>NC_048566.1:55708711-56025586 GCF_013265735.2 Oncorhynchus mykiss | reverse complement strand
TTTAGGCTGGGTTTCTGTACAGCACTTTGAGATATCAGCTGATGTACGAAGGGCTATATAAAATAAATTTGATTGATTGATTGATTGACATACGCTACGGTCATAGGACACAAGGCCTCTTTAGTGTCCCAAGAATTTCTAAGTAAACAGCTGGAGGCAGGGCTTTCTCCTATAGAGCTCCATTTTTTCTGGAATGGTCTGCCTATCCATGTGAGAGACACAGACTCGGTCTCGACCTTAAGTCTTTATTGAAGACTCATCTTCAGTAGGTCCTATGATTGTGTGTAGTCTGGCCCAGGGGTGTGAAGGTGAACGGAAAGGCACTGGAGCGACGAACAGCCCTTGATGTCTCTGCCTGGACGGTTCCCGTCTCTCCAATGGGATTCTCTGCCTCTAACCCTTTTACTGGTGTTGAGTCATTGGCTTACTGGTGCTCTTCCATCCCGTCCCTAGGAGTGGGTTGAGTCAATGACGTGATCTTCCTGTCCGGGTTGGTGCACCCCTTGGGTTCGTGCAGTGGGGGAGATCTTTGTGGGTTATACTCGGCCTTGTCTCAGGGTAGTAAGTTGGTGGTTTGAAGATATCCCTCTAGTGGTGTGGGGGCTGTGCTTTGGCAAAGTGGGTGGGGTTATATCCTGCCTGGTTAGTCCTGTCCGGGGGTATCGTCGGACGGGGCCACAGTGTCTCCTGACCCCTCCTGTCTCAGCCTCCAGTAATTATGCTGCAATAGTTTGTGTCGGGGGGCTAGGATTAGTCTGTTATATTTGGAGTTTTTCTCCTGGACTTATCCGGTGTCGTGTGTGAATTCAAGTATGCTAACTCTATCTCCTCTCTCTTTCTCTCTTTTCTCGGAGGGGGGGCTGTGCTTTGGCAAAGTGGGTGGGGTTATATCCTGCCTGGTTAGTCCTGTCCGGGGGTATCGTCGGACAGGGCCACAGTGTCTCCTGACCCCTCCTGTCTCAGCCTCCAGTAATTATGCTGCAATAGTTTGTGTCGGGGGGCTAGGATTAGTCTGTTATATTTGGAGTGTTTCTCCTGGACTTATCCGGTGTCGTGTGTGAATTCAAGTATGCTAACTCTATCTCCTCTCTCTTTCTCTCTTTTCTCGGAGGACCTGAGCCCTAGGACCATGCCTCAGGACTACCTGACCTGATGACTCCTTGCTGTCCCCAGTCCACCTGGTTGTGCTGCTGCTCCAGTTTCAACTGTTCTGCCTGCGGCTATGAAACCCTGATCTATTCACCAGACGTGCTACCTTGTCACGGACCTGCTGTTTTCAACTCTCTCTCTCTACCGCACCTGCTGTCTCTAAGATCGGCTATGAAAAGCTAACTGGCATTTACTCCTGAGGTGCTGACATGTTGCACCCTCAACAAGCACTGTGATTATTATTATTTGACCCTGCTGGTTGTCTATGAACATTTGAACATCTTGGCCATGTACTGTTATAATCTCCACCCGGCACAGCCAGAAGAGGACTGGCCACCCCTCAGAGCCTGGTTCCTCTCTAGGTTTCTTCCTAGGTTCCTGCCTTTCTAGGGAGTTTTTCCTAGCCACCGTGCTTCTACATCTGAATTGCTTGCTGTTTGGGGTTTTAGACTGGGTTTCTGTACAGCACTTTGTGACATCGGCTGATGGAAAAATGGCTTTATAAATACATTTGATTGATTGGTTGATGTGTTATAATGGCATCCAAGAGTGAATCTGCAATGATTGTTATAAATGAAATCTAATTTGTAAAGGTCTGTGTTTTGTGTTTTGATAGATGTCACCATAGCCCAGGAAGCAGGTGTTGTGTTTCTTAAGGATACAGTAAAACAATTATTAGATTTGTATAGTAACTCAAGCTTCGTGTATATTTGAATTATTTTTCTAATATTATCAATTTGCTTCACAAAAGATCATTCAGAATCTATCCTCAAAATCCAGATATTTCAAACAAATCCACACTTTCAAGCATTGTTCCATAAAGATTTGTGGCAAACACAAATACCTGCATGATTTTAAAAACCTCTGAGGCTGCATTTACACCTGAAATAGGGATTCTCAAATAAGACGCCCTGAGCCAAATATAGTGTCACGGGGCTATGTTCATACATTTACAGTCCTTTCATACGACGTTAGTTACTCTGTTTGACTACTCCAGAATGCTCCAATTACAAAATCATGATGTTATTTTATTAGCTTAGTAGGCCTTCCTCAACAGTTTGTAATTCAACAAACCCACAAGGAAGACAGAGAGGAGCAATATACACAGAACAAAAATAATTGTAAAATATTTTACTGGGTAACAGTTCATATGAGGATATCAGTCAATTGAAATAAATTCATTAGGCCCTACCGTGTGGATTTCACATGACTGGGAATACAGATATGCATTTGTTGGTCACAGATACCTTTAAAAAAAAAAGTGTCTGGTGTGACCGCAATTTGCCTCATGCGGTGCGACACGTCTTCTTTGCATAGAGGTGATCCTGTTGACTGTGGCCTGTGGAATTTTGACCCACCCCTCTTCAATGGCTGTGCGAAGTTGCTGGATATCGGCGGGAACTGGAACATGTTGTTGTACACCTACTGTAGTTCCAGAGCATCCCAAATTTGCTCAATGGGTGACATGTCTGGTGAGTATGCAGGCCATGGAAGAACTGGGAAACGTTCAGCTTCCAGGAATTGTGTACAGATCCTTGCGACATGGGGCCGTGCATTATCATGCTGAAACATGAGGTGATGGCGGCGGATGAATGGCACGACAATGAGCCTCAAGATCTCACCACGGTATCTCTGTGCATTCAAATTGCCATTGATAAAATGCAATTGTGTCTGTTGTCGGTAGCTTATGTCTGCCCATGTCATAACCCCACTGCCACCATGGGGCACTCTGTTCACAACGTTGACATCAGCAAACCGCTCATCCACACAACACCATACACGCTGTCTGCCATCTTCCCGGTACAGTTGAAACCGGGATTCATCCGTGAAGAGGACACTTCTCCAGTGTTCCAGCAGCCATCGAAGGTGAGCATTTGCCCTCTGAAGTCGTTGATGACGCCGAACTGCAGTAAGGTCAAAACCCTGGCGAGGATGAAGAGTGCGCAGATGAGCTTCCCTGAGACAATTTCTGACAGTTTGTGCAGAATTTCTTTGGCTGTGCAACTCACAATGGGTTGTGGCACCTTCATTTCGGGGGGCGGGCTCGTGGTAATAGCTAGAGCGCAATAAGGGGAATGTGTTTGATGCCAATCCGTTTACTCCATTCCAGCCATTATTATGAGCCACCCTACCCTCAGCAGCCTCCAATGGTGCAAACCCACAGTTTCATCAGCTGTCCGGGTGGCTGGTCTCAGATGATCCCGTAGGTGAAGAAGCCAGATGTGAAGGTCCTGGACTGGCGTGGTTACACGTGGTCTGCGGTTGTGAGGCCAGTTGGACGTAGTGACAAATTCTCAAAAATTATGTTGAAGGCGGTTTATGGTAGAGAAATGAACATTAAATTATCTGGCAACAGCTCTGGAGGACAGCTCCAATTGCACTCACCCTCAAAACATCTGTGGCATTGTGTTGTGTGACAAAAGTGCACATTTTACCCTGGCCACACCTGTCAGGTGGATGGATTATCTTGGCAAAGGAGAAATGTTCACTAACAGGGATGTAAACAAATTTGTGGACAAAATTTGAGAAAAATAAGCTTTTTGTGCACATAGAACATTTCTGGGATCTTTTATTCCAACTAATGAAACATGAGACCAACAATTGACATGTTGTGTTTATATTTTTGTTCAGTATAGTTCTGTTCTTTGGTAAATATATTAAGAAAGAGACAGGGAAACTTCTTAAAAAGACATTACAATAATTCCAAGGGACATTAACAGTAACACACAAATACAAGCACACAAACTCCAGACTTCATTTTAAGAAGGTGTATAAATACATTCTCATTGATGGATTCCTGGCATTCATTCATGCATTTCATCTCCACAACCAACAGATGCTGGTGTCACTTGGGATTGCGCCACAGGGATTCTTCAGTCATCTCTATGGGGTTTAGCTGTATACTGCCCTGTAATAGTCCCTGGCGTTAATGCCACAGCGCCCGGGCCATAAGAGCTTCTTTCACTCAGCCTCCCATCTCCTCTCCTCCACTCAGGGCTCTGACACAGCCACTCACTGTCTGTCAGGAGAAGTCTGCTTTTTTACGTCCCTCCATAGAAATGAATGGCTGCATTATGGGAGGCATTACATATATAGCCTGTACATGTGTATGCAATGTATAACCCAATTGATGGCCCCGTTTGCTATGCCAACTTATTGGGATGTCTGTGCCAACTGGATGTACTGGAAATCATATGTTGAACATTGCATTCTGAGAATAGACCGGTGAATGATATAGGTAGAGTAACAGGTAGACAGTTAAAGGCACTGTTTCAAAAATAACATTTGTTCGGTGACAAATATGAGATCAAAAGGGATGTTTTATTCATACTCTGAGACGAGAGTCAAAGTTGGAACTGTTATAGCTAGTTGAGCTACTGTACAAGAACGCACGTTTGTACCGTATCACATTGTAATGATGTGCCACTCATCCTGACAACCCATTCGCATGTAAAGCAAAGCATTACTGTACAACGTACAGTACATAGCAAGGGCACCATAGCATACCGTTCAATCGTTTCTTCCCAAAAGGCTATGACAGATTAGAGTTTAAATTGAATACCACTTACTCATCATAAGTTCCATGCTGAAATGTGGAGCCTTTCTGTTCAATTAGATCATTTCTGGACAATATTTCTGTCCATTTAGGGGACCTCATTTGGCTCAAGAGCACCCCCAGAGGCAAATTGTTCCTCACAGTAACTAATTCGTTTGAGCATGGTACATTGTTGTACATCTGTGACAGACTAATCTTGTAGTCATTTGCTAAGAATAATCAACATACTAAAGTTTCAGCCCAAAATTCGACAATGGTGTAATTCCTTAGAGTTCTAATTTTAGACTAGTGAGATTCGTGAATCATACTAACAGCCTGGAAACGTTCCTCTCCTTTTTGTGGGCGTCTTGACGAGGTTGAGGAAAGTATGAGTAGGAGAAACTCCTTGCCCTTTCCATAGACCATTAAGAAAACTAAACACACACACTAGGTACATACACTCACCCCAATAAGTCTCCAACTGGACAGGTTTTCTTTTTTTTTACCATTGGCTATGTGGCTAATTTAGTCAGGGAAAACAATGACACATACAGAGTTTATCAAAAGGTTTTCCTTCAGAAGATGGATCGAAGCTTATGCCCCCCTCTGATGGTCCTAAATGTTTTAAACGGCTCACTCAGCGCCGGGGCTAAATTATGTGGCATTGCGTTCTTTACACAAACCTCTTCACCCCATATTTCCCCTAGCTCTCTCTCCTTGTAAACCAAGAGCAATAAACTGTGAACAAGGCCCTGGTTTCTTCCCAGGAAAACCAAGATGACCGCCACTGACTCAGGAGCACTGGCACCAGACCTGGCCGGTCGACCCATTGGCCTCTGGGGAGAATAAAGGGCGCCTAAGAGTGTTTTGCTGCCTTTGCTGCCATCGCTTTTGGGCATATTACATAATCATATCCAACTGTACACTGTAGAATCAGAGTGGTGGCTGAGAGGTGGTAAGGGGTGGGGTGGGGTGTGTGTGTGGGGGGGGGGGGGGAGTGAGTACTGGTTTTTATGGAACACTATTTCCTTATGCCACAGTACACACTGGCCTCCCCACCTCCCCACCTTGGCAAATAACCAGGCCCACACAACTCACACGACCTGTCTGGCATGCCAGGGCTGTCTATACATATGCCTGAGTGTCAGTGTGCAAATGGATCATCCTAATTTATATCTACTGTTTATGCATGGAAATTCATCTGGGTCTGTTAGTAATTTTACGCCTTAGTTGGCCATGTTTGGTTTTTGCAGGTTGAATTAGCTTCAATTAGCTAAACTTGTCAAATATACAGTATTTATGTTACTAATTATGTACAGACTCGCCACTCCCATGCTTTATCTGGAGACACAGTTTCTTCAACATCACATCAAATCAAACTTTATTTGTCACATGCGCCGAATTCAACAAGTGTAGACTTTACCCGTGAAATGCTTACTTACAAGCCCGTAACCAACAGTGCAGTTCAAGAAGAGTTAAGAAAATATTTACCAAGTAGACTAAAATAAAAAGTAATAATGAAAAGTAACACAATAAGAAAAACATTAACGAGGCTATATACAGGGGTGTACAAAAGGGAGGGTGAGGGGGGGGGGGGGGGGGGGGGGGGGGGGGGGGTCAATGTAAATTGCCAGTGGCTTATAACTTGGGTGACTGGAGTCTCTGACAATTTGACACCACCTATTGTGTAGGTCCTGGATGGCAGGAAGCTTGGCCCCAGTGATGTACTGGGTTGTTCTCACTACCCTCTGTAGCGCCTTAAGGTCCGATGCCGAGCAGTTGCAATACCAGGCGGTGATGCAACCGGTCAGGATGCCCTCAAGGGTGCAGCTGTCAAACCTTTTGAGGATCTGGGGACCCATGCCAAATCGTTTCAGTCTCCTAAGGGGGAAAAAGTTTTGTCGTGCCCTCTTCCCGATTGTCTTGGTATGTTAGTCCACGATCAGCTCCTTTGTCTTGCTCACATTGAGGGAGAGGTTGTTGTCCTGGCACCACACTGCCAGTTCTCTGACCTCCTCCCTATAGGCCGTCTCATCGTTGTTGGTGATCGTCAGCAAACTTAATGATGGTGTTGGAGTCGTGTTTGGCCACGCAGTCGTGGGTGAACAGGGACTAAGTACACACCCCTGAGGGGCCCCAGTGTTAAGGATCAGTGTGGCAGACATGTTGTTGGCTTCTCTTACCACCTGGGGGCGGCCCGTCAGGAAGTCGAGGATCCAATTGCAGAGGGTGTTTAGTCCCAGAGTTCTTAGCTTAGTGATGAGCTTCATGGGCACTATGGTGTTGAACGCTGAGCTGTAGTCAATGAACAGCATTCTCACATAGGTGTTCCTTTTGTCCAGGTGAGAAAGGGCAGTGTGGAGTGGGATTGAGATTGTGTCATCTGTGGATCTGTTGGGGCAGTATGCGAATTGGAGTGGGTCTAGGGTGTCTGGGAGGATGCTGTTAATGTGAGCCATGACTAGCCTTTCAAAGCACTTCATGGCTACCGACGTGAGTGCCACGGGCGGTAATCATTTAGGCAGGTTACCTTCGCTTCCTTGGGCACAGGGACTGAAACATGTAGGTATTACAGACTCGGTCAAGGAGAGGTTGAAAATGTCAGTGAAGACACTTGACAGTTGGTCCACGCATGCTTTAAGTACACATCCTGGTAATCAGTCTGGCCCAGCGGCTTTGTGAATGTTGACCTGTTTAAAGGTTTTGTTCACATCGGCTACCGAGAGCGTATGCATGCTTCAGTTTTACTTGCCTCGAAGCGAGCATAAAAGGCATTTAGCTCGTCTGGTAGGCTTGTGTCACTGGGCAGCTCGCATCTGGGTTTCCCTTTGTAGTCCGTAATAGTTTTCAGGCCCTGCCACATCCGACGAGCGTCAGAGCTGGTGTAGTAGGATTCAATCTTAATCCCCTATTGATGGTTTGCTTGTTTGATGGTTTGTCTGAGGGCATAGCAGCATTTTTTATAAGTATCCGGATTAGTCTCCTGCTCCTTGAAAGCGGCAGCTCTAGCCTTTAGCTCAATGCGGATGTTGCCTGTAATCCATGGCTTCTGGTTGGGATATGTACGTACAGTCACTGTGAGGACGACGTCATCGATGCTCTTACTAACGAAGCCGATGACTGAGGTGGTGCACTCCTCAATGCCATTGGATGAATCCCGGAACATATTCCAGTCTGTGCTAGCAAAACAGTCCTGTAGTGTAGCATCCGCGTCATCTGACCACTTCTGTATTGAGCGAGTCACTGGTACTTCTTGCTGTAGTTTTTGCTTGTAAGCAGGAATCAGGAGGATAGAATTTTGGTCAGATTTGCCAAATGGAGGGTGGGGGAGAGCTTTGTATGCATCTCTGTGTGTGGTGTAAAGGTGGTCTGGGATTTTTTTCAATGGTTGCACATGTAACATGCTGGTAAAAATTTGGTAAAACTGATTTAAGTATGCCTGCATTAAAATCCCCGGCCATTAGGAGCGCCGCTTCTGGGTGAGCATTTTCTTCTTTGCTTATGGCCTTATAGAGTTGGTTGAGAGCGGTCAAAGTGCCAGATTCATTCTGTGGTGGTAAATAGACGGCTACGAATAATATAGATGAGAACTCTCTTGGTAGATAGTGTGGTCTACAGCTTATCATAATGTACTCTACCTCAGGCGAGCAATACCTCAAGACTTCTTTAATATTAGACATTGCGCACCAGCTGTCATTGACAAATAGACACACACCCCCACCCCTCGTCTTACCAGAGGTAACGTCACTGTTCTACCGGTGCATGGAAAATCCCGCCAACTCTATATTGTCCGTATCGTTGTTCAGCCAAGTCTTCGTGAAACATAAGATGTTACAGGTTTTGATGTCCCATTGGTAGAATAATCTTAATCATAGGTCATCTCACCGGAAAAAGCCTCAGAGCAAGCAAAACAGCACCCCTCTGTCTTACTCTTTGTAGCCCATGTATCTGATGCTGTCTGGCCAAAAAGAGTATGACATGCCTTTTTACTAAAGACATTTTTTAACTGAGGTAATTTTTCTGTTCAAATTAAATCTTCATTATTTATTTATATTTTTTATCTTGCCACACTCTGAAAGCACCTCATTGCTGTTGCTTAATTTCAATGAAAGTCACGTTTGCAATCATATCACTTGAAACAATGCACAGGAACTTTGTCAGGGTGGAATGGTCCGTCATAAACCAGTCTGTGGGGGACTGATCAGGTGAATCCAGGTGAAAGCTATGATCCCTTACTGATGTCCCTTGTTTAATCCACTTTAATCAGTGAAGATGAAGTGGAGGTTATAGGTTAAAGAAGGATTTGCCTTGAGACAATTGAGACATGGATCGTGTGCATGGGCATGACAAAAGATTTAAGTGCCTTTGAATGGGGTGGTTTGTATCAAGCAATGCTGCTGGGTTTTTCACAGTCAACAGTTTCCCGTGTGTATCAAGAATGGTCATCCAGCCAACTTGACACAACTGTGGGAAGCATTGGCTTTAGCATGGGCCAGCATCCCTGTGGAACGCTTTTGACACCTTGTAGAGTCCATGCCTTGACGAATTGAGGCTGTTTTGAAGGCAAAAGGGCGTGGTACAACTCAATGTTACAAAGGTGTTCTTAATGTTTTGTACACTCAATGTATGTATATGTATGGAAATAATTTAGCGGGCCATGGGGGGGCCTCAAGTGGTGAAATTATGACTTTACAAAAAAGATTACTAGTATAAATACGTTTTATTATGCCCAGCTCATGAGGCCCCCTTGATGATGTGAGGCTTGGGGTAATTGCCCCTTCTACCTAATGGTAAGTCCGCCACTGCACCTAGTGGTTAGAGCGTTGGACTAGTAACCGGAAGGTTGCAAGTTCAAATCCCTGAGCTGACAAGGTACAAATCTGTCGTTCTGCCCCTGAACAGGCAGTTAACCCACTGTTCCTAGGCCGTCATTGAAAATAAGAATTTGTTCTTAACTGACTTGCCTAGTAAAATAAAGGTAAAAAATAAAAAAGGTAAATGCTTAGGTGTAGTGTCATTCACCAGCCAAATGTCTGATGATGAGGCTACTTCTGGTAGATTTCTTTGGCCAATATTAAGATGGCGCATACACATCCCAACTCATCAAAGATCTCAAGGTCAATATTGGTGACTAGACAAACTCTGATTCCACCTTCCCTCGTTGCCCTACTGTCTCTTGATGTTGAGTAGTTACATTAACACTATTCACGTCACTTCCAAAAGGACCCCTGTCACTATCACCTTTCAAACAGCACTTTGCACATTTCGCAATGCTGCTCAGCGAACCCAATCGCACGGACGTCAATGTGATTTATAGGGCTGGTTTAGGTGTTACATAATCTGAATCAAGACATAATGGCCCCAATTTATGGAATACTGTAAAATGAAGACACACTTCACGTAAATATTGTACAGTATACAGAAAAGGTGTTCAGTCTTGTTTTTCAATCCTGGTCCTGGAAACCCACAGGCGTATGTTCCAGTCTAGCACTGACACACAGGATTCAAATAGTCAAGGGTTTGATTTAGTATGTAATCAGTGATCAGGTGTGTTAGTGCTGGGACATAACAGCCTTCACACCTCATAGGACCAACAATATCACAAGTTAAATCTAAGAATAAAAACTGGAATTGTACATAATAATTTGTACAATTGTAAAAAAATAAATAAAATAAAAATAAAACACAAAGTGAATTTCAATCAATGTCATGCACACACTCCAGATGGCAGTGACAAACCCCTTTGATTTTAAAGAACAAATCCTACCTTTAAAAAAATAATTAAACATACCCAGACCCACCTTCTCACACCCCCATCTTCAGCGCCCGTATCACTCTCCGCCACATGGCTTCAAACTGCACCATTTTGTTTCTCTCCATTGCCCATGCACTTTCAACAACTAGATAATAAACATTAGACCTTTTTTATTGTGTTAACGATGGAAGATTGGTTTATATCCCGTTTTTAAGTATATGTTTTTTCAAGATGATTGATAAGAAAAGTATTGTCCAACCCATCAGGTACAGTTGAAGTCGGAAGTTTACATACACCTTAGCCAAATACATTTAAACTTAGTTTTTCACAATTCCTGACATTTAATCCTAGTACAAATTCCCTGTCTTAGGTCAGTTAGGATCACCACTTTATTTTAAGAATGTGAAATGTCAGAATAATAGTAGAGAGAATGATTTATTTCAGCTTTTATTTCTTTCATCACATTCCCAGTGGGTCAGAAGTTTACATACACTCAATTAGTATTCGGTAGCATTGCCTTTTAAATTGTTTAACTTGGGTCAAACATTTTGGGTAGCCTTCCACAAGTTTCCCACAATAAGTTGGGTGAATTTTGGCCCATTCCTCCTGACAGAGCTGGTGTAACTGAGTGAGGTTTGTAGGCCACCTTTCTCGCACATGCTTTTGAAGCCCACAAATGTTCTATAGGATTGAGGTCAGGGCTTTGTGATGGCCACTCCAATACCTTGACTTTGTTGTCCTTAAGCCATTTTGCCACAACTTTGGAAGTAAGCTTGGGGACATTGTCCATTTGGAAGACCCATTTGCGACCCAGCTTACACTTCCTGACTGATGTCTTAAGATGTTGCTTCAATATATCCACATAATTTTCCTCCCTCATGATGCCATCTATATTGTGAAGTGCACCAGTCTGTCTCTCCTGCAGCAAAGCACCCCCACAACAGGATGCTGCCACCCCCGTGCTTCATGGTTGGGATGGTGTTCTTCGGCTTGCAAGCCTCCCCCTTTATCCTCCAAACATAACAATGGCCATTATGGCCAAACAGTTCTATTTTTGTTTCATCAGACCAAAAAGTACAATCTTTGTCCCCATGTGCAGTTGCAAACCGTAGTCTGGCTTTTTTTATGGTGGTTTTGGGGCAGTGGCTTCTTCCTTGCTGAGCGACCTTTCAGGTTATGTTAATATAAGGACTCGTTTTACTGTGGATATAGATCATTTTGTACCTGTTTCCTCCAGCATCTTCACAAGTTAATTTGCTGTTGTTCTGGGATTGATTTGCACTTTTCGCACCAAAGTACGTTCAAGTACGTGGAGGTCTCCGATTTTTTCTGAGGTCTTGGCTGATTTCTTTTGATTTTCCCATGATGTCAAGCAAAGAGGCACTGAGTTTGAAGGTAGGCCTTGAAATACATCCACAGGTACACCTCCAATTGACTCAAATGATGTTAATTAGTCTATCAGAAGCTTCTAAGGCCATGAAATCATTTTCTGGAATTTTTGTTTAAAGGCACAGTCAACTTAGTGTATGTAAACTTCTGACCCACTGGAATTGTGATACAATGAATTACATGTGAAATAATTTGTCTGTGAACAATTGTTGGAAAAATTACTTGTGTCATTGTCACGCCCTGGCCTTAGTTATCTTTGTTTTCTTTATTATTTTGGTTAGGCCAGGGTGTGACATGGGTGATTTATGTGTTTTGTCTTGTCTAGGGTTTTTTGTAGATTTATGGGGTTGTGTTCTTTTAGGTGTGTAGGTAAGTCTATGGTTGCCTGGATTGGTTCTCAATCAGAGGCAGGTGTTTATCGTTGTCTCTGATTGGGAGCCATATTTAGGCAGCCATATTCGTTGGGTATTTTGTGGGTGATTGTTTCCTGTCTTTGTGTTTTATGCACCAGTTAGGACTGTTTCGGTTTTCACGTTTATTGTTTTGTAGTTTGTTCATGTTAAGTGTTTCTTATTAAAGAACCATGAACTTCAACCACGCTGTGTTTTGGTCCTCCTCTCCTTCCCAGGAAGAAAGCCGTGACAGTCATGCAGAAAGTAGATGTCCTCACCGACTTGCCAAAACTATAGCTTGTTAACAAGACATTTGTGAAGTGGTTGAAAAATGAGTTTTAATGACTCCAACCTAAGTGCATGTAAACTTCCGACTGCATCTCACTGCACCCTCAAATGCCATGTCTTGAAATATGCAGACAGATGGATTAAAAGTACATTTACATTGTAATACTTCTGACAGACAACTTTCTAACTCTGCCCATAACTTTTGGACGTTATAGCATCCCAAAAGGCATGGATTATTGAGTAATTTTCACACTTAAGACATGAGTCTGCCATCATGCTGTAGAATTTGTGAATTTTGTCTCTTGTATAATAAATTCTATGCATTAGTTTATACTGGATTAGGCGTACATTTTCGTTAACTGTAATTTCGTTATGTTCCAACATTCCCTCCATCTTGTGCCAATATCAGTTCTTTTAAAGTTTTGGTTCCAGTAGGTTATATATTTTTTTTCTAAGAGATTGTCAGTTGGATAGGCTCTCTGCAAGGTTTTGTATATCTTACCTATCATACCTATATCATCTTCTGACTGAAATAGGATTCCCACTGATGTCCAAAAGATGTATATCTTTTACCCCCTTTTTCTCCCCAATTTCGTGATATCCAATTGGTAGCAACAGTATTTTCCCATCGCTGCAATTTCCCTACGGACTCGTGAGAGGCGACGGTAGAGAGCCATTCGTCCTCCGAAACGCGACCCTGCTTCTTGACACACTGCTCGCTTAACCTGGAATCCAGCCGTCCCAATGTGTCGGAGGAAACACTGGCCAGCTGGCGACCGAAGTCACCTTTTCTTTAGAAAATAAACACATAAAAAACTTATGTGGATGAGTATAAGCATCTACAATGTGTACCCATTGTTCCTCTTTAGTGCATTTAACTATATTTCACAAGTAAAAGACCTGGGTGGTGAGTTGATGCAATTCCAAGTCTGGAAGGTGAAAACCACCCTCAGACTTAGGAAGATGTAAAACTTTCCTTTTTATTCTATGACTTTTATTTGCCCATATAAAGTCTCCTCTGAACTAGTATACTTTCTTCTGGAATATCTTTGGTGGGGTAATCAGTATTACGGAGAATAAATATATAAACTTTAGTTGCCATGCCATTCTGAAGGGTTTATTTTACCTCTAAGATGTTTTATTTTTTTATTTCACCTTTATTTAACCAGGTAGGCCAGTTGAGAACAAGTTCTCATTTACAACTGCGACCTGGCCAAGATAAAGCAAAGCAGTGCGACAAAAAACAACCACAGAGTTACACATGGGAAAAACAAAAGTACAGTCAATAGCACAATAGAAAAATCTATATACAGTGTATGCAAATGGAGTAAGGATGTAAGGCAATAAATAGGCAATAGTAGTGAAGTAATTACAATTTAGCAAATTAACACTGGAGTGATAGATGTGCAGATGATGATGTGCAAGTAGAAATACTGGTGTGCAAAAGAGCAAAAAAAGTAAATAAAAACAATATGGGGATGAGGGAGGCAGTTGGATGGGCTATTTACAGATGGGCTGTGTACAGCTGCAGTGATTGGTAAGCTGCTCAGATAGCTGATGTTTAAAGTTAGTGAGGGAGATATAAGTCTCCAACTTCAGCAATTTTTACAATTCGTTCCAGTCATTGGCAGCAGAGAACTGGAAGGAAAGGCGGCCAAAAGAGGTGTTGGCTATGGGGATGACCAGTGAGAGATACCTGCTGGAGCGTGTGCTACGGGTGGGTGTTGCTATGGTGACCAGTGAGCTGCGATAAGGCGGAGCTTCAACTAGCAAAGACTTATAGATGACCTGGAGCCAGTGGGTTTGGCAACGAATATGTAGCAAGGGCCAGCCGACGAGAGCATACAGGTCGCAGTGGTGGTTGGTATATGGGGCTTTGGTGGCAAAACACATGGCACTGTGATAGACTGCATCCACTTTGCTGAGTAGAGTGTTGGAGGCTATTTTGTAAATGACATCACCGAAGTCAAGGATCGGTAGGATAGTCAGTTTTACGAGGGTATGTTTGGCAACGTGAGTGAAGGAGGCTTTGTTGCGAAATAGGAAGCCAATTCTAGATTTCATTTTGGATTGTAGATGCTTAATATGAGTCTGGAAGGAGAGTTTACAGTCTAGCCAGACATCTAGGTATTTGTAGTTATCCACATATTCTAAGTCAGAACCGTCCAGAGTAGTGATGCTAGTCGGGCGGGCAGGTGCGGGCAGCGATCGGTTGAAGAGCATGCATTTAGCTTTACTAGCATTTAAGAGCAGTTGGAGGCCACAGACGGAGTGTTGTATGGCATTGAAGCTCGTTTGGAGGTTTGTTAACACAGTGTCCAAAGAAGGGCCAGAGGTATACAGAATGGTGTCGTCTGCGTAGAGGTGGATCAAGGAATGACACGCAGCAAGAGCGACATCGTTGATATATACAGAGAAAAGAGTCAGCCCGAGAATTGAACCCTGTGGTACCCCCATTGAGACTGTCAGAGGTCTGGACAACAGGCCCTCTGATTTGACACTGAACTCTATCTAAGAAGTAGTTGGCAGTCATTTGAGAAACCAAGGCTGTTGAGTCTGCCGATAAGAATGCGGCGATTGACAGAGTCGAACGCCTTGACCAGGTCGATGAAGATGGCTGCACAGTACTGTCTTTTATTGATGGTTTATGGTGGTTTATCATACCCGATGGTTTATCAGTTATGATATCATTTAGTACCTTGAGTGTGGCTGAGGTGCACCCGTGACCAGCACGGAAACCGGATTGCATAGCGGAGAAGGTACGGTGGGATTCAAAATGGTCAGTGATCTGTTTGTTAACTTGGCCTTCGAAGACTTTAGAAAGGCAGGGCAGGATGGATATTGGTCTGTAACAGTTTGAGTCTAGAGTGTCCCCCCCTTTGAAGAGGGGGATGACCGCGGCAGCTTTCCAATTCTTAGGAATCTCAGACAATACGAAAGAAAGGTTGAACAGACTAGTAATAAGGGTTGCAACAATGGCGGCGGATAATTTTAGAATGAGAGGTTCCAGCTTGTCTACCCCAGCTGATTTGTACGGGTCCAGGTTTTGCAGCTCTTTCAGAACATCAGCTATCTGGATTTGGGTGAAGGAGAAGCTGGGGAAGCTTGGGCAAGTAGCTGCAGGGGGTGCAGAGCTTTTGGCCGGGGTTGGGGTAGCCAGGAGGAAAGCATGGCCATCCGTAGAGAAATGCTTTTGAAATTCTCGATTATCGTGGATTTATCGGTGGTGACAGTGTTCCCTAGTGCAGTGGGCAGCTGGGAGGAGGTGTTCTTGTTCTCCATGGACTTTACAGTGTCCCAAAGCTTTAGGGAGTTTAAGCTACAGGATGCACATTTCTATTTGAAAAAGCTAGCCTTTGCTTTCCTAACTGCCTGTGTTCCTGACTTCCCTGAAAAGTTGCATATCGCAGAGACTATTCGATGCTAGTGCAGTACGCCACAGGATGCTTTTGTGATGGTAGAGGGCAGTCAGGTCTGGAGTGAACCAAGGGGGTGTTCTGTTCTTAGTTCAACTCTTAGTTCAACTTTTTTTGAAAGGGGCATGCTTATTTAAGATGGCGAGGAAATTACTTTTAAAGATCAACCAGGCATCCTCTACTGACCGGATGAGGTCAAAATCCTTCCAGGATACCCAGGCCAGGTCGATTAGAAAGGTCTGCTTGCTGAAGTGTTTTAGGGAGTGTTTGACAGTGATGAGGGGTGGTCGTTTGACAGCGAACCCATAATGTATGCAGGCAATGAGGCAGTGATCGCTGAGATCCTGATTGAAAACAGCAGAGGTGTATTTGGAGGGCAAGTTGGTAAGGATAATATCTATGAGGGTGCCCATGTTTGCGGTTTAGGGTTGTACCTGGTGGGTTCCTTGATAATTTGGGTGAGATTGGGGGCATCTAGCTTAAATTGTAGGATGGATGGGGTGTTAAGCATATCCCAGTTTAGTTCACTTAACAGAACAAACTCTGAAGATAGATGGGGGCAATCAATTCACATATGGTGTCCAGAGCAGAGCTGGGAGCTGAGGGGGGTCTATAACAGGCACCAACAGTGAGAGACTTATTTCTGGAGAGATTCATTTTTCAAATTAGAAGCTCGAACTGTTTTGGCATAGACCTGGAAAGTATGACAGAACTTTGCAGGCTATCTCTGCAGTAGATTGCAATTCTTCCCCCTTTGGCAGTTCTATCTTGACGGAAAATGTTGTAGTTGGGGATGGAAGCCAGGATTCAGACATGGCAAGGACATCAGGGTTGGCGGAGTGTGCTAAAGCAGTGAGTAAAACAAACTTAGGGAGTAGGCTTCTGATGTTAACATGCATGAAACCAAAGCTTTTACGATTACAGAAGTCAACAAATGAGAGAGCCTGGGGACACAGGGCCTGGGTTAACCTCTACATCACCCGAGGAACAGAGGAGGAGTAGGATGAGGGTACGGCTAAAGTCTATCAGAACTGGTCATCTAGTGCGTTGGGAACAGAGAATAAAAGGAGCAGATTTCTGGGCGTGGTAGGATAGATTCAGGGCATAATGTACAGACAGGGGTATGGTAGGGTGCGGGTACAGTGGAGATAAACCTAGGCATTGAGTGACGATAAGAGAGGTTGTATCTCTGGAGGCACTAGTTATGCTAGGTGAGATTACCGCATGTGTGGGAAGTGGGACAAAAGAGCTATCTGAGACATGTTGAGTGGGACTAAGGGCTCTGCAGTAAAATAAATCAATGATAACTACCCTAAACAACAGTATACAAGGCATTTTGACATTAGAGAGAGACATAAAGCGAGGCATAAAGCAATCACAGGTGTTGATTGGGAGAGCTAGCTAAGACAACAATGCGTAAGACAACAACAGCTAATCAGCGAAGACAACAACAACAGGTAAAATGGCGATGAATGGGCAGAGAGGGTCAGTTAACTACACACAGGGCCTGAGTCCGAGGCTGGGGCCGACAGATAAACACAATAAACAAAATGGAGTACCGTGATTAATGAACAGTCCAGCAGGCATCAACTATGTAGCCAAGTGATCATAGGGTCCAGTGAACAGCAAAAGCACAGGGAAGCCGATAGGTAGTCGTTACTATGCTAGGCGAGCGGGAGACACGGCGTTCAGAAAGTTAGCAGGCCGGGGCTAGCAGAAGCATCTTCACCAATTGCCAATTGGTCCAGGCCAATTGGCAAAATAATAATTGTAGCTGGAGTAATTTAATTTGCTAGCCGGGAGATGCACCTGGCTCGAGGCTAACTGATGCTAGCTTCGGGACAAGGGCGTTAGCCACTATAGCCACTCGGTAGCAGCTAGCTAGCTGCAATGATCCGGTGCAAAGGTCCAGAGCTTACGGTAGCAATCAGGTGATGTAGTGGCTTCTAGTCGTGTTAGTGTAGAGTCCAGGAGGCATCAGTTGTGTAGCCGAGTAATAATAGGGTCCACTGAGCAGGCTGGGAGATGGGCCTGGCTCAAGGCTAGCTTCGGGCTGGGCCACTCGGTAGCAGCTAGCTAGCTGCGATAATCCGGTGTAATGGTCCAGAGCTTATGGCAGGAATCCAGTGAAGTAGTGGAGAAAAGCAGTCCGCTATACTCATGGTTGATATCGCGTTGTGCAGACTGGCAGGTATTTTCCAGGCTAAAAGCGGCTGGTGTCTGAGCAAAAGGTAAAGGCCGCTAGCAGTGGCTAACAATGACTAAATAGCTAGTAGCTAATTAGCTGGTTAGCTTCTGATGGCTAGCTCCTGATAGAGGTTCTAGCTGTAAGGTATAAAAATAGCAGATTCGTATCACATTGGGTGAGGCGGGTTAATGGAAGGTCTATTTAATTTAAAAATGGAAAAAGAGATTGAAATATATACAACATTATGAAAAAAACATAACATTTATACGGGACAACAACAAACACGTCCACACTGCTACGCCATCTTGGATTGAAGAATGGGAAGATTGTTCCATTTAATTAGATCTGCTTCCATATTGTTGAGTGGTGGGATAAAGTTAGCTTTATACAGTATATTTATTGTTTGTTGTCACTTATTAAGCGTCCTGCTTCAAAGGAAAGTGGAAGCCCATCAAATTACATTGCCGGCTACGTAGACCTGGTGAAGAGAGTGGTGAGACAGAGAAGACATTGTCTGTTCTTCTGAGTTTTGATGCAGTCTTTCCCAGACAGAGTTAAGTTAGGATGTGAGAGCTTTTGTTTTCCGAAGCCACATCAGTGTAAATCACATAAATTGCTGTGGTGCTGGCAGCTGCAGAGAAGTACTTGGGTGTATGAGGTTTAACTGAAGAATAGTTACAAGCTGTGTTGAGGATAGTATCCTGTCGTCCCAGGCTGCCGCCCCTGGTGTAGGATCAGATAGGGCCAAGTAGTGGAAACGGGTGTAGGGTTAGTTGAGGGGGGCAATTTTTCTACGAAGTTTAATATAGTCACACTCTGGAACAGTAGGTGTAAACAGCGCTATACGATGAATTGATGAATAGGGAGGCCGTGGCCAGCATCACACGCCAGTACAGTAGGTGGTGGTGTATAGACCTCACGGTTGCGATCCGCCAATACAAGTTTAAGAAGAAGAAAAACATTGCCGTGCTCAACTTTCGCGGTTGCACAACAAAACAACTATCAAAGGACAAAGAACTTGACAGCTGGTTATAACTCAAATTATCAATAAGTAAGTAACTGTATTTTAAGACCGCAACACTTCTTACACTATTCTTAATCGATATTGCGGTTGGCTGTAATGTGAAGTGTACTTAGTTACGTTGTAACGAAGTATAGGCTGCAGTGGTCTACGTTGTAATATGTATTGCCACGCTAAATAATTAACGTTAGGCACTGAGGCGAGGTTGTCACAGTGTACACAGTAGAGTTCATTGAAAAGCGGCACACTTTCTTGACAGGAACATTCACGAACCATTTGTGACAGACAAAGTCCAAAGCGTATTTCCAAACGAAACGATGTTAACAAACATTCGTGGCTATTTTGACTTCTGTTTTAGTGTTCTACAATTTCCTTGCTTTCCTCTTGTGTAATGTAGGTAGGTCACTTCCTCTCAGACTGGCTCTTACAAAAAAGATTGCCGTTTTGAAACTGCAGTAACCGCAGTCAACTGTGGTATTTTGAATGCAGTGATTGCAGATTAACTGCAGTTAACTGCACTTGAAATGCAGTTATACTGCAAAACAAACTTGTTTCTCACAAGTGAAGCATAGCTTGTGCACTCTGCAAACAATGTGTCCACTCAGGCAATGACAACGGGAAGACTGGAATAATACATTTGAATGCCTTAAAAATAATTACCGTAACCAAAATAGCAAACATTGTAGATTAGAAATGATAGGAATTAGCGGTAAATGTACTACTGGTGATATATGTAATGGGGAATTGATATACAGTCCTTTCGGAAAGTAATCAGACCCATTGACTTTTTCCACATTTTGTTACATTACAGCCTCATTCTAAAATTTGATTTAAATTATTTTTTCCCTCATCAATCTACACACAATATTCCACAATGACCAAGCAAAAACAGGTTTTTAGAAATGTTTGCTAATTTATTATAAATAAAAACTGAAATACCTTATATACATAAGTATTCAGACCCTTTGCAATGAGACTCGTCATTGAGCTCAGGTGCATCCTGTTTCCATTGATCTTCCTTGAAATGTTTCTACAACTTGATTTGAGTCCACATGTGGTAAATTCAATTGATTGGACATGACTTGGAAAGGCACACAACTGTTTTAAATATGGTCCCCGTGCATGTTAGATCATTTCTGTAGCATTGAAGGTCCCCCAAAACACAGCCTCCATCATTGTTAAATAGAAGAAGTTTGTAACCACCAAGACTCTTCCTAGAGCTGGCCGCCCGGCCAAATTGAGCAGTCCCGCCGCTGCTACTTATTTTAGGGCTCCTGAGTGGCGCAGCAGTCTAAGGCACTGCATCTCAGTGTTAGAGGCATCACTACAGACCCTGGTTAGAATCCAGGCTGTTTCACATCCGGCCATGATTGGGAGTCCCATATCGCGGTGCACAATTGGTCCGTTGTAGGCCGTCATTGTAAATAAGATTTTGTTCTTAAACTGACTTGCCTAGTTAAATAAAGGTGTGTATATATATATATATATATCCTCTGTGGAGATGGGAGGACCTCCCTGAAGGACAACCATCTCTGCAGCATTCCACCAATCAGGCCTTTATGGTAGAGTGGCCAGACCGGAGCCACTCCTCAGTAAAAGGCACATGACAGCCCACTTGGAGTTTGCCAAAAGGCACCTAAAGGACTCTCAGACCATGAGAAACAAGATTATCTGGTCTGATGAAACCAAGATTTAACTATTTGGCCTGATTGTCAAGTGTCACATCTGGAGGAAACCTGACAACATCCCTGTGAAGCATGGTGGTGGCAGCATCATGCTGTGGGGATGTTTTTCAGCGGCAGGGACTTGGAGAATAGTCAGGCTAGAGGGAAAGATGAACGTAGCAAAGTACAGAGAGATCCTTGTTGAAAACCTGTTCCAGAGCGCTCAGAACCTCAGACTGGGGTGAAGGTTCACCTTCCAACAGGACAGTGACCCTAAGCACACAACCAAGACAACACAGGAGTGGCTTCGGGACAAGTCTCTGAATGTCCTTGAGTGGCTTAGCTAGAGCCCGGACCTGAACCCGGTCGAACGTCTCTGGAGAGACTTGAAAATAGCTGTGCAACGACGCTTTCCATCCAACCTGACAGAGCTTGAGAGGATCTGCAGAGAAGAATGGGAGAAACTCCCCAAATACAGGTGTGCCAAGCTTGTAGCGTCATACCCAAGAGGACTCCGCTGTAATCACTGCCAAAGGTGGTTCAACAAAGTACTGAGTAAAGGGTCTGAATACTTATGTAAATGTGATACTTCAGTCGTTTTTTTTCAATACATTAGCACAAATTTCTAAAAACCTGTTTTGAATTCATGGGGTATTGTGTGTAGATTGAGATCTCTCTATGCGTGTGTGTATGTATGTATGTGTTTTTATTTTATATAATGTATATATAATAAAAATACAAAAATCCATTTTAGAATAAGGCTATAACGTAACAAGATTTTGAAAAAGTCAAGGGGTCTGAATACTTTCCGACTGCACTGTACACTAACAATCAAATGCAAACAATTCACACAATGAAGTTATGAAACCATGAATAAAGAGTCATGAGATTGAATGACCCAGAGGACATCTTTGTTTGTACAGTAATTATTTGTCATGCATTCCTCAAAGCCTCATGTATTGTCTGTCCTCTGCAGTACTGCCCCTTCAGAGTGAGGGAGTGTTGGGATATGGAGAACTTGTGGGTTTTGGCTATTTTTGTGATTGGTGGCCGAGGATGGGGAATGAGGTATTGGCATTCGTCTTCGACAGGTTCAGTCCTTCAGTCCACTCCAGACTATTGAACATAATCATTAACAGTTTATTTAATGATTTAGCATGGGAGGCTCTGCTGATAACAAACTGATCACCTGCACTGACAGGCTCTTCAGTCTCCGTGCACTGATAGTAACTGTTAGGCTATATGACTCACTAGGCATATGATGGCATACTTTGTGTTTTCATAGTAAACACGTCTATGCTGGCTTCAAAATTCACAAGTAAATGGCAAGTGGCAGACGACAATATTCTGACTGTGCCTGTCTTTGCAGTCTTCTTCACTCCCTGTATGAAAAGGAAACAGTAAATGGACAGTATGTGGCTCCTCCTATTTGCAGAGACATTTCCTGTGTCATTGGGCCTGTTCTCACTGAGTGTGATAGAGGCTTTTTGTGAGCGCTCAGCTAATGATTCCACCCCTATCATAAACTGTGCGGCCTGACTTTCTACAGGATACGGTCTCAAAGGTTAAAGGCCTTTTATTGGGGCCGCCCAAATTTGGGTGGCGGAAGTGACTCATTGTCAGATGGTGGGTTGGGCGATGCCAAAGGGAGATGGGGACGTGTTCAATCAGGCCTTTTGGTTTGTTAGTCATAGGCGTCAAAGGACGCAGTGCCTTTTTTTGAATGAAGAATCCGAGAAACATTTGATGGCGAGGCAAAGGGATGACTGAAGCACAGTGAGGAACAGAGGATTGGAGATGAGAAACAAGGCTAGTGTTGTGCCGACAGACAGACAATGGGCTTAACACTCAAAACTCCTGACAAACTTGACCAGTTAAGGGCATTGCTAGTCAGCCATCAACACTAGGTGTTCAACCGTCATAGAGCTGGGATGATAAACCGCGGGCGATCTGTTCACCACAATAAGTAGAGTATGCTAGAGAAATGTAAAGTTTGAAATTAAATAAGTTTGCTAATATGGGTGATTTGATTATTAATGGGACAAATTGACCGCTAGAACCGGTAAACTAGTAGTAGTTTAAAGAATAATAAATAAAGCAGTGGTTCACATTCATGTTATAAACGTGTCGTTTTTATTTATTGTTATCGCTTCAGTAGTCCGATCTTCCCAGTCACTCAATGCCAAATAGCCTTACTACTGTGTGTCTAGGGAGGATGGCGGCGTCGACTGTCTTTCCACTGTTGTTGTAGCTGCGTATTTATGAGTTTGTTTATTTCCCGAGTGTGTTTCCCTGACCTCGGGTGGCCAAGATGGGCTTCCACATGGTTTAGTGTGGCCTGTCAACGCCTTCGAGGAGAGCGAGGAGTTATGCTTGTTTGCCGTTACTAGAGTAGGCCTCTGCACCCAATATGCTCTCTACCGGCCACCCTCCTCACTCCGCCTCCTCTTATGCCTCTTCCCCTTTCAACACACTGAGTAAAGGGCAGGCTATTCTGGGGACCAGATTTACCCATGTTCACACGTTTTGTGTGACGAAGTTGATATACGTGTGGACACGAGCTGTCTGTGCTAGCATTCTATAGCGTGATATAGTATATCGTGAAATTAGTTTTCTGTCCCGGGAGTGTGACTGGGATCTGACAATTTTTGGAATCTGTTCCCAACTACCAAGGCCCTGTCGGTCATGGCCTTGTGTAGGAAGTGCCTTATGAGCCTCTTGGCTGGCTTCTGTGAGCGGTGATATGATCTGGGTTGGGCTGGCTGTTTCTGGAGATTTTCCCTGGAAGTCAGCTGTTTTGTTTGGTGGGCGGGGAAGGGCATTGCTAAAAGAGACAGGAACCAGTTCTGGCAGGCTACTGACTGAGGACAAGTCCTCCTCTTGGTTATGTTTTAATTTACACTCAAGTCCACTGTTTAAAAAAATACAAAATAAAACCCTGGTATTTACGAGATACAAGCCAGAATGTTTCATTACCTTTTGGTTAGTGTAATCATTGAATTCTGTCATTGGAGGGAAATATTGTTGACTAAAGATGCAGGTGACCTTGAGCCTTTTCAAGGGAGTCTGCAAAACCTCTGAAGTGAATACTATGGTATTTCTTCAAATTTGTCAGTGTATTTGTATTAATTTAACCTTTTTATTTAACTAGGCAAGTCAGTTAAGAACGTATTCTTATTTACAATGACGGCCTACCAAAAGGCCACGAGAGGCAACACTACATGAAGAGAGACCTAAGACAACAACATAGTATGGCAGCAACACATGACAACAACATGGCAGCAGCACAACATGGAAGCAGCACAACACATGACCACACAGCATGGCAGCAGCACAACATGGCAGCAGCACAACATGGAAGCAGCACAACACAGGGTACAAACATTTTTGGGCACAGACAACAGCACAAAGGACAAGAAGGTAGAGACAACAATACATCACGACAGCAGCCACAACTGTCAGTAAGAATGTCCATGATTGAGTCTTCGAATGAAGAGATTGAGATAAAACTGTCCCGTTTGAGTCGCTAGCTGCAGCGAACTGAAAAGACTGAAAAGTGTAATTCCGTTACTGTGGAATTGCCCAAACACATTGAGTGTAGAGAGACGAGGCAGCATTATTAGACAGCCTGCTGACGTTGTAACAAGCACTGAGCCATGTCTCTACAGGGTTTTATCTTTTACATGGTCTGTACCATAGTAGTGCCATTATCTGCTTCTGCTTTTCTGTGTTGTCCTCCTGTAGGTGGTGACTGATGGTGAGACTGTGGAGGAACCTTTGAACCGCTCATCTCATCCTCCTCAGGCCAGAGTGATGCCACTTTTCAGAATGAGACCGCTCTCCTGACACAGGGAGGTTACTCCTTCCCCAACTCGGGCTCTGTCCTCTACCTACCTCACCCCTGACTACTTACCTCACCCCAAGTCAACACCCTAGAGCTTGCTTCCTAACCCATGAGAATCCTCCCCTCGAATTACTACCTCAGCACTTTCCTCTATGTAAACCTGGTGCTCCCAGACCACCGTCTCCACCCTCCTGAGTCTTTCCCCTCACCAATTCATTACACCTTCATCAACCCCTGAGGGGCATTTTAAAAAGGCATTACCAGTGCCTATTCCCTGTTGTCGGTAAAGTGATCTGAGCCTTCCCTCTTATTACCTCACACCCTCCTACTGTGTACTGGCACGCAAAGATGCGCCGGAACTTTGAGTGGCAGATGTTTGAGTAACGTCCCCACTCTGTCAATGTCAGAGACTGGAGGAGAGGGGTGGGACCAGAGTGGGAATCCCACGTCTGTGTTTGCCTATGAAGGTCATCCAGGCCCAGAGGAAGGAGGCATGAAGAATGAGGGAGAGATGCGAAAAGGAGAGGAGGAGGGGCAGGGAAAAGAGGAGGATGAGGATTACGACTCGGTAAGTGGGTGCATGAAGACGGCGAGAAAGAGGCCCTTTCCCAATTCGTCTTTACTTGATTCCTTGCTTCCTCTTTCCTCGCCACCTCCTCAAACCGCATTGGAGATAAAGATCCAAGGTCCCTCTCCTCAGACCTTCTCCTTCAATGCATTTTGAGAAGGAGGTGAGGAGAGATGACCGGACAGAGGAAAGATGGAAAATTGGCTTAGGCTTCACCTCGCACAAGTAATCACATCATGTACAGCACATTACAAACAGTAAGCTGCGAGTGACCTCTTTTCTCTTCCTCTCTGTTCGCCCAGCCTCCAGAGAGGCAGATCGTGGTGGGCATCTGCTCCATGATGAAGAAGTCCAAGTCCAAGCCCATGACCCAGATCATGGAAAGGCTGTGTAAGTTTGAGTACATCACCGTGGTCATCTTCCCCGAGGAGGTCATCCTCAACGAGCCCGTGGACAAATGGCCCCTGTGCGACTGCCTCGTCTCCTTCCACTCCAAAGGTACAAACGAACGTACGTATGTGCACCCACCGCATACGATTACGTGCATCAGGTACTGCCGTGCGCACGCCCATTGCACAGATTAAAGTGTATAATGTATATGCACGCCAATATACAGTAAGTATACACGGAATACAATCTGTACATACCCAACACAGTCATTCCCGTCTTGCTCATGTTTAGTCATAGTGTACGTCTGACTTGTCCTGGTTTAAATTGGGTACATCTTAGGAGAAGGATCAGAAAAGTAAAATAAACATGGGGAAATGGAAATATGTTTAGGACACCAGTATACAGACCAATGGAACGACAATGTAATGGTTGAGGAATTTTCTTCCATTTCCTGTAATTATGTGGTTGTGTTCTGTGTATATGAATGCATGTATTGGGGTGGCTTTGTAGGTTTCCCATTGGACAAAGCGGTAGAGTACGCCAACCTCAGAAACCCACTTATCATCAATGACCTGAACATGCAGTACTACATACAAGACAGGTATACCGGGGAACACACACGCTCAACTTCCTGCTCCTACTTTGTCTCGGAGTCTGTTGACTTGCTCCGTCAGTAAGCGTTTATGTCTCATGTCCCCTTCAGGAGGGAGGTGTATCGTATCTTGCAGGAGGAGGGGATTGACCTTCCTCGTTACGCTGTGTTAACCCGAGACCCAGACAGACCTGAAGGTGAGTGTTACAACACAACTAGTCTCAGACTGTTACCGTTTAAATCGATCAGCTGGCTCGCGTGGACGCACGTTTTGCTTCTGGGAGCCGAGATGAGAAAATAAAGAAACTTAAAACCCTTTGTCTGTAAATGTAGTTGTAACTGGTCCCAACATTCTCACTAAAGCATACTTATCAAAGTCCACTCGCACAGTCGAATAAGAAATGGATGTGCATGGCGAGCAAATGCGGCTCTGGGTAGCTCACAGTGGGAAGGCACTGAGTTCCTGACGCCTATTGCCGTGGTGCGCAAAGGAAATCTTTTGAAATTCACATTCATTGCGTGTTGGGAAGAAAAGTGCAATCATCGCCTTGAAAATGAAGATGAGGGGCTCAATCCAACCCGCGTTGCAGTATTTACGCGGTAGCTCATTTTTCCAATGGTCAAAAAAAAAAAGTTACAACTACTACCGGGGCGAACCCTAGCACAGGTATGCTTGAACTTTTCCCGAGGTAGAGGTGTGTGGGCACGGGATGAATATTGTAAATAAAGGATTTGAAAAATAAAAATGACACTCCCAACCATTGAACTATCAGCCCCCTGTTTTAGTGGACTGTCCCCCAATCAGTCGCTGGTTCGGGAAAAATACTTGTTGACATGCCGATTTGTCATCTATTTCTTGTCACAATGGATGGAGCTAAGAATATAAACATATAATCCTCGTAGCATACATGTAACCCCCCCCTTCTTCGTAAAAGCACAGCTGCGTATGAAAAGGCAAGCAAAAACGTTGAATTTGGCCGTACACGGAAATGTGCCTTACTGGCTTTTTAAAAAATTTGTGTAACGTCAGTAGTCTAGTCAAGGAGGCATCATGCAAAAAATTGCCAAATTGCCATTGCCAAATAAGGCATGCTGTCACCTGCTTTCATAGTAAACCTTGAGGTGGTACCACCCAGCACATCTAGAAGGGGGTGTATTTCATACCGTCTTGAGATGACGTAGAGGAACTTTCTCAAGGTGCCTCTACGTCACGATTTCAGTGGAGTTGATCCGCCAGGGGCAAAAAGAGCTAGATGTACTACTAAAATACCCAAATTATAGCACTTATGCAACAAACTGTCAAAATGAAGACCAGAATTGACGGGTTCACAAAAGGTTGGCGACCGCTGCTTTAAAGGGTTGCATAGTTGTAGGCCTGTTCTATTGAAGATGAAGGCTATGAACATGAACACCTGCCCAATCCTTTCAGATCTCAATTGTGCCTTTGAGTAGGGTTTTATAGTCCAATTTGGAATGGGGCATTCATTCAAGTGTGCTTTTTTTAGACCCTGATTGAACTCTGTCTCTAAATGACTGGTGTGTGTCTGCCTCCCAGAATGTAACCTGGTCGAGGGGGAGGATCATGTGGAGGTGAACGGGGAGGTGTTCCCCAAGCCCTTTGTGGAGAAGCCCGTGTGCGCAGAGGACCACAATGTCTACATCTACTACCCCACCTCAGCTGGCGGGGGCAGCCAGAGACTCTTCAGAAAGGTACTGAGGCACTAGGGCGGTACAGTTGGCTTCAAATGGGTCATGCTGTTGAAACGATAGCGGAGGGGGCGGAAGCTTTAGGAGCCATGCCGTGCAGAAATGTCTGATACTCAATTATACCCATTCGGTACTCCAACCTTTAGCCCTCCATTTGAAATATTGTTGCTGCACTTGATTGGTCTTGCCTGACCGAATGAAACCCATGGAAATCGTCCCAAAAGTGCAAACCCCGCCCATCTGTCAGGCGGAATCACGTGCTCTCATAAGTATATGAATGATCCCATCTCTCCTGTAGATAGGGAGCCGCAGCAGTGTGTACTCCCCAGAGAGCTGTGTGAGGAAGACTGGCTCCTACATATACGAGGAGTTCATGCCAACGGACGGCACTGATGTCAAGGTATCATCTTCAGTGTGTGCTGGTGTGCGAGCCGTGTCTTCTCGTCTCCTGCTTGGACCTGTTTAGATGTAACAAATGATTTATTGAATTTGGCAATAGCAATGTGAATGACTTCATAACATGATTCTTATTTTTGTTCTATTGCGTGGCCGTGATCATAGGCTGGTGCCACCATCTGAAAATGTTAGTGGCACGAGGGGGGAAAATGTTAGCGGCACGAGGGGGGAAAATGTTAGCGGCACGAGGGGGGAAATTGTTAGTGGCACGAGGGGGGAAAATGTTAGCGGCACGAGGGGGGAAAATGTTAGCGGCACGAGGGGGGAAAATGTTGGCGGCACGAGGGGGGAAAATGTTGGCGGCACGAGGGGGGAAAATGTTGGCGGCACGAGGGGGGGAAATGTTGGCGGCATGAGGGGGGGAAATGTTGGCGGCACGAGGGGGGGAAATGTTGGCGGCACGAGGGGGGGAAATGTTGGCGGCACGAGGGGGGGAAATGTTAGTCTGGAACCCTACTATATTTTTTTATTTTACCTTTTATTTAACTAGGCAAGTCAGTTAAGAACAAATTCTTATTTTCAATGATGGCCAAGGAACAGTGGGTTAACTGTCTTGTTCAGGGGCAGAACGACAGATTTTTACCTTGTCACCTCGGGGATTCGATCTTGCAACCTTCCGGTTACTAGTCCAACGCTCTAACCACTAGGCTACTTGCCGCCCCATGGTAGGCGAACAGAATTTTTTTAAAGCGAAAACAAGTGCACAACAAACAATGATCTCAGGGGAAATAGGCCTATGGGAGTTTTTAAAATGCTGGTGAGCTGAGAATACTGGTATAGCCTATCCAGAGACCAAAAAGGTGTTTGATGCAAATCAAAGAAATGATTCATACCCAATGATGTGTATGACATGATATCAGGTGAACACTGGGACCTGACTGTGTGTATAATAAGATGTTGTATCAGGTGTACACAGTGGGTCCTGACTATGCCCATGCTGAGGCAAGGAAGTCCCCGGCCCTGGACGGTAAGGTGGAGCGGGACAGCGAGGGGAAGGAGATCCGCTACCCTGTCATGCTCACCGCCATGGAGAAACTGGTGGCCCGCAAGGTCTGCCTGGCCTTCAAGGTGAGGCTTTTCAACCTAATCAGACCACTTTGTTTGTCTTCTCTCCAAATCAACCGGAAGCCTTAAAACTTCTTAAAACTATCCCGATAGTCTGAAGATGGTTCCTCTCCTCAACCTCGTCTTATTTCCTTCGTCTGCAATGATTGTGCAGGAGCCGGATATGTGAAAGCCACTGATGTATTTTCTGATCAGTGCAGATGAATGAAAGAAGATGAAGGTAGGAGCCGTCTTTAAATATTTGGGGCGATCTGACCAAATTAACATAGAAATGTGAGTTTTATAGAACGTCATTCTCAGTCTAAGCAGTAGATCTGTGCTGTGTGCTATTCCTATGCTTTTGCGTCTTTCACTTTTGGTGTTGTACACCAGCTTCAAACAGCTGAGAATGCAATATTTTTGCTTATTGAAAATATTTTTCGCAGTGGTTTAGATGGTACAATGATTCTCTACACTATGCATGGCTTGTATTGTCACACAGACTGAAATTAGACAAACAATTCAAATTTTTGCAACCAGGAAATGGCCAAGTGATTTTCTGCATATTGCAACTTTAAAAAGCACTTGACTTGATTTGGCTACATTCAGTTTGAATGGCTGACTGACGCATTCTTCCACTCCCAGCAAACGGTGTGTGGCTTCGACCTCTTGAGAGCGAATGGCCACTCATTCGTCTGTGACGTCAATGGCTTCAGCTTTGTGAAGAACTCCATGAAGTACTATGACGACTGTGCCAAGGTCTTGGGGTAGGTGCGGCTAGCTGTCATGCTGAGGGGTCAACTATCGGTCTTCCTTACAGCTTAACCCCTGATTTACACCTTGACACTCAAGGATCAGCTGGGTATCTAAAGCCATATGTCATTCCTTGAATTGGACAGGATCCAAACTCGCGCTCTATTCGTTTTCAAAACCCAAACACTGCTCTAGCTCACTCCATTGGTTGTCAGAACTGAAATACTGCTCAAGCTCACTCCATTGGTTGCCCCCCCCCCCCCCCCCACAGGAACATGGTGATGCGAGAGCTGGCCCCTCAGTTCCACATCCCCTGGTCCATCCCCATGGAGGCCGAGGACATACCTATAGTCCCCACCACCTCAGGAACCATGTGAGTACTCTTCTCATTTTCTTCCTCCTTTCCGCCTCCTGCTTCTTTCTCCACCTCTTCCTGCTCTTCTCTCTCTTCTTCCTGCTCTTCTCTCTCCTCCTCTTCCTGCCCTTCTCTCTCCTCCTCTTCCTGCCCTTCTCTCTCCTCTTCTTCCTGCCCTTCTCTCTCCTCCTCTTCCTGCTCTTCTCTAAGAGGTCGTCTAACAGAGGTGGTTTAGTGAACTATACTCACGTGATGGCTAACCTCTCTTGAAACTTGAAGACTTGTGTTAGCTCCCGCAGCGAACTCCAAGGCTTTATAGCTCATTGGGCTAACACAGTCTTGAGTCACGTATTCCTAGAGGATCCTGCTTCATACCAGGTGTAACACTGTTTTCCATATACATTTGCCTATGTTTTTTTATTTATTTTTTAAACCCTCATCAGGATTTCTCCTGACTAAATAAAGTATGAATATAATAAACAAATCAGTAATGTCACCTAGAGTTGCAAAGGGAGGGTACATTACTGGAAGCTTTCTAAGTTTACCAGTAAACTACCAGCATGTGATAACTTTCAAGGTTTTTGGGGGAATTTTATAACATGACTTCTAGTGGCCTTTTTGGGTACTTCAGATTATCACAGGTGTCTGGAATTATCTCTGGCCCTCTGTGTGGCCTTATCGCATGTAATATACAGTACCAGTCAAAAGTTTGGACACCTACTCATTCTATTGTTCTTCTTTATTTTTACTGTTTTCTACTTTGTAGAATAATAGGGAAGACCTCAAAACTATGAAATAACACATGGAATCATGTATTAACCACAAAAGTGTAAATAGTTGGAAGAGTTATGAAAATAATGCCATTGTTAACCATATGGTCTACCGACTAGAGACTCATGGATAGTATTGACACGGATATAAAAAAATGTATACTGTGTGTGTGTGTGTGTGTGTGTGTGTGTGTGCGTATGTATATGTAAACTATTTTCAGCAAACTTAACATGTGTAAATATTTGTATGAACTAGAGGTCGACCGATTAATCGGAATGGCTGATTTAATTAGGGCCGATTTCAAGTTTTCATAATCGAAAATCTGTATTTTTTAAAATCTTTATTTAATCTTTATTTAACTAGGCAAGTCGGTTAAGAACACATTCTTATTTTCAATGACGGCCTAGGAACGGTGGGTTAACTGCCTCGTTCTTGGGCAGAAAGACAGATTTTCACCTTGTCAGCTCGGGGGATCAATCTTGCAACCTTACAGTTAACTAGTCCAAAGCAATAACAACCTGCCTCTCTCTCGTTGCACTCCACAAGGAGTTACGCAAATGCAGTAAGCCAAGGTAAGTTGCTAGCTAGCATTAAACTTATCTTATAAATAACAATCAATCATAATCACTAGTTAACTACACATGGTTGATGATATTACTAGATATTATCTAGCGTGTCCTGTGTTGCATATAATCTGACTGAGCATACAAGTATCTGACTGAGCGGTGGTAGGCAGAAGCAGGCGCGTAAACATTCATTCAAACTGCACTTTCGCGTGCGTTTTGCCAGCAGCTCTTCGTTGTGCGTCAAGCATTGCGTTTATGACTTCAAATCTATCAACTCCCGAGATGAAGCTGGTGTGACCGAAGTGAAATGGCTGGCTAGTTAGCGCTCGCTAATAGCGTTTCAAACTTCACTTGCTCTGAACCTTGGGGTGGTTGTTTCCCTTGCTCTGCATGGGTAACGCTGCTTCGATGTGGTGGCTGTTGTCGTTGTGTTGCTGGTTCGAGCCCAGGGAGGAACGAGGAGAGGGACGGAGGCTATACTGTTACACTGGCAATACTAAAGTGCCTATAAGAACATCCAATAGTCAAAGGTTAATGAAATACAAATGGTATAGAGGGAAATAGTCCTATAATAACTACAACCTAAAACTTCTTACTTTGGAATATTGAAGACTCATGTCTCAAGACTCAAGACTCATGTTCTGAGCAAGGAACTGAAACGTTAGCTTTCTTACATAGCACATATTGCACTTTTACGTTCTTCTCCAACACTTTGTTTTTGCATTATTTAAACCAAATTGAACATGTTTCATTATCTACTTGAGGCTAAATTGATTTTATTGATGTATTATATTAAGTTAAAATAAGTGTTAATTCAGTTGTTGTAATTGTCATTATTACAAATCAATCTTTTTAAAATCGGCCGATTTTAATCGGTATTGGCTTTTTTTGGTCCTCCAATAATCGGTATCAGCGTTGAAAAAAATCATAATCGGTCGACCTCTAGTATGAACGTAACAAGATTCAACAACTGATACATAAACTGAACAAGTTCCACAGACATGTGACTAACAGAAATGGGATAATGTGTCCCTGAACAAAGGGGGGGTCAAAATCAAAAGTAACAGTCAGTATCTGGTGTGGCCACCAGCTGCATTAAGTACTGCAGTGCATCTCCTCTTCATGGACTGCACCAGATTTGCCAGTTCTTGCTGTGAGATGTTACCCCACTCTTCCACCAAGGCACCTGCAAGTTCCCGGACATTTCTGGGGGGAATGGCCCTAGCCCTCACCCTCCGATCCAACAGGTCCCAGACGTGCTCAATGGGATTGAGATCCGTGCTCTTCGCTGACCATGGCAGAACACTGACATTCCTGTCTTGCAGGAAATCATTCACAGAACGAGCAGTATGGCTGGTGGCATTGTCATGCTGGAGGGTCATGTCAGGATGAACCTGCAGGAAGGGTACCACATGAGGGAGGATGTCTTCCCTGTAACGCACAGCATTGATTGTCATTGCAGGCAGTCTGATGATTCTGTGACACACCGCCCCAGACCATGTCGGACCCTCCATCTCGATCCCACTCCAGAGTACAGGCCTCGGTGTAACGCTCATTCCTTCGACGAATCCGACCATCAACCCTGGTGAGACAAAACTGCGGCTCGTCACTGAAGAGCACTTTTTCCAGTCCTGTCTGGTCCAGCGACGGTGGGTTTCTGCCCATAGGCGACGTTGTTGCCGGTGATGTCTGGTGAGGACTTGCCTTACAACAGGCCTACAAGCCCTCAGTCCAGCCTTTCTCAGCCTATTGCCGACAGTCTGAGCACTGATGGAGGGATTGTGCGTTCCTGGTGTAACTCGGGCAGTTGTTGTTGCCATCCTGTACCTGTCCCGCAGGTGTGATGTTCGGATGTACCGATCCTGTGCAGGTGTTGTGACACATGGTCTGCCACTGCAAGGACGATCAGCTGTCCGTCCTGTCTCCCTGTAGCGCTGTCTTAGGCGTCTCACATTACAGACATTGCAATTTATTGCCCTGGCCACATCTGCAGTCCTCATGCCTCCTTGCATTATACCTAATCAGCGTTCACACAGATGAGATGGGACCCTGGGCATCTTTCTTTTGGTGTTTTTCAGAGTCAGTAGAAAGGCCTCTAGTGTTCTAAGTTGTCATAACTGTGACCTTATTTACCTACCGTCTGTAAGCTGTTAGTGTCTTAATGACCGTTCCACAGGTGCATGTTCATTAATTGTTTATTAGCATGGGAAACAGTGTTTAAATCCTTTACAATGAAGATATGTGAAGTTATTTGGATTTTTACAAATTATCGAAAGACGGGGTCCTGAAAAAGGGACGTTTCTTTTTTTGATGAGTTTATGTATATATAGGCACAGTTGAAGTCGGAAGTTTACATGCACTTAGGTTGTAGTCATTAAAACTGTTTTCAACCACTCCACAAATTTCTTGTTAACAAACTATTGTTTTGGCAAGTCGGTGAGGACTTGCATGACACAAGTAATGTTTCCAAAACATTTTTACAGACAGATTATTTCACTTATAATTCACTGTATCATAATTCCAGTGAGTCAGAAGTTTACATACACAAAGTTGACTGTGCCTTTAAACGGCTTGGAAAATTCCAGAAAGTTATATCATGGCTTTAGAAGCTTCTGATAGGCTAATTGACATCATTTTAGTCAATTGGAGGTGTACCTGTGGATGTATTTCAAGGCCTACCTTCAGTGCCTCTTTGCTTGACATCATGGGAAAATCAAAAGAAATCAGCCAAGACCTCAGGAAAAAAAATTGTAGACCTCCACAAGTCTGGTTCATCCTTGGAAGCAATTTCCAAAAGCCTGGAGGTACCACGTTCATCTGTACAAACAATAGTAAGCAAGTATAAACACCATTGGACCACGCAGCCGTCATACCCCTCAGGAAGGAGACGTGTTCTGTCTCCTAGAGATGAATGTACTTTGGTGCGAAAGTGCAAATCAATCGCAGAACAACAGCAAAGGACCTTGTGAAGATGTTGGAAGAAACAGGTACAAAAGTATCTATATCAACAGTAAAACAAGTCCTATATCGACATAACCTGAAAGGCCGCTCAGCAAATAAGAAGCCACTGCTCCAAAACCACCATAAAGCCAGACTACGGTTTGCAACTGCACATGAGGACAAAGATTGTATGTTTTGGAGAAATGTCCTCTGGTCTGATGATACAAAAATAGAACTGTTTCGCCATAATGACCACCGTTATGTTTGGAGGATAAAGGGGAGGCTTGCAAGCCAAAGAACACCATCCCAACCGTGAAGCACGGGGGTGGCAGCATCATGTTGTGGGGGTGCTTTGCTGCAAGAAGGACTGGTGCACTTCACTAAATAGATGGCATCATGATGCAGGAAAATTGATATATTGAAGCAACATCTGAAGACATCAGTCAGGAAGTTTGGTCACAAATGGGTCTTCCGAAATGGACACTGACACCAAGCGTACTTCCGAAGTTGTGGCAAAATGGCTTAAGGACAACAAAGTCAAGGTATTGGAGGGGCCATCACAAAGCCCTGACCTCATCCTATAGAAATGTGTGGGCAGAACTGAAAAAGCATGTGCGAGCAAGGAGGGCTACAAACCTGACTCAGTTACACCAGCTCTGTCAGGAGGAATGGGCCAAAATTCACCCAACTTATTGTGGGAAGCTTGTGGAAGGCTACCTGAAACATTTGACCCAAGTTAAACAATTTAAAGGCAATGCTACCAAATACTAATACTGACCCACTGGGAATGTGATGAAATAAATAAAAGCTTAAATAAATCACTCTACTATTATGCTGACATTTCACATTTTTAAATAAAGTGGTGATCCTAACTGACCTAAGACAGGGATTTTTTTACTAGGATTGAACGTCAGGAATTGTGAAAAACTGAGTTTAACTGCATTTGGCTAAGGTGTATGTAAACTTCAACTGGATGTTTGTGTGTTTTTCAAGTATAAATGACTGAGTATTCCAGTAACTTTGGTAAGTTATCCAAAGCTTTGCAACCTTAATGTCACCTGTCCCGCAGGATGGAGCTGCGCTGTGTCATCGCCATCATCCGCCACGGAGACCGCACCCCCAAACAGAAAATGAAGATGGAAGTCAGACACCCTCTGTGAGTCTGTACATCTTCCTGTTTCCTGCTCCCCAAATACCCCCTCTCCCCATTCCCAGTGGATACATCACCTGCTCCTCAAATGCCCCCTCTCCTAATTCCCAGTGGATACATCTCCTGCTCCTCAAATGCCCCCTCTCCCCATTCCCAGTGGACACATCGCCTGCTCCTCAAATGCCCCCTCTCCCCATTCCCAGTGGACACATCGCCTGCTCCTCAAATGCCCCCTCTCCCCATTCCCAGTGGACACATCGCCTGCTCCTCAAATTCCCCCTCTCCCCATTCCCAGTGGACACATCGCCTGCTCCTCAAATGCCCCCTCTCCCCATTCCCAGTGGACACATCGCCTGCTCCTCAAATGCCCCCTCTCCCCATTCCCAGTGGACACATCGCCTGCTCCTCAAATTCCCCCTCTCCCCATTCCCAGTGGACAGAATTTGACACACAACGTTTAATGACTTTCTGATCAACGTCATATAACAAATACAACTTGTAAATCACCTTCCCCAGTCCCGTTGTGTCTCAATGTTGTTTCCGTTGTGTCTTATTTTCAGGTTCTTTGAGCTGTTTGAGAAGTACGGAGGGTACAAGTCAGGGAAACTGAAGTTGAAGAAGCCCAAACAGCTACAGGTCAGTCCAAGTATCTCTTCTTTGCCTGTAACCCAGGAACCTGCAGTGTGTTCCTCTGTTGGGGGGAACTCTATTTACGACAATATGGTAGTGCTGTGTATGGCCTCTACTTCTAATCCAGTTCGTCAATGTTTCCTGGCCACTGTTGCCTTCGCTTGCTCTTTGTAGGGGTTAAGGCTTTGGTTGCTGTTAAGCACTTTGACAAATGTGTGTGTGTATGTGTGTGTGTGTGTGTGTGTGTGTGTGTATAGGAGGTGCTGGACATTGCCCGGCTCCTACTGGCTGAGTTGGGGCAGCACACGGACTGTGAGATCGAGGAGAAGAAGGGTAAACTGGAGCAGCTCAAGACTGTCCTGGAGATGTGAGTGAGACGCCTATGGCTGGGTTATAGGCACACAGACATCATGCCCTGATCTGTCCATTTTATCGACCATGCATCTGCTCTGCTGTGTCTGTGACGCGTTGGTGTAGAAACCTCCTGTGTCATTGCTGTGTGTGTCTGTAGCCCAATACACAGATTGAATTAGCCTTATTCACTAAGCCCACTCCAGCCTAGTAGATTTCACATTTACTTTGTGAACCCCCTCCTCCATGCGTCTCTAACTCTTTTCCTCCCTATCTCTTTTCCTCTCTTTTCCTCTCTTTTCCTCCCTCCTTTCTATCTCTCCAAAGGGAATCCAGCTTGAATGACACTCAGTACGCGCCTCCCCCCCCCCCCCCCCCCCCCCCTGTCCCTTATAAAGGAAGAGGTTCACTCCTCCTTGTTCTCCGCACTCACTGTAACCACTGCTACCATTAACCCCTATTTAGAATGATGAGGGATGTTATACTGCACTTAGAATCAGGGAACACTAGCCACAACAGTGTGCGTGTGTCCACATGCGTTTGGGAGAGTGCTTTGTTGTCTACAATGCATGTCGTTCTGAAAGTTGCCCTGTAATTCCTCTCACTATCCCTTCGCCCTCCTCCTCACTCTTCTCATCCTCTGTGTACTATATGTAGGCTTACTGTTTGAGCCTGTTGATAATGGTATGGGATTGCATATTAACCAGTTACCATTAGCACCTCATTGACAATAACCAGGGACAACATTCTTTGTTGGATCAAATACAAAGGCCCAGAGTCATTTCAGTATGTTTAAAAAATATACAGTTAAAGTCGGAAGTTTACATACACCTTAGCCAAAGTGCATTAAACTCAGTTTTTCACAATTCCTGACATTTAATCCTAGTAAAGATTCCCTGTCTTAGGTCAGTTAGGATCACCACTTTTATTTTAAGAATGTGAAATGTCAGAATAATAGTAGAGAGTGATTTATTTCAGCTTTTATTTCTTTCATCACATTCCCAGTGGGTCAGAAGTTTACATACACTCAATTAGTATTTGATAGCATTGCAGAGCTGGTGTAACTGAGTCAGGTTTGTAGCCCTCCTTGCTCGCACACGCTATTTAGTTGTGCCCACAAATTGTCTATAGGATTGAGGTCAGGGCTTTGTGATGGCCACTCCAATACCTTGACTTTATTGTCCTTAAGCCATTTTGCCACAACTTTGGAAGTATGTTTGGCGTCATTGTCCATTTCGGAAGACCCATTTGCGACCAAGCTTTAACTTCCTGACTGATGTCTTGAGATGTTGCTTCAATATATCCACATAATTTTCCATCCTAATGATGCCATCTATTTTGTGAAGTGCACCAGTCCCTCCTGCAGCAAAGGATCCCCACAACATGATGCTGCCACCCCCGTGCTTCACGGTTGGGATGGTATTCTTCGGCTTGCAAGCCTCCCACTTTATCCTCCAAACATAACAATGGCCATTATACCAAACAGTTCTATTTTTGTGTCATCAGACCAAAGGACATTTCTCCAAAAAGTACAATCTTTGTCCCCATGTGCAGTTGCAAACCGTAGTCTGGCTTTTTTTATGGCGGTATTGGAGCAGTGGCTTCTTTCTTGCTGAGCGGCCTTTCAGGGTTATGTCAAAATAGGGCTCGTTTTACTGTGGATATAGATACTTTAGTACCTGCTTCCTCCAACATCTTCACAAAGTCCTTTGCTGTTGTTCTGGGATTGATTTGCACTTTTCGCACCAAAGTACGTTCATCTCTAGGAGACAGAACGCGTCTCCTTCCTGAGCGGTATGACGGCTGCGTGGTCCCATGGAGTTTATACTTGCGTACTATTGTTTGTACAGATGAACGTGATACCTTCAGGCGTTTAGAAATTGCTCCCAAAGATGAACCAGACTTGTTGAGGTCTACAATTTTTTTTCTTAGGTCTTGGCTGATTTCTTTTGATTTTGCCATTATTTCAAGCAGAGGCACTGAGTTTAAAGGTCGGCCTTGAAATACATCCACATTTACACCTCCAATTGACTCAAATGATGTCAATTAGCCTATCAGAAGCTTCTAAAGCCATGACATCATTTTCTGGAATTTTCCAAGCTGTTTAAAGGCACAGTCAACGTAGTGTATGTAAACTTCTGACCCCCTGGAATTGTGAATTATAGGTGAAATAATCTGTCTGTAAACAATTGTTGGAAAAATGACTTGTGTCATGCACGAAGTAGATGTCCTCACCGACTTGCCAAAACTATAATTTGTTAACAAGAAATTTGTGGAGTGGTTGAAAAATGAGTTTTAATGACTCCAACCTAAGTGTATGTGAACTTCCGACTTCAACTGTACACACACATACAGAAAGAGTACTAGTCAAAGGTTTTGCACACTCTTGGCATTTTCTCAACCAGCTAAATGAGGTAGTCACTTGGAATGCAGTTCAATTAACAGGTGTGCCTTGTTAAAAGTACATTTGTGAGATTTCTTGGTTGAATTTCTGCAAAGAAACCACTACTGAAGGACACCAATAATAAGAAGAGACTTGCTTGGGCCAAGAAACACGAGCAATGGACATTACACTGGTGGAAATCTGGCCTTTTGGTCTGAGTCCGAATTTGCGATTTTTGGTTCCAACCACTGTGTCTTTGTGAGAGGCCTAGTAGTTGAATGGATGATCTCTGCATGTGTGCTTCCCACCGTGAAGCATGGAGGAGGAGGATGTGTGGGGGTACTTTGCTTGTGATGCTGTCTGATATATTTAGAATTCAAGGCACACTTAACCAGCATGGCTACCACAGCATTCTGCAGCGATATGCCATACCATCTGGTTTGCGCTTAGTGGGACTATAATTTGTTTTTCAACAGGACAATGACCCAACACACCTCCAGGCTGTGTAAGGGCTATTTGACCAAGAAGGAGAGTGATGTATCAGATGACCTGGCCTCCACAATCCCCCGACCTCAACCCAATTGAGATGGTTTGGGATGAGTTGGACCGCAGAGTGAAGGAAAAGCAGCCAACAAGTGCTCATCATATTTGGGAACTCCTTCAAGAATGTTGGAAAAGCATTCCAGTTGAAGCTGGTTGAGAGAATGTCAAGAGTCTACAGAGCTGTCATCAAATATGTTTTTATTTAACACTTTTTTTTGGTTACTACGTGATTCCATATGTGTTATTTCATAGTTTTGATGTCTTCACTATTATTCTACAATGTAGAAAATAGTACAAAAAGAACCCTTGAATGAGTAAGTGTCAACTTTTGACTGGTACTGTGTATTTACAGTGCATTCGGAAAGTATTCAGACTTCTTGATTTTTTTTCCACATTTTGTTACAGCCTTATTTTGAAATAGATTTTTTTTTAAATAAAAAATACACACAATACCCCATAAAGTGAAGAAAAAAAAGATATAATACATAAGTATTCAGACTCTTTGCAATGAGACTTGAAATTTAGCTCAATTGATCATCCTTGATGTTTCTACAACTTGATTGGAGTCCATCTGTGGTAAATTCAATTGATTGGACATGATTTGGAAAGTCGCACACACCTGTCTATATAAGGTCCCATAGTTGACACTGCATGTCAGAACAAAAACCAAGCCATGCGGTTGAAAGAATTGTCTGTAGAGCTCCGAGATAGGATTGTGTTAATGCACAGAACTGGGGAAGGGTACCCAAAATTGCTGCAGCGTTGAATGTCCCCAAGAACACAGTGGAAGAAGTTTGGAACTACCAAGGCTCTTCCTAGAGCTGGCCGCTCAACCAAACTGAGCAATCGGGGGGGAAAGGCCTTGGTCAGGGAGATGACAGATGGAAGCGTCTCCTCAGTAAAAGCCACATAACAGCCCGCTTGGAGTTTGCCTAAAGGACTCTCAGACCATGAGAAACAGGATTCTCTGGTCTGATGAAACTAAGATTGAACTCTTTGGACTGAATGCCAAGCGTCACATCTGGAGGGAACCTGGCACCATCCCTATGGTGAAGCATGGTGGTGGCAGCATCATGCTGTAGGGATGTTTTTTAGTGACAGGGAGACTAGTCTGGATCAAGGGAAAGATTAACAGAGCAAAGTACAGAGATGGCAGTGGTTTCTTTGCAGCAATTCGACAATGAAGGCCTGATTCTCTTATGAACAGTTGATGTTGTGTCTGTTACTTTTATTTGGGCTGCAATCTGAGGCGCAGTTAACTCTAATCAATTTATCCTTTGAAGTTGAAGAAAAGTTAAAAGTTCTTGACATTTTCTGTATTGACTGACCTTCATGTCTTTTAAAGTAATGATGGACTGTCATTTATTTGCTTATTTTGAGCTGTTCTTTCCATAATATAGACTTGATATTTTACCAAATAGGACTATCTGTCATTGTAAATAAGAATTTGTTCTTAACTGACTTTCCTAGTAAAAAGGTAAATAAAATATCTTCTGTAAACCACCCCTACCTTGTCACAACACAACTGATTGGCTCAAACGGATTAAGAAATGTACTTTTAACAAGGCACACCTGTTAATTGAAATGCATTCCAGGTGACTACCTCATGAAGCTGGTTGAGAGAATGCCAAGAGTGTGCAAAGCTATCATCAAGGCAAAGGGTGGCTACTTAAACAAATCAAAATATATTTTATATTTGATTTTCTAACTCTTTATTTTATTTAGATATTTTTTGGTTACTACATTTGTGTTATTTCATATGTGTTATTTCATAGTTTTGATGTCTTCGCTATTATTCTACAATGTAGAAAATAGTAAAGATAAAGCAAAACCCTTGAATGAGTAGGTATCTCCAAACTTTTGACTGGTACTGTATATTTTAATTTATTTAGTTGTTTTTTTTATACATACCCTTGATTTCTTTCCCCCCACATTTTGTTACGTTACAGCTTTACTCTAAAATTGATTTAAAAAATATATTCTCATCAATCTACACGCAATACCTCATAATCACTAAGGTTTTTAGAAATGTTTGCAAATTTAAAAACTGAAATATCACATTTACATAAGTATTCCGACCGTTTACTCAGTACTTTTGAAGCACCTTTGCCAGCGATTACAGCCTCCAGTCATCTTGAGTATGACGCTACAAGCTTGGCACACCTGTATTTGGAAAGTTACTCCCGTTCTTCTCTGCAGATCCTCTCAAGTTTTGTCAGGTTGGCTGGGGAGCGTTGCTGAACAGCTATTTTCAGGTCTCTGCAGAGACTCAGACCATGAGAAACAAGATTCTCTGGTCTGATAAAACCTAGTTGACCTCTTTGGTCTGAAACCTAGCACTTATCCCTACGGTGAAGCGTGGTGGTGGCGGCATCTTGCTGTGGGGATTTCTTTTCAATGGCAGGGACTGGGAAACTAGTCGAGGAAAAGATGAACAGTGCGAAGTACAGAGAGATCCTTTATGAAAACCTGCTCCAGAGCGCTGAGGACCTTAGACTGGGGTGAAGGTTCCCCTTCCAACAGGACCAAGAACCTAAGCATCAGCCAAGACGATGCTGGAGTGGCTTCGGGACAAGTCTCTGAATGTCCTTGAGTGTCCCAACCAGAGACAGGACTTTAACAGACACAATGTAGTTGAGTACGGTTACATGCACACAACGTGATTATTGTGGATAGTCAGATTAATATAATGGTTTGATTAAAACCTTTACATTCTTTGCAAGAACGATTTCCATAATAATCCTGTTTACATGGACACATCTGAAATAAGGCTACCTGATGGCACTCTGATCAATTCCCGAAAATCAACCATTTAAAATAAACTTTCTACCACATTCACCATGTTATTTTTGGTAAACATATTTGAGTCGAAACCTATAAAGTTTGCATGTGAAAACTACTTCTAAGATACAGTTCAGTTGTTCCAAACTCACTTCACTCGCACTAAAGAGGGAGGCTTGCGCTACCTGTGCTGGCTCAGTTAGATTCGATGAGAAACACCGCTGGAATGCCTATTATTATTTTTTTAACTGTTTAGTAGTTTTGAAAGATTGTGCGGAAAAAACAGGTTTCAATTGGCGTATGCTTATTTAGAAATTAGAAACGCCGATTATGATAACCAAATTTAAGGCGTTTTACATGACTTTTGCATCATCTGCCTACTGCCGTAGTCCGTTTTAATATCGAATTATTCCTGCGCATGTAAACATACTCATTGTCTGTTGGAGCAGGTCCTCCTGCTCGTTTGATCTGTGTGCGTTGGGCTAAAGCTGTGGGGAATGGGGAATCCAGGATCAGTCGTTAACACTGATCGTATCGCCTATCAAATCCATTTTCCATCACGGGGCCGTCATGGACTTGGTCTGTAAGTCTTGTCATACTACATGTTTGTCCCAAGGACTCCTAAACTTTTTCCAATTAGAGGACAGTATGTTTCTATTAGTGTCGGATATGCTAAATTATTATCATAGCCGGTGCATTGAACAGCTGCTGTTACATAGCGCAGCCCTCACTATTGCCACAGCACTGTATCGCAAACCACAGGGGAGGCCGAGAGACAATTTTACACAACCGGGTGGGTGGAATCCCAATGGTGTCGTCTTTCACCCCTGAGTGCTATGCACTTTAACCAAACGCCTGTCACATCCCAAAGGACAGCGCTGGTATGGCACATGAGGGATTAAGAGTGACACACAGTGACAGCGGGTGTCCAAAGTTCAAACAAAAAAAATACAACCCAAAACACGTTTCCAGAAACATGGTAGGCAGCTAGTTTAGCCTAGCCTAACTAGCCACTTACTGACTGACAGACTGAGCACCTGCTAGCTAGCGTTTGAAGCTAGTGGGAGACTGTTCTCAACCATGGTTCTGAAATGAAACGTGTCAAACAAGGTTGGAGTCAATTCCATGGGGGGGAGAAAAAAAAATTACATTCAGGTGATTCATTGAAATTCAGTCCAATAAATAATTGAATTCAATCCAAGAAAATATTTATATTTTTAAAATGTGGGTCTTTTTTAAATGTACTTCCTGACTTGACAGATTTAGATTGGAGTTGAGGTCAATGTCACATGTCTGGGTTTGTGTGTGTGCTGTACATGTATAATGATGACTGAAGCTTCATTAAGTGAAGATACCCCGTGTGTCTTCCAGGTATGGGCATTTCTCAGGCATCAACAGGAAAGTGCAGCTCACGTACCTGCCCAACGGACAGCCCAAAGCCTCCAGTGAGGAAGAAGGTAGGGAGGGAGTCACAACCTTACACTCTATCTGGTCATGTTCATGATTACACATGCACTATACAGTTGAAGTCGGAGGTTTACGTACATCTTAGCCAAATACATTTAAATTCAGTTTTTCACAATTCCTGACATTTTAATCCTAGTAAAAATTCCCTGTCTTAGGTCAGTTAGGATCACCACTTTATTTAAGAATGTGAAATGTCAACATAATAGTACAGTGATTTATTTCAGCTTTTATTTCTTTCAACACATTCCCAGTGGGTCAGAAGTTTACATACACTTTAATTAGTATTTGGTAGCATTGCCTTTAAATTGTTTAACTTGGGTCAAACGTTTTGGGTAGCCTTCCACAAGCTTCCCACAATAAGTTGGGTGAATTTTGTCCCATTCCTCCTGACAGAGCTGGTGTAACTGAATCAGGTTTGTAGGCCTCCATGCTCGCACACGCTTATTCAGTTCTGCCAACACATTTTCTATAGAATTGAGGTCAGGGCTTTGTGATGGCCACTCTACTACCTTGACTCTGTTGTCCTTAAGCCATTTTGCCACAACTTTGGAAGTATGCTTGGGGTCATTGTCCATTTGGAAGACCCATTTGCGACCAAGCTTTAACTTCCTGACTGATGTCTTCAGATGTTGCTTCAATATACGCACATACAGTGCCTTGCGAAAGTATTCGGCCCCCTTGAACTTTGCGACCTTTTGCCACATTTCAGGCTTCAAATATAAAGATATAAAACTGTATTTTTTTGTGAACAATCAACAACAAGTGGGACACAATCATGAAGTGGAACGACATTTATTGGATATTTCAAACTTTTTTTAACAAATCAAAAACTGAAAAATTGGGCGTGCAAAATTATTCAGCCCCTTTACTTTCAGTGCAGCAAACACTCTCCAGAAGTCCAGTGAGGATCTCTGAATGATCCAATGTTGACCTAAATGACTAATGATGATAAATACAATCCACCTGTGTGTAATCAAGTCTCCGTATAAATGCACCTGCACTGTGATAGTCTCAGAGGTCCGTCAAAAGCGCAGAGAGCATCATGAAGAACAAGGAACACACCAGGCAGGTCCGAGATACTGTTGTGAAGAAGTTAAAAGCCGGATTTGGATACAAAAAGATTTCCCAAGCTTTAAACATCCCAAGGAGCACTGTGCAAGCGATAATATTGAAATGGAAGGAGTATCAGACCACTGCAAATCTACCAAGACCTGGCCGTCCCTCTAAACCATGATCATTCTGGATGAACTGCAGAGATCTACAGCTGAGGTGGTAGACTCTGTCCATAGGACAACAATCAGTCATATATTGCACAAATCTGGCCTTTATGGAAGAGTGGCAAGAAGAAAGCCATTTCTTAAAGATATCCATAAAAAGTGTTGTTTAAAGTTTGCCACAAGCCACCTGGGAGACACACCAAACATGTGGAAGAAGGTGCTCTGGTCAGATGATGTTATGTTTGGCGTAAAAGCAACACAGCTCATCACCCTGAACACACCATCCCCACTGTCAAACATGGTGGTGGCAGCATCATGGTTTGGGCCTGCTTTTCTTCAGCAGGGACAGGGAAGATGGTTAAAATTAATGGGAAGATGGATGGAGCCAAATACAGGACCATTCTGGAAGAAAACCTGATGGAGTCTGCAAAAGACCTGAGACTGGGACGGAGATTTGTCTTCCAACAAGACAATGATCCAAAACATAAAGCAAAATCTACAATGGAATGTTTCAAAAATAAACATATCCAGGTGTTAGAATGGCCAAGTCAAAGTCCAGACCTGAATCTAATCGAGAATCTGTGGAAAGAACTGAAAACTGCTGTTCACAAATGCTCTCCATCCAACCTCACTGAGCTCAAGCTGTTTTGCAAGGAGGAATGGGAAAAAATGTCAGTCTCTCGATGTGCAAAACGGATAGAGACATACCCCAAGCGACTTACAGCTGTAATCGCAGCAAAAGGTGGCGCTACAAAGTATTAACTTAAGGGGGCTGAATAATTTTGCACGCCCAATTTTTCAGTTTTTGATTTGTTAAAAAAGTTTGAAATATCCAATAAATGTCGTTCCACTTCATGATTGTGTCCCACTTGTTATTGATTCTTCACAAAAAAAATACAGTTTTATATCTTTATGTTTGAAGCCTGAAATGTGGCAAAAGGTCGCAAAGTTCAAGGGGGCTGAATACTTTCGCAAGGCACTGTAATTTTCCTCCCTCATGAAGCTATCAATTTTGTGAAGTGCACCAGTCTCTCCTGCAGCAAAGCACCCCCACAACATGATGCTGCCACCCCCATGCTTCACGTTGGGATGGTGTTCTTTGGCTTGCAAGCCTCCCCCTTTTTCCTCTAAACATAACGATGGTCGTTATGGCAAACAGTTCTATTTTTGTTTCATCAGAGCAGAGGACATTTCTCCAAAAAGTACGGTATTTGGCCCGTAGTCTGGCTTTTTTATGGCGGTTTTGGAGCAGTAGCTTCTTCCTTGCTGAGCGGCCTTTCAGGTTATGTTCGATATAGGACTAATTTTACTGTGGATATAGATACTTTTGTACCTGTTTCCTCCAGCATCTTCACAAGGTCCTTTGCTGCTGTTCTGGTATTGATTTACACTTTATGCACCAAATTGCATTCATCTCCAGGAGACTCCAGGAGGCTGTGTGGTCCCATGGTGTTTATACTTGCGTACTATTGTTTGTACAGATGACCGTGGTACCTTCAGGTGTTTGGAAATTGCTCCAAAGGATGAACCAGACTTGTGGAAGTCTCCAATTTGTTTTCTTAGGTCTTGGCTGATTTTCTTTTGATTTTCCCATGATGTCAAGTAAAGAGGCACTGAGTTTGAAAGTAGGTCTTGAAATACATCCACAGGTACATGTCCAAATTACTCAAATGTTGTCAATTAGCCTATCAGAAGCTTCTAAAGCCATGACATAATTTTCTGGAATTTTCCAACCTGTTTAAAGGCATAGTCAACTTAGTGTATGTAAACTTCTGACCCACTGGAATTGTGATACAATTAATTATAAGTTAAATAATCTGTCTGTACATTTTTTGGGGGCAAAATTACTTGCGTCATGTACAAAGTAGATGTCTTAACCAACTTGCCACACTATAGTTTGTTAACAAGAAATGTTTGGAGTGGTTGAAAAACACTTAGGTTGGAGTCATTAACACTTGTATGTAAACTTCCGACTTAAACTTCCGACAACTGTATATACAAAAGTATGTGGATATGGCAATTTAGCCACAACCGTTGCTGACTGGTTTTTAAAATCGAGCACACACCCATGCAATTTCCATAGACAAGCATTGGCAGTAGAATGGCCTTATTGAAGAGTTCAGTGAATTTCAACGTTGCACCTTGATCCAGTAGGATGCCACCTTTCCAGCAAGACAGTTCGTCAAATTTCTCCCCAGCTAGATCTGCCCCGGTCAACTAAGTGCTGTTATTGTGTAGTGGAAATGTCTAGGAGCAACAATGGCTCAATCGTGAAGTGGTAAGCCACACAAGTTCACAGAACAGGACCGCTGAGGCTCGTAGCTCGTAAAAATAGTTTGTCTTCACAAACTGCCTCTGGAAGCAACGTCAGCACAATAACTGTTCATCTGGAGCTTCGTGAAATGGGTTTCCATGGCCGATCTGCCACACACAAGCCTAAGATGTGCAATGCCAAGCGTCGGCTGGAGTGATGTAAAGCTAGCCGCCATTGGACTCTGGAGCAATGGAAACGCGTTCTCTGATGAATCACGCTTCACCATCTGTCAGTCCAACGGATTCATCTGGGTTTGGCAGATGCCAGGAGAACAGTACCTGCCCCAATGCATAGCGCCAACTGTAAAGTTTGGAGGAGGAATAATGGTCTGGGTCTGTTTTTCATGGTTTGGGCTAGGCCCTTTAGTTCCAGTGAAAGGAAATATTAACGCTACAGCATACAATGACATTATAGACAATTCTGTGCTTCCAACTTTGTGGCAACAGTTTGGGGAAGACCCTTTCCTGTTTTAGCATGACAATGCCCCAGTGCACAAAGTGAGATCCTGGTTTGTCGAGATTGGTGGGGAAGAACTTGACTGGCCTGCACTGAGCCCTGACCTCAACCCCATCGAACACCTTTGGGATGAATTGGATTGCTGACTGTGAGCCAGGCCTAATCGCCCAACATCATTGCCCGACCTCACTAATGCTCTTGCGGCTGAATGGAAGCAAGTCCCCGCAGCAATGTTCCAACATCTTGTGGAAAGCCTTCCCAGAAGAGTGGAGGGTGTTATAGCAGCAAAGGGTGACCCAACTCCATATTAATGCCTATGATTTTGGAATGAGATGTTCGACAGGTGTCCACATACTTTTGGTCATGTAGTGTACTTTTGACCCTTTTTGCTTTTTTTTGTGATTTAACTGCAGGACCTAATGCAGGTGTGTGTGCGTGCATGTGTATTATTGTTGTACAGAAGGTCCGAAGGAGGGTCCGTCTCTACTGCTGGTGTTGAAGTGGGGAGGGGAGCTGACCCCGGCAGGCAGAGTACAGGCTGAGGAGCTGGGGAGGGCCTTCCGCTGCATGTACCCTGGAGGACAAGGTACAGTACTCTACTACTGGACACGCTACACCTCACCACTACACTGGACTGTATACTACTTCTATATACGGACCTAGGGCTAGATGGGAGTTTGTATGGGCACAATTTAGTCAAACCCAAATAATTTTAAAGCACCTCTGGTTTCAATGTAAATGAATTCAACTACTGCTATAAACAGCAGTTGAATTACATGTAGATAAAGCTGTAAAGTGATTGATAAGAAAATGTCTCTGCATATTCTGTCTGTCACAACATCCAGTAACACATTTACAGAGCCCCTAATTTCTCTTTGTGAAGTCACAAGGTCAGGAAAAACTCAGGACTTTACACAATGTTCCAAAGGCTAACTTGAGATCCATGTGCTTAACTCAGTTTTTTTTGTAAATCATGAATTGAGGTCAATGGGAGATTTGGAAGTCTCAAGTCTCAAACGCGTTATGATCTGGTGAGGATTTGTCCCAGCGTCACTTCTGCCTGCCTTTCTCATTCTGAAGGGGAATCCAATCTCAAACAAAGACAAATACCTTTCTTTCCGTTTGACATTTACACTCTGATTTCACCTCCTCCAAAGGCTCTCTACCATGACCTCACGTGTTACCGTTCTTTACATACTGGGTGTCATTGACACGTTTTGTTTTAGGTTCAGAGGAGGAGTCCGATTTTCTGAATGAAAGCTTGTTGCTTTCTCTCTCTTCCTGAAAAATGTCATATGGGCATTTTAGAAGATGCACTGTCTTGTAAAGATCGTTAATCAAACTCAATTTCTAACAAAAATGAAACACTAAGCACACACACTGCAGGATTATTCAACATGGAATTTGCCAGGTCTTGTTCATTAGTCAAGCAAAATCTTTGAGTCCAGATTGTGTTTTACACAATATATTTTTTGTATTTTGAATTGTCCCCATATGTACAAGGGAGGTCCACTCTCCCCTTCCTGCCTAGTGTCATTTTTATACCCAGGTTTATTGTAATGTTCTAATCCCAAAGTACTGTAGTAACATCACTATATCTGCATTAGGCTTTCCCTTTCCATGTATGCTTTCTAAAATAATGTTTATACTACCTACACTAGACAATGCATGATAAACTACTCTTCCAAGCAAAGCCTAGCAAACTAAGTGGAAAGTGACTATTTTTAGATGACTAGACGGCGGGCCGATATGATTTATTTATATATATATATATATATATATATATATATATATATATATATATATATATATATATATATATATATATATATATATATATATATATATATATATATATATATACTGCTCAAAAAAATAAAGGGAACACTAAAATAACACATCCTAGATCTGAATGAATGAAATATTCTTATTAAATCATTTTTTCTTTACATAGTTGAATGTGATGACAACAAAATCACACAAAACTTATCAATGGAAATCAAATTTATCAACCCATGGAGGTCTGGATTTGGAGTCACACTCAAAATTAAAGTGGAAAACCACACTACAGGCTGATCCAACTTTGATGTAATGTCCTTAAAACAACTCAAAATGAGGCTCGGTAGTGTGTGTGGCCTCCACGTGCCTGTATGATCTCCCTACAACGCCTGGGCATGCTCCTGATGAGGTGGCGGATGGTCTCCTGAAGGATCTCCTCCCAGACCTGGACTAAAGCATCCGCCAACTCCTGGACAGTGTGGTGCAACGTGGCGTTGGTGGATGGAGCGAGACATGATGTCCCAGATGTGCTCAATTGGATTCAGGTCTGGGGAACAGGCGGGCCAGTCCATAGCATCAATGCCTTCCTCTTGCAGGAACTGCTGACACACTCCAGCCACATGAGGTCTAGCATTGTCTTGCATTAGGAGGAACCCAGGGCCAACCGCTCCAGCATATGGTCTCACAAGGGGTCTGAGGATCTCATCTCGGTACCTAATGGCAGTCAGGCTACCTCTGGCGAGCACATGGAGGGCTGTGCGGCCCCCCAAAGAAATGCCACCCCACACCATGACTGACCCACCCCCAAACCGGTCATGCTGGAGGATGTTGCAGGCAGCCAAACGTTCTCCACGGTGTCTCCAGACTGTCACGTCTGTCATATGTGCTCAGTGTGAACCTGCTTTCATCTGTGAAGAGCACAGGGCGCCAGTGGCGAATTTGCCAATCTTGGTGTTGTCTGGCAAATGCCAAACGTCCTGCACGGTGTTGGGATGTAAGCACAACCCCCACCTGTGGACGTCGGGCCCTCATACCACCCCCATGGAGTCTGTTTCTGACCGTTTGAGCAGAGACATGCACATTTGTGGCCTGCTGGAGGTCATTTTGCAGGGCTCTGGCAGTGCTCCTCCTGCTCCTCCTTGCACAAAGGCGGAGGTAGCGGTCCTGCTGCTGGGTTGTTGCCCTCCTACGGCCTCCTCCACGTCTCCTGATGTACTGGCCTGTCTCCCGGTAGCGCCTCCACGCTCTGGACACTACGCTGACAGACACAGCAAACCTTCTTGCCACAGCTCGCATTGATGTGCCATCCTGGATGAGCTGCAGTACCTGAGCCACTTGTGTGGGTTGTAGACTCCGTCTCATGCTACCACTAGAGTGAAAGCACCGCCAGCATTCAAAAGTGACCGAAACATCAGCCAGGAAGCATAGGAACTGAAAAGTGGTCTGTGGTCACCACCTGCAGAACCACTCCTTTATTGGGGGTGTCTTGCTAATTGCCTATACTTTCCATCTGTTGTCTATTCCATTTGCACAACAGCATGTGAATTTATTGTCAATCAGTGTTGCTTCCAAAGTGGACAGTTTGATTTCACAGAAGTGAGATTGACTTGGAGTTACATTGTGTTGTTTAATTGTTCCCTTTATTTTTTTGAGCAGTGTGTGTGTGTATGTATGTGTGTGTGTGTGTATATATATATATATCTGTCAGTCAGTGAAAAAAGTATTTGATCCCCTGCTGATTTTGTACGTTTGCCCACTGACAAAGAAATGATCAGTCTATAATTTTAATGGTAGGTTTATTTGAACAGTGAGAGACAGAATAACAACAAAAAAATCCAGAAAACCGCATGTCAAAAATGATATAAATTGATTTGCATTTTAATGAGGGAAATAAGTATTCGACCCCCTCTCAATCAGAAAGATTTCTGGCTCCCAGGTGTCTTTTATACAGGTAACGAGCTGAGATTAGGAGCACACTCTTAAAGGCAGTGCTCCTAATCTCAGTTTGTTACCTGTATAAAAGACACCTGTCCACAGAAGCAATCAATCAATCAGATTCCAAACTCTCCACCATGGCCAAGACCAAAGAGCTCTCCTAGGATGTCAGGGACAAGATTGTAGACCTACACAAGGCTGGAATGGGCTACAAGACCATCGTCAAGCAGTTTGGTGAGAAGGTGACAACAGTTGGTGCGATTATTCGCAAATGGAAGAAACACAAAATAACTGTTAATCTCCCTCTGCCTGGGGCTCCATGCAAGATCTCACCTCGTGGAGTTGCAATGGTCATGATAACCACGAGGAATCAGCCCAGAACTACACAGGAGGATCTTGTCAATGATCTCAAGGAAGCTGGGACCATAGTCACCAAGAAAACAATTGGTAACACACTACGCCGTGAAGGACTGAAATCCTGCAGCGCCCGCAAGGTCACCCCTGCTAAAGAAAGCACATATTCATGCCCGTCTGAAGTTTGCCAATGAACATCTGAATGATTCAGAGGACAACTGGGTGAAAGTGTTGTGGTCAGATGAGACCAAAATGGAGCTTTTGGCATCAACTCAACTCGCCGAGTTTGGAGGAGGAGGAATGCTGCCTATAACACCATCCCCACCGTCAAACATGGAGGTGGAAACATTATGCCTTGGGGGTGTTTTTCTGCTAACGGGACAGAACAACTTCACCGCATCAAAGGGTCGATGGACGAGGCCATGTACCGTAAAATCTTGGGTGAGAACCTCCTTCCCTCAGCCAGGGCATTGAAAATGGGTCGTGGATGGGTATTCCAGCATGACAATGACCCAAAACACACGGCCAAGGCAACAAAGGAGTGGCTCAAGAAGAAGCACAATAAGGTCCTGGAGAGTCCTAGCCAGTCTCCAGACCTTAATCCCATAGAAAATCTGTGGATGGAGCTGAAGGTTCGAGTTGCCAAACGTCAGTCTCGAAACCTTCATGACTTAGAGAAGATCTGCAAAAAGGAGTGGGACAAAATCCCTCCTGAGATGTGTGCAAACCTGGTGGCCAACTACAAGAAATGTCTGTCCTCTGATTGCCAACAAGGGTTTTTCCACCAAGTACTTAAGTAATGTTTTGCAGAGTGGTCAAATACTTATTTCCCTCAAATGCAAATCAATTTATAACATTTGACATGTGTTTTTCTGGATTTTTTTGTTGTCATTCTATCTCTCACTGTTCAAATAAACCTACCATTAAAATTATAGACTGATCATTTCTTTGTCAGTGGGCAAACGTACAAAATCAGCAGGGGATCAAATACTTTTTTCCCTAACTGTATGTATATATATATATATATATATAATCTCATTATATATAATTTTTTCCATCTTCTTGCTATGCTTTAAAAAAAATATTTATATAAAATATAGTTTTTGTACCAGGGCCTCCCGAGTGGCACAGCGGTCTAAGGCACTGCATCGCTAGAGGCCTCACTACGGATCCGGGTTTGATCCCGGGCTGTGTTGCAGCCGGCCGCGACCGAGAGACCCATGAGGCGGCGCACAATTGGCACAGCGTCGTCCGGGTTAGGACAGGGTTTGGCCGGCTTGGATGTCCTTGTCCCGTCGCGCTCTAGCGACTCCTTGTGGCGGCCGGGCGCGTGCACTCTGACTTCGGTCACCAGCTGTACAGCGTTTCCCCCGACACATTGGTGCGGCTGGCTTCCGGGTTAAACGAGCATGTGTCAAGAAGCAATGCGGCTTGGCGGGGTCGTGTTTCGTCAAAAGCACAGCTCTCGAACTTAGCCTCTCCCGAGTCCGTACAGGAGTTGTAGCGATGGGACAAGACTAACCACCAATTGGATACCACGGAATTGGGGAGAAAAATGGGTAAACATTACCACAAAAAAAACAATATATGTACAGAGGAGTGTTAGAGTACGGTCTCCTAGCAAACGTTTTCTGTTAATTCTGCTCTTGTCTTCTTACCCTGCACTGTATACTAGAAGGTAGCTGCGGGCGCCTTGGCTTCGAGTCTCTTATTGGTAAGAAGGGCTTGGACTTTGCTCCCGCTGTTAACTGTCACGAATGGATACATTCAAACTGCATCGTCCTCATTACACTACTCACCCATTCCACTGGCTAACCTGGGAACCTTGGGAGGTTTGGGTTTTATCATAAGAACGATATGTATTTTGCTGTAGGTTTGTGTGAAAGGGTCCATGAGGTGATCCAAGGACGCAAAGGTGTTTGGTCATCTGCAAATGCAGTTTCATGACTCAGCAAGTTTTGAAGCCGTTCAGTGACTGCGGGATCATCTCCTACTAACAATGCTCCTGGCAATTCTCCATGGGTTGGAATTGTTTGTCTGAAAAAAGCCAGCAGCGTAGCTTCGGTTTCACTTCCGAACGAAAACGAGCATGATAACTGAATTGGTTAGTTAAGGGGTTCGACCACATTCCATGTGTTTTTAACCATTTTTCATCCCAGGTATGAGATGTGAAGGACTTGCTTTCCTTCCTTTTCAGGTGAACAGAATCCAGTTGACTGATATTTGTATTTTATTTTTTTGTCACAAAATCAACACTGTTTCCTCCCTCATCAACTGCAGATATATACTACCTATATGTTTTTGTGCACATACAGTCTGTGCTGTTACGTAGGCGCGCACCAGAGGAGGCTGGTGGGAGGTGCTATAGGAGGACGGGCTCATTGTAAATGTCTGGAATGGAATTATTGGAACAGTATCAAACGGGTCAAAACATATGGAACCCACATGTTTGACTCGTTCCCAATAATTCCGTTCCAGCCATTACATGAGCCCATCCTCCTATAACTTCTCCCACCAGCTTCATCTGGCAGGCACCCTTTAATTCTCGCTCTCCCTTCCTCTGTGATGTCCTGTAAGCCTGATGTTCCTCCCTCTGTGTGTGTGTGACCCTGTAGGGGACTATGCCGGTTTCCCTGGCTGTGGTCTGCTTCGTTTACACAGTACCTACCGCCACGACCTCAAGATCTACGCTTCAGACGAAGGCCGTGTACAGATGACCGCTGCCGCTTTTGCGAAGGTATGTTTACAGTACAACGTGTGTGTGTGTGTGTGATGCATGCTCACTGTATATGTAAGCCAGGTTCCTTTAATTTGTGTTCAGTGTCAATACATCTCTCCCTTTGCATGTATGAACACTTTCTGTGTACAGAACATATTGTTGCGTGTGTGTGTATATCTCATAACTGTCTTATTGTGTAGGGTTTGCTGGCTCTGGAGGGGGAGCTGACTCCCATCCTGGTGCAGATGGTGAAGAGTGCCAACATGAACGGCATGCTGGACAGCGACAGTGAGTCTCTGACCGACTGCCAGCAGAGGGTGAAGGCCCGCCTCCATGAAATCATGCAGAAAGACCAGGACTTCACTGAGGCAGACTACCAAAAGGTACAGTCTGTAGATTCCGTCATCGAGACCACTGCTACCCACCCAGTCGTTGTTTGGAAAGGCCATAGGAGGAAAGCCCTGTTTTTGAAATGGTTAACATTTAACTCGGGGCTCCCGAGTGGCGTGCCAGGCCAAGGCATTTCATCTCCGTGTTGACCCAGCGTCGTCCGGGTTTGGCCGGGTGAAGGCCGTCATTGTAAATAAGCATTTGTTCTTAACTGACTTGCATAGTTAAATAAAGGTTCAATAAAAAAAGCCTGCAGGTGTAATGCCTTAATAGTTATAATAAGCATGAATGATGCCAATAATAATAATGTGCATTCAACTAAGAATCATTATGACATGCTAATTTTTTTATTTTTGTATATATTTTTTTTACCTTTATTTAACTAGGCAAGTCAGTTAAGAACACATTTTTATTTTCAATGACGGCCTAGGAACAGTGGGTTAACTGCCTGTTCAGGGGCAGAACGACAGATCCCTTGTCAGCTCAGGGATTTGAATTTGCAACCTTCCGGTCACTAGTCCAACGCTCTAACCACTAGGCTAACCTGCCGCCTCATGACAAGTATTTCAATACATTATACAGTAACTACATCATAATGTATTATAACTGCTGGCGTTATGTAAACTAGGGTACCCGTTGCACTGATGTGAGGCTCCGTTGCACTGATGTGAGGCTCCGTTGCACTGATGTGAGGCTCCGTTGCACTGATGCATTGATGTGAGGCTCCATTGACAATTCCATCAACTTGAGCAGTCCTTGAAAAGTGTTTTTGAGATTTGATTGTTTTTAATCTACCATCCTGTTTCCTATCCATTCCTTACTGTACCGCCTTCAACTGATCATGCCATTGCTGTCAATCTCCAGAGTCTCACGTAACATTTCAACACTACCTGTTATGGATACCAACACTGGCATTGCAGAGTTCCATTAAGTGCTGCACCATTTGTACCACTGTAATAGCGTGTGACCGTTACTATGTTTTGCAGCTGGCCCCTACAGGCAGCCCCTCTCTGGTCAACTCCATGAAGGTCATAGGGAACCCAGTGAGGACGTGTGACCAGGTCTACGCCCTCATCCAGAGACTCACCTCCCAGATCCGCAAAAGGCTCGAGGACCCCAAATCTGCAGGTCTGTTCTCTGTTTAGAATTGAATGGAATTTAAATACTTTATTGTCCGATATAAGACATTTTGACCCATTCCTAATAGTGGAGACTGCTTTCCAGGTTTGGATTCACTGTTACATTTGCTACCAAAGAGCGGTGCGGAAGCTAACTAGCCAACTGTAGATAAGTGAATTGTTTTACCTCTGTTCGATAGAGAAGTTACTTAGCTCGCTAGCTAAAGTTATTGACGGTTAGTTATCTACCGCTCCTACACTCTTTTGCTAGCTATCGGGAATGCCGTCGTGTCAAAAATATACCTCAAAATGACTAGGTTTCTCCAGTTTTGTTTACATTTTGCTAATGTGATATACACTGAACAGAAATATAAATGCTACATATGAAGTGTTGGTCCCATATTTCATGAGCTGAAATATTAGATCCCAGAAATATAAAATCATATTTCTCTTAAATGTTATGCACAACTTTATTTATCTCTGTTAGTGAGCATTTCTCCTTTGCCAAGAGAATCCATCCACCTGACAGGTGTGGCATATCAAGAAGATGATTTAACAGCATGATCATTACACAGGTGCACCTTGTCCTAGGGACAATAAAAGGCCAGTCTAAAATGTGCAGTTTTAAAACACCTTTCCACAGATGTTTTGAGGGAGCGTGCAGTTAGCATAGTGACTGCAGGAATGTCCACCAGAGCTGTTGCCAGAGAATTGAATGTACATTTCTCTACCATAAGCCGCCTCCAACATCGTTTTAGCTAGTTTTACAGTATGTCCAACTGGCCTCACAACCGCAGACCACGTGTATGGTGTCATGTGGGCGAGCGGTTTGCTGATGTCATCGTAGTGTAGAGAGTGCCCCTTGGTGGTGGGATTGTTTTTTTTGGCAGGCATAAGCTACAATGAACACAATTGCATTTTATTGATGGCAACTTGAATACACAGAGATACTGTGACAAGATCCTTTGGGGCCCTTTTTTAAAATTATTTTTTATTAAAGTATCTGTGACCAACAGATGCATATCTGGATTCCCAGTCATGTCCCAAAACACCTCCAGTCTGTGTAAGGGCTATTTGACCAAGAAGGAGTGTGATGGAGTGCTGCATCAGATGACTTGGCCTCCACAATCACCTGACTTCAACCCAATTTGAGATGGTTTGGGATGAACCACAGAGTGAAGGAAAATCAGCCAACAAGTGCTCAGTATATGTGGGAACTGTTGGAAAAGCATTCCAGGTGAAGCTGTCTGAGAGAATGCCAAGAGTGTGCAAAGCTGTCATCAAGGTGGCTACTTTGAAAAATATAAAATATTTTTTTATTTAACACTTTTGTTTTGGTTTGTTTTTGTTTTTGTCCATACGTGTTATTTCATCAATTGAATTCCTGTCTAGTGTAAGCTACGCTAACTGTCTGCTGTAAGCTAAGTCCTTTCCTGTTCCCAGACCTGCAGCTGTACCACAGTGAGACCCTTGAGCTGATGCTGCAACGCTGGTCCAAGCTGGAAAGGGACTTCCGGAATAAGAGCGGCCGCTACGACATCAGTAAGATCCCAGACATCTACGACTGTGTGAAGTACGACACGCAGCACAACGCCACGCTGGGCCTGGAGGACACACTGGAGCTGTTCAGGCTGTCCCGTGCCCTGGCCGACATCGTCATACCTCAGGTGAGGGGAAGACGAATACCCACACGTTCATGTTTACCTGCGCAAACGGGGACTATGGCAGTGGTCTCGACCTATCAAGCGGGGAGCATGACTCCTGAACATTTCTTTGCTCCTTGTTGGATAGAGAAACGTGAACACACACAGAGGGAAGGAGTTTTGACCAGCGTGTTACTTTAGAGTCCCGTCCCCTCAGTCTCTGAGGATGATTATGGCTCAAGGTGCTTCTTTCTTACTCCTTATCGTTTCCTTTTCAAATGCGTAATGTCGACTAAGCTTACTTTGCTATCCCTTCAAGTACAGTAAGCCTGGCTATGAAATTACAGTTTTAGGAACCTGCCAGAAAATGATCAACCGAAGTAACATCTTTGAGCATGAAATTGTTCCGTTTCTCTTTCCAGGAGTATGGCATCAATAAGCCAGAAAAGATGGACATTGCCCAGGCCTACTGCCTGCCCTTGATGAAGAAGATCCAGCTAGACCTGCAGAGGACCCACGAGGACGAGGCCGTCAACAAGCTGCACCCACTGTGAGTTGCAGTGCCACCTGTGACCACGATCTGTGGCTCGGTGCCACTGGTCTAGGATCAGTTGTTATTATAGATACTCATCACTCTGCTGCAGTTGGTCCCACACTGTCTTTGTCCATTGTCTGAGCCCGAGTTCGTATTAGATCCCTGTTATAATGGGTGTGTACCGCTGGACAACTATTATTTTTTTTTTATCAGTCGGACGCAAAGGATTTATTGCTGCTCCCGGACCAGGCCCAAATCCCCATCATTCGAATGAAGAGACACTGATACAAAGGGCACATATCTGGGTGCCTTGTGAGAATTAGTCTGCGAGTGGGTAACCCACCTCTACCATCCATCCTATTGGCCAGCATGCAATCATTGGAGAATAAACTGGATGAGCTCTGTTCGAGACTATCCTATCAACGGGACCTTTAAAAACTATAATATCTTATGTTTCCCCGAGGTTGTGGCTGAACGACGACATGGATAATATACAGTTGGCTGGTTTTCCAGGGCTCCCGAGTAGCGCAGCGGTCTAAGGCACTGCATCTCAGTGCTAGAGGCGTCCCTACAGACCATGGTTCGATTCCAGGCTGTATCACAACCGGCTGTGATTGAGAGTCCCATAGGGCTGTGCACAATTGGCCCAGCGTCGTTAAGGTTAAATAAGAATTTGTTCTTAACTGACTTGCCTAGTTTAAATAAAGGTTAAATACGTTTTTTTATTTTTTTATCCATGCAGCTGCAAGACAACCGCTATGTCCAGTAAGACGAGGGGTGGTGGTCTGTGTCTATTTGTCAATAACAGCTGGTGCGTGATCTCTAATATTAAGGAAGTCTCTAGGCTTTGCTCAACTGAGGTAGAGTATCTCATAAGCTGTAGACCACGCTATTTACCAGGATAATTTTCATCTGTAGCTGTCTATTTACCACCACAAACCGATGCTGGCACGAAGACCGCACTCAACGAGCTGAATAAGGCCATAAGCACACAAGAAAATGCTCATCCAGAAGAGGCCTGGCACTTTAATGCAGGAAAACTTAAATCCGTTTTACCTCATTTCTATTAGCGTGTCACATGTGCAACCAGAGGGGGAATAAGCTGGACCACCTTTACTCCAAACACAGAGACTCTTACAAAGCTCTCCCTCGCCCTCCATTTGGCAAATCTGACCATAATTCTATCCTCCTGATTCCTGCTTAAAAGCAAGAATTTAAGCAGGAAGCACCTGTGACTCGCTCAATACGCAAGTGGTCAGATGACGCAAATGCTAAACTACAGGACTGCTTTGCTTGCACAGACTGGCATATGTTCCGGGATTCTTCCGATGGCATTGAGGAGTACACCACATCAGTCACCGGTTCATCAATAAGTGCATTGATGACGCCGTTCCCACAGTGACCATACGTACATATCCCAGCCAGATTGTGTGAGTAAGACCTTTAAACAGGTCAACATTCACAAGGATGCAGGGGCCAGACGGATTACCAGGACGTGTACTCCGAGCATGCGCTGACCAACTGGCAAGTGTCTAACTGAAATGTTCAACCTCTCCCTGACCGAGTCTGTAATACCTACATGTTTCAAGCAGACCACCATAGTCCCTGTGCCCAAGAACGCCAAGGCAACCTGCCTAAATGACTACCGACCTCACTCACGTCTGTAGTCATGAAGTGCTTCGAAAGGCTGGCGATGGCTCACAACACCATCATCCCATAAAACCTAGACCCACTCCAATTCGCAGTGGGGTGCCAGGACAAAAACTTCTCCCTCAACATGAGCAAGACAAAGGAGCTGATTGTGGACTACAGGAAAAAGAGGGCTGAGCATGCCCGCATTCACATCGACGGGGCTCGAGTGGTCCAACCATACCAAGTCAGTCGTAAGGGGGCACAACAACGCCTATTCCCCCTCAGTAGACTGAAAAGATTTGGCATGGATCCTCAAAGAAGTTCTACAGATGCACCAACGAGAGCATCACTGGTTGCATCACCGCCTGGTATGGCAACTGCTCGGCATCCGTCTGCAAGGCGCTACAGAGGGTAGTGCGTACGGCCCAGTACATCACTGGGGCTAAGCTTCCTGCCATCCAGGACCTCTATACCAGGCGGTGTCAGAGGAAGGCCCTAGTCATAGACTGTTCTCTCTGGTACCGCAAGCCGTACCGGAGCTGCTGCTACTCTGTCTATGCATAGTCACTTTACCCCTAACTACATGTACATATGACCTCAATTACCTATACTAACACGTACCCCCGCACATCGACTCCCTGGTTATTATTTTATTATGTTGCTTTTTTTTAAACTTTATTAATTAGCATTTCCTTACTCTGCGTTGTTGGTTAAGGGCTTGTAAATAAGCATTTCACAGTAAGGTCTACACCTATTCTATTCAGCGAATGTGACAAATAAATACAATTTTATTTGATGGTTGAATATTTAAAAATGATTTCCAAATGCATTTCAAATACCCCTAGGACCAAACAGAGTACTTAAATTTTGTATTTGAAAATACACTTATTTCCAATATTCTACTTCTATTTTCTAATTAAATACTTAAAAATGTATGTGAAAGTATTTGCAATCAATAGCATTAAATAGTATTTGAACCGCGGTCGCCCTAGGAGCAGTTCTTATAACACCATGTTGGGGAGTGAGTTCCACTTTCCTAGGACCAGGTCTGGCTATGTGCCACTGTCCCAGGTTCAGTTTCTATCCAGTAAACCTGCCATTGAGGTGTGTCTCTAGAGCCCCCGTAAGTGATCACCCTTTGTCTTTCATTCCCTCTGGTGGTTCAGGTACTCGCGGGGGGTCATGTCTCCAGGGCGTCACGTCCGGACCCGCCTCTATTTCACCAGCGAGAGCCACGTCCACTCGCTGCTCAGCATCTTCCGCTACGGCGGACTACTGGATGTACGTTGTCACTGTTAAAGTAGCCTGGTCCCAAATCTAGTTGGCATGATAATAGTGACAATGATCATAGCTTAGGAGTTGTCAAGATGGCACAAACAGATCTGGGGCCAGGTTAGTTGTTGTAAAGGGATAGTTCACTTGAAGTACCAATTGTGATACTACACTTAAGGTCATGAATATTGCAGACTTGGGTTCAAAATCAGAAGAAAAATAATTTAGGTGTAGTTTTCTCTGGTTATAATGTTGTGTGTTTGCGTGTGTGACAGGAGGTGAAGGACCAGCAGTGGAAACAGGCCATGGATTACCTCAGTGCCGTCTCTGAACTCAACTACATGACTCAGATAGTCATCATGCTGTATGAGGATAACAACAAGGTCAGTTAGGCCTCTCTGTCCCTATGTCAGTCGTCTTTTCTTTCTGAAGTATTACTGCACCTGGTACCATTACTGTACCATCCTGTCAGTATGTGTCTCTTCCTCTCACTCCCTCGCTCTGTCGTATAGCCTCAGTGCTTCAGTTTTGTGTGTCTTTGTGTGTGTTGAACAGGACCCCGGGTCAGAGGAGCGTTTCCACGTGGAGCTCCACTTCAGTCCCGGGGTGAAGAGCTGTGAGGACGAGGAGAACGTCCCTCTGGGCTTTGGCTTCCGCCCAGCCTCCGCTGAGGTCTGTGTGGTGTCTGTGTGGGTGGGGGTGGGTGTGTCTATCCACAGCCCCCCCCCCTCATCGGTCTCTTTAATCCAATCCAGAACCAGGAGAAGCAGACCAACCAAGGCAGTCTGGAGGACCTATCACAGGACGAGCCTGACCGGGCCCTGCCTCTCTCTGAGCTAATCAGCATCAGAAGATCACCCATGATACGCAACCGCAAGACTGGCTCCATGGAGGTACTTGATCAGGGCCATGTTAGTTATTGTGTCCCCTGTCCCAAATTGAGTGTATTCCACATTTAGGGTGGTGTCTTTTTGGTGCACGCAACGGAAAACAGTTTGCAATGGAAAATATTTTTTGTTGTTTCTAATTGAATAAGTCCAGGTAGTTCCTACCTGTTTGAGTTAATAATAATAAACATAACCCAGGCACAGCTTTCATCTGTTCAGATATTGTATTGCTGGGATAGGCCTGTTTGAATCCAAACCCACATAGAAAGAGACAAACCTTAATTTTGTAATACTTTACAGAAATCCAACGCTTGTCAGGCTACATAGCATTTTAACGCCCTGTGTAGCCCGTCCCTATTAGTGGATTCTTTAGTAAAGTAATGCGTCTGTTTTTACAAATGAATGGAGACCAGTTTTACCTAATTTCTATCAACATGTTAAATGTGCAACCAGAGGGAAAAGAACTCTGGACCACCTATACTCCACACACAGAGACTCATACAAAGCTCTCCCTCGCCCTCCATTTGGCTAATCTGACCATAATTCTATCCTCATGATTCCTGCTTACTGCTTACAAGCAAAAATTAAAGCAGGAAGCACGAGTGACTAGATCAATAAAAATAAGTGGTCAGATGAAGCAGATGCTAAACTACAGGACTGTTTTGCTAGCACAGACTGGAATATGTTCTGGGATTCCTCCAATGGCATTGAGGAGTACACCACATCAGTCATTGGCTTCATCAATAAGTGCATCGATGACGTCGTCCCCACAGTGACCGTACGTACATACCCCAACCAGAAGCCATGGATTACAGGCAACATCCGCACTGAGCTAAAGGCTAGAGCTGCCGCTATCAAGGAGCAGGACTCTAAGCCGGAGGCTTATAAGAAATCCCGCTATGCCCTCAGACGAACCATCAAACAGGCAAAGCGTCAGTACAGGACTAAGATCGAGTCGTACTACACTGTCTCTGACGCTCATCGGATGTGGCAGGGCCTGCAAACCATTAGACTACAAAGAAAAGCACAGCCGAGAGCTACCCAGTGACACGAGCCTACCAGACGAGCTAAACTACTTCTATGCTCGCTTTGAGGCAAATAACACTGAAACATGCATGACAGCACCAGTTGTACCGGAAGACTGTGTAATTACGCTCTCCGCAGCTGATGTGAGTAAGACCTTTAGACAGGTCAACATTCACAAGGCCACAGGGCCAGACGGATTACCAGGACGTGTACTGCGAGCATGCGCTGACCAACTAGCAAGTGTCTTCTGACATTTTCAACCTCTCCCTGTCTGAGTCTGTAATACCAACATGTTTTAAGCAGACCACCATAGTGCCTGTGCCCAAGAACACTAAGGTAACCTGGCTAAATGACTACAGACCCGTAGCACTCACGTCTGTAGCCATGAAGTGCTTCGAAAGGCTGGTCATGGCTCACATCAACACCATCATCCCAGAAACCCTAGCCAATTTGCATACCACACCCAACAGATCCACAGATTATGCAGTCTCTATTGTACTCCAAACTGCCCTTTCCCACCTGGACAACAGCCACACCTATGTGAGAATGCTATTCATTGACTACAGCTCAGCATTCAACACCATAGTGCCCTCAAAGCTCATCAATAAACTAAGGACCCTGGGACTAAACACATCCCTGCGCAGCTGGATCCTGGACTGCCTGACGGGCCACCCCCAGGCGGTAAGGGTAGGTAACAACACATCCGCCACGCTGATCCTCAACACAGGTGCCCCTCAGGGGTACGTGCTCAGCCCCCTCCTGTACTCCCTGTTCACTCATGACTGCATGTCCAGGCACGACTCCAACACCATCATTAAATTTGCCGATGACACAACAGTGGTAGGCCTGATCATCGATGAGACAGCCTATAGGGAGGAGGTCAGAGACCTGGCCGTGGGGTGCTAGGACAACAACCTCATCGTGATGAAGACAAAGGAGATGATTGTGGACTACAGGAAAAAGAGGACCATAGCCTGCCCCCATTCTCATCGATGGGACTGCAGTGGAGCAGGTTGAGAGTTTCAAGTTCCTTGGTGTCCACATCACTAACATGGTCCAAGCATACCATGACAGTCAGGAAGCGGGCACAACAAAACCTATTCCCTCTCAGGAGACTGAAAAGATTTGGCATGGGTCCTCAGATCCTCAAAAAGTTCTACAGCTGCGCCATTGAGAACCTGACTGGTTGCATCACTGCCTGGTATGTCAACTGCTCGGCCTCCGAAGTGCTTTTCAAATGGCCCAGTACATCACTGGGGCCAAGCTTCCTGCCATCCAGGACCTCCATACCAGGCGGTGTCAGAGGAAGGCCCTGAAAATTGTCAAGACTCCAGCCACCCTAGTCATAGACTGTTCTCTCTGCTACCACATGGCAAGCGGTACCGGAGCGCCAAGTCTAGGTCCAAGAGGCTTCTAAACAGCTTCTACCCCCAAGCCATAAGGCTCCTGAACATCTAGTCAAATGGCTACCCAGATTATTCACATTGTCCCCTCTCCACACCACTGCCTGCCACTCTGTTGTCATCTATGCATAGTCACTTTAATTAACTCTACCTACATGTACAGTTGAAGTCGGAAGTTTGCTTACACTTAGGTTGGAGTCATTAACTCGTTTTTCAACCACTCCATACATGTCTTGTTAACAAACTATAGTTTTGGCAAGTCGGTTAGGACATCTACTTTGTGCATGACACAGGTAATTTTTCCAACAATTGTTTAGACAGATTGTTTCACTTATAATACACTATCACAATTCCAGTGGGTCAGAAGTTTACATACACTAAGTTGACTGTGCCTTTTTCAGAAAATGATGTCATGGCTTTATAAGCTTCTGTTATGCTAATTGACAACATTTGAGTCAATTGGAGGTGTACCTGTGGATGAATTTCAAGGCCTACCTTCAAACTCAGTGCCTCTTTACGTGACATCATTGGTAAATCAAAAGATATCAGCCAAGACCTCAGGAAAAAAATGTGTAGACCTCCACAAGTCTGGTTCATTCTTGGGAGCAATTTCCAAACGCCTGAAGGTACCACGTTCATCTGTACAAACAATAGTATGCAAGTATAAACACCATGGGACCACACAGCCGTCATACAGCTCAGGAAGGAGATGCGTTCTGTCTCTTAGAGATGAACGTACTTAGGTGCAAAAAGTGCAAATCAATTCCAGGACAACAGCAAAGGACCTTGTAAAAACGCTGGAGGAAACCGGTGCAAAAGTATCTATATCCACAGGAAAACGAGTCCTATATCGACATAACCTGAAAGGCTGCTCAGCAAGGAAGAAGCCAGACTACGGTTTGCAACTGCACATGGGGCCAAAGATCATACTTTTTGGAGAAATGTCCTCTGGTCTGATGAAACAAAAATAGAACTGTTTGCCATAATGTGTTTGGAGGAAAAAGGATGAGGCTTGCATGGCGGCAGCATCATGTTGTAGGGGTGCTTTGCTGCAGGAGGACTGGTGCACTTCACAAAATAGATGGCAGGAAAATTACGTGGATATATTGAAGCAACATCTCAAGACATCAGTCAGGAAGTTAAAGCTTGGTCGCAAATGGGTCTTCCAAATGGACAATGACCCCAAGCATACTTCCAAAGTTGTGTCAAAATGGCTTAAGGAAAACTAAGTCGAGGTATTGGAGTGGCCAGCACAAAGCCTTGACCTCAACCCTATACAATTTTTTGGGCAGAACTGAAAAGCGTGTGCGAGCAAGGAGGCCTACAAACCTGACTCAATTACACCAGGTCTGTCAGGAGGAATGGGCCAAAATTCACCCAACTTATTGTGGGAAGCTTGTGGAAGGCTACCCAAAACGTTTGACCCAAGTTAAACAATTTAAAGGCAATGCTACCAAATACCAATTGAGTGTATGTAAACTTCTGACCCACTGGGAATGTGATGAAAAAATAAAAGCTGAAATAATCATTCTCTACTATTATTCTGAGATTTCACATTCTTAAAATAAAGTGGTGATCCTAACTGACCTAAGACAGACAGGGAATTTTTACTAGGATTAAATGTCAGGAATTGTGAAAAGCTGAGTTGAAATGTAATTGGCCAAGGTGTATGTAAACTTCCGACTTCAAATGTACATACTACCTTAACTAACCGGTGCCCCCGCACATTGACTCAGTACCGGCGCACCCCCCTGTATATATTGTTATTTTTTACTGCTCCTCTTTAATGACTTGTTAATTTTATCTCTTATTCTTATCCATGTTTTTTGAAACTGCACTGTCGGTTAGGGGCTCGTAAGTAAGCATTTCACTGTAAGGTGTTGTATTCGGCACATGTGACTAATAACATTTGATTTGATGTCTCCATTAGTGACTGCATGATTATTTCGCTACCTGTCTAAGTGTCAGCTGTTTGTCTGTCTGTCTCGGTCTGTCGCACTGTGACAATCTCCCTGTCCCCACCCAGGTCCTCTCCGAGACCTCCCCCGGCTCCTCCAAGGGCGCCTCCTACCGCCTCTTCCCCTCCTGCTCGCGCCAGTCCCCTGAGATCAAACCGACTGGCCTAGGTGGGTATCTGGTTTCTGCCAACCACTGCTGCCACTGTCATATTTCAGCAACGCTGTCATCAGCGCTCACTAATCTCTTTGGGTCATGTGAATGACCTCTCTCTCTCTGTGTCTCGCTTGCTCTCTCGTTCTCTGTCTCGTTCTGTTGCTCTCTCGTTCTCTCTCCGGCCATCTCTTTCTCTCTCCCCCCTTTCCCTCTCTCTGTACCTCTCTCTTTCCCTTTCTCTGTCTCTCTGTCTCGCTCTCTCGCTCTCTCGTTCTGTCTGTTTTCCCTCCCTCTTTGTCTCTCCCTCTCGCTCCTTTTCTCCTCTCTCTTTCTGATGGCTGCATAGCTGCCGTGACTCCATAGTGGTAGGTAGGTCCGGCAGCCAAAGCTCCCAGGCTTAGACTATGTAAGCCAGAGGTCAATGGAGAGTCAGTGGAGAGAATGCCATCTTAGGCTGTGTCCCAAATGGCCCCCCTATTCCCTTTATAGTGCACTACCATGGGCCTGGTCAAAAGTCCTGGATTATGTAGGGAATAGGGGGCCATTTGGGATGTAGCCTTAGAGCCCCACCACCAAGGACCTCTCCTGCCAATAGGGCTCTATATATGGGGGTCTGGGCTCCGCAGACCCCCCCCCCGGATGCTATTCCAGTCTGTCTCCATTTACATGAATCTGTCAAGAGAAGCAAGGAAACTTCCACAAGTTGATTCAATATAACCTCAGATACAATTAGTCCCCCTTATTTCTTAAATATATGTCATCCTTTGTCTGTGGTCCTACCAGTTGTCGATATAAGTGTAAAGCCTTTAGGCAGTCTCCTTTCCCAGGAGGAGACCTTAAGGAGAGGCTTTATCTATTTTTCTTTTAGGAGGGGTTAGGGGCCCGCTGTTAGGAGTGGTCTCCGTTTGTGTGCTCCACTCTATTCATAAACACACACAGGCACACACACACACACACATACCCCTTAGCAACACTGAACTGCTCTTATTAAGAACCGCATGGTGTGCAATGAGAACTAACAACCCCCCTCCCCCCTCCCCATTCCCCTCCTCTCTCCCACCCCGCGGTTCTTCCACAACAGGGTCCCTGTGCTCGGGCCTCTTCAGTGCCTCTGTCCTGGGGGTGTCCTCTAGCGCCCCCAACCTGCGGGACTACGTCCGCACCCACCACCGCAAACCCCCCCTGTCCCCCGGTTTGCCTTTTGGAGATGGTACGTCCTTCCTCTATCCATCTCTCTCTCTCACTATCGACCGCTATCTGGCTCCTGTCTTTTCAAATGGACGCTGAAAATGCCGTACGGTGCCCGTAAAAAAAGAAAAAGGGAAAAAAATGTCCGCCATATCTGCCATTTTTAGTTCCTGCTCAAACACTCTTTACTCTCCTTCCCAACCTTGGTGGACAAGACGTTATTTCATCACCCAAATTATCTGTGAGCCCTCCTTTCCCCCCTCTATCCTTCTGCCTCTAGAACAATCCTCTGCTCGAGTGGTCCCCCACCCCCCAACAGCATGAGCAGGGACCACAATTGTGATTATATGCTAATACATTGCATGCTGAGCATGGATTGGTATTGGATTGCGCACAATCAAATGCGTTACCCATGACCAGTAATCCTGCTTCTCCTAATCAAAGCAACATGGGTTCCCTTTGATTACATGACATAACCTGTGTGTGATTAGGTTGCTAAGTAAATCTTGTCTATACAATTGTATATATTCTGTATCAGTGTGCATGTCATGTCATAACTAGGGGGTAAAAGGATTTGTTAATCAACGGGGAATTTTCTATATTAACCCCTTAATTTAGGGAAGCGAAGGCTTGAAATCTGCCTTGAGATCCATTAATCCAGCATTGCATAATTCCCACTTGCATACCACCATTTCCTGGCTCACTATAGAGTGAAATGGTGAGTTGACTATTATTATAGCCACCCAGGGGGTCCTCGTCTAAATTGAACTCTGATTATCGCACATGTTTTCATCAGGGCATATGGCTTGAAATGTTGGAGCACAAAGATTGGCTTAATTTAATCCAAAAGCTGACACCTACCTCTCGTCATCAGATCAGCGAGCGCCCTGATAGTAACTGCACAGTATGTAATATGAAGACCAAATTACCTGCCCACCTGCATGTGAAGAGGAACGATTGTTCCAATGCGGATTGAATTGAAGTGCCCGTTTTGTCCAATGGGTGTCACTGTGCACTTTGTTTTCACCGTATTAGGTACACGTTAAGAAACGGTCGCTTTAATATTATGCTTGAAGATGTTACATCTTTTGCTTGTAGGAGACTAGAGATGTGCGGGGTTTAGAATAACACCAAGGCTTTTCTCTGGTGATGGGGGTTTTGTCTCTGTGTTTTTGCAATCTCACTCACTCACTCACTCACTCACTCACTCACTCACTCACTCACACACTCACACACTCACACACACACTCACTCACTCACTCACATAATGCTGGCCAAAGACAAATGAGCACTGATTGTGTTTACAGTCACAGCTCTCAAATCCAGATGGTTACACTATTGTAATCTAGGTTGATGTTAAATCTCAGTTGCCATCACTGGATGTTTCCTTTCCAGATCATTTTGTCGTAGCATATTCTTTAGAGAGAATAGACTCGAAAGACTGTTCCAGAAAGATTGAAGATTTAAGTACATTTTAGGCTATTGGTGACTTACGCAAATGTCAGTCCTCTGTCTCCATTCAAAACGACCACAATTGCGTTATCATTTGCTTTTCCATCCCATCCACCTTCTCCATTGTTCCTTCATTACCCCTTTTTCCATGCTGCCTTCCCATGCTGCATATCACTCACCACACACAGGCAAACGTATACCGTACATAGCTGCAGCATTATAGAGAGGAACTACTTGGGCTCCCGAGTGACGCAGCGGTCTAAGGCACTGCATCTCGGGTACTAGAGGCGTCACTACAGACCCTGGTTTGATTCCAGGCTGTATCACAACCGGCCGTGATTGGGAGTCCCATAGGGCGGCGCACAATTGGCCCAGTGTCGTTAGGGTGTGTGTAGGCCGTCACTGTAAATAAGAATTTGTTCTTTTAACTGACTTGCCTAGTTAAATAAATAAATAAATAAATAAATATATTTGTTTAAAGACACAGGGGTCAGGAAAACTCACACGTAGGTACATATGCACTCACACTAGATACAGGCATGTGCACAGGTAGCATGTATCCCCAGTAACGCCAGTTACCCTTCTTATTTCCTCAGAGCTGTTCTCTATGCCGGCAGTAAAGAGATTTTCTGTGTCGTTTGCCAGGCATCCGACTAACGGTATGTCTGCCTTTTTTCAAGTATACCTCGCCACTCCTTAGTTTCCCTTTTATATCTTGCATGTCTTTCGGGGGGGGGAACTATTTTGGGTTTGAAATTGGCTGCGTAATTACATCCATATCAAGATCTCGATTTCTCTTGAGTTTCTACTTCACAAGACGTCCTGTCTCCATCTGTTTGGTTTCAACGTTCATTCTTAGCAACATCTGTGTTTATCGGCCTCTACACTGCATTTATCTGTTAACATCTGATCCACCATTTTCCTACAGGATGGATATACACTGAGTGTACAAAACATTAGGAACTCCTTCCTAATATTGAATTGCAACCCCTTTTGCCCTCGAACAGCCTCAATTTGTCGGGGCCTGGACTCTACAAGGTGTCGAAAGCGTTCCCCTAGGGATGCTGGCCTGTGTTGACTCCGATGCTTCCCACAGTTGTGTCAAGTTGGCTGGATGTCCTTTGGCTGGTGGACCATTCTTTATACACACGGGAAACTGTTGAGTGAGAAGCCCAGCAGCGTTGCGGTTCTTGACACAAACCGGTGGCCTCAAGCACCAACTAACTACCATATCCCCGTTCAAAGGCACTTAAATATTTTGTCTTGCCCATTCACCGTCTAAATGGCACACATACACAATCCATGTCTCAGCACATAAAAAAAATAATTTGTTAACCTGTCTCTTTCCCTTCATCTACACCGATTTTGAAGTGGATTTAACAAGTGACGTCAATAAGGGATCATAGCTTTTCACCTGGTCTGTCTATGTCATGGAAAGAGCATGTTTCGTACACTCAGTGTTTGTATATGGAATATATCGCCTCCGATATATCACCATGTGTTGCTGTGTATACATATTACTTATCCTCACATGCTCCTATTTGTTCATTCAAACCCATTCTCTGGCGAGACGATTAGCCCCTCCACCATTCCAGTCTACTTTTAGATTAGGATAACCCGTGTTTAAAGCAAATGAATAGCCTTCAAAAAAAAAAAAAACTTTTTACTCGTGAAATGACTGTCAAATCTCTTGTTCGACTCGCGATAGACCTTTCAGTTTGACCCACTGAAAACGGAGTTTGTGCTAAACCTACGGAATAATAGTATCCAAACGATGGGTGATGGAGGGAAGGGTTGAGTCTATATCCTTTCATTTTAATTCATGTTTTGGCGTTCAAATGTGGCTGTACCACTTGGTGATTGACAGAAAGGGCATTCACATTACAACGTTCTGTGTAAGAGATATTGCCATATGTGTGTTGCTTTGTGTGTCCACGCCACTTAATCATCGGAAACTTCTGGGGGATTGACCAACCAACCGTTCATTTCTCCCGTCTCTCTTCCTGGTCTCAAGCTAGTCTTGTTGCTATGTACTTTGCTGTGCGCTATTAAAGGTATTGGTACTTGGCATGGCCTAGGTGTCCAGGCAGCAGTGTACCATCCAGCGGGTTGGATGGGTTCGTCGTGCATGGATGAACCCTTTGATGGCAGTCAGATTTGCCCCAACCAATTGGAGCTGAGCTGCTACGATGGGGGAAAATAACAGTGGTGAGCATTTGTGTACAACGTTGTTCGACAGTGAACAAATATACATGTGTTGGGACTTCTTCTTCTGTAGCTTGGTTTATGGAGAGACCCATTCAAACTGCCGACTCTGGGCCTTGCTCTTCCTCTCGCTCCGTTGAACAGATTGAGGATGGAGGGAGTTTCCCGAATAGCAGTATTGTATGTCATTCAAGTGCCTGGATCGTCTGACTACGAGGAGCAGATGGACTATGCGTAGCCTCCGTAATTGAGAGATTCCACACATGGTGTCTGTGTTGACAGAGATTTGCGTGGACTTCTGCTGGTACTCAATGCGATGGCTACGGTGATCAGTGTTTTTATAGGTGGCCTTAAACAGTGCAGCCCATGCAGTATGTAGAAAGGTGGGTTTGGATACAGTACGGTCTGGACCTGCATCGCAAATGAATAGCTATATAAACTGGCAGTACTTAAAAGAGAGGTGGGGTGGATAAATGGCTTTTCTGTGTCTCTTTGGTCTGATTTATGTTTTTCAAGCGGGCGCTAAACAGGGATTTCCCGTTACTGATGCACAGTAACTCTTCATCCGACCTACAGTACTCAACAGACCCTCATTCATGTAACCAACCCACTCCATCTGCCCATTAACACCTGTTGCCTTTGTTCTGACCTCTATCTAAGTTAGACATCCACAGTCGCACAATACTGTGTTGCCATGAATGATGCATTGGATCAAAGGAGCTATTTGAGATTGACATTGGGCCAATCTTTGTCTCCGGTAGATATCGTTACGTCTGTTCAATTGTTTACAGTATTTCTGAGGCGATTATGAGGTACTACTCATAGGGTCTTCAGGTGTGTTCCCATTTTCTATGATCTGACATTCCCCCTTGAGGTAAAAATGCTTCTTCTTTTTTTATTCCACATGAAAACATTGATTCCTTGTTTTGTAGTTCAGTTTTTTCTTGAAAGAAAGAATCGCCCTTTGTGATCTTCTACACTCCTGAGACAGGTGTGGTGTTGGGAGTCCAAAAAAAGCCTTGTAACTCATGGAGATGAAAGAGGCATTATGACTGACGTGCCTGTAAGCATTTCTACCATTTTTAGGCTTCCAATGTGCATTACCCATTACACAGCATTACCCCGTGATAATCAGATGGTGAGAACTGTAGCTGGACAGTTGTTTTTCCTTTCTCCATGTGTCAGTTGAGTGGATGAGAGCCTGGGACCTGTAGCCTTGTTTCTTTAGAATGAAAACGAGCGCCTGCCCCTTTAGCATTATGCACGTACGGGCCCACCTACAGTCTTTTTCTTTTGCTCCTCTTCCACTGTGCTCTCTTCCTCGCTCTGCCTCTTCTTCCTCAGAGCCCCTAGACGAGCATCTTGTAGCCCAGCTGCTGAAGGGGCTCGTCACTGACCCGGCCCTCCTGTGTTGCCCCCCTCTGGCCTCTCTGGACAGGGCCATGGCCCACCACCTGCACCAGTGCCCCTACCATCTGCGCCTCCTCAGGAACTGGCTGGTGTCTGGCCAAGACCTCCCCGAGTGCCTCTACGGTCAGCCCTCTGTAGACCTCCCGTGTCCTCCCCTCCACCCCTTCATGCAGTGCTGGGGTGCTGCCAATGCAGGCTTGTTGTTTTGCTTTTCCCTCTCCCCACTTTTTTTTTTTTTTTTTTTTTTTTCTGTCTTCATTTAGTTTTTTTTTGTCTAACTCGGTATCACTGTCTACATGAGAATGGCATCAGTCTAATTTGTTGCCCTATTCCTTCCCTGTCTGTCTCTTAACCCGTCTCTTGCTCTGTCTATCTGCATGCCTGCCAGAAAATGCAGCAGTGGCAACTATAAAGGGAGTGTTCATTCTCCTATCGATGGAGCGATACCCCTTACTCATTTTGCTGCTGAGGCTTTTCATCCAAAAGGATCTTTTGCCAGCTTTCATTTCATTTCGAGATCTTTTTTTATCGGGCTTGACAGAAAAAGAAAAGGCAATCCTAAGGCACTGTGGCTGCTGTACCTGATGCCGTATTCTGGCCAGCCCCTGCTCTGGAAACTGCACGACAACCAGCACTGCCTCTGCATGTTGGCAAGTCTACATGGCTTTACTATTGAATGACCATGGACAAACCTCTTCTAGAAGGGTTTCTGCTGCTGAGTGAAGTGCAATGCATGCTACCCCCTAGGTTGGGGGTAACACAGCAAACACTATGAACAGGTGGGGGTGAATGGGAAGTGGCACCAACAACTATTGTACTGTCCTTTTGGGACTGCTGCCTGATTGTTGATTCAGATATACTTAATTGGAATGATGGTGACACTGCACTATGGGAGGTACCATTTGGGTGCCATTTGAGAATCCATTAATGATATGTTGGTCTTTTGACAAGATTTAAGATCTAAGATCTGTCTGTGGTGAATATCTAGGTCGTTAGCTAATTAAGCGGTGGTCTGTCAGTAAACTACCGATTTTTCAGGGGTTTCTGGAGCTTGAATCGATGTCCCCCTTTTGTGCCTACGCATCTCCACCCTTGAGAGTACTAGACATCAGTCCAGAGCTCTGTAGCTGTACAGGAAATCACTTGAGTTATTTTAGGAAATACTTCATACTTTATTACTATTCTCCTTAGTAGACTAGTAAATGGAGTATCATTCTCTTCCATGAATTTGTCAGCCTGATGTTTTCTCGCGCCGTCTTTTTATTTGGATCTCCCTCCTCCCTACCACTAGGGATGCCACCCACACAAAAGAAAAGCCTTCAGAAATGGCATTTTGTGACCCAGGAAACAAAATAGCAAAGTTTCAACATCATTATGTGGAGAGTGAATATGAACACTGAGGGGTTCAAAACTAGTGAAGTTGCACAGTTAAATATTATAAATCTAAGGTACTATTTCAAAATCATTAGTGCATTTTGGGTCATTTACCGCTAGCGACATATGAGGTTGCCATGTTACGATTGTTACACACGTTCTGTTGGCCATGCTTGCAGAAAGCAACGTACAGTGCCGTCAGAAAGTATTCATACCCCTTGACTTATTCCACATTTTGTAGTTAGAGCCTGAATTCAAAATGGATTCAAATGTTTTTTTCTTTCTCACCTGTCTACACACAATACCCCCATAATGACAAAGTGAAAACCTGTTTTCAGGTTTTATACAAAAGTATTGAAGAAAATAAAATGCGTATCTCATGTATTTAAGTATTCACAACCCTCTGCTATGACACTCCAAATGGAAAGGCAAGGGAAACGGGAATTTCTTGATTTCACTACAACTTGATTGGAGTCCAACTGTGGCCAATTCAATTGTTTGGACATGATATAGAAGCAAACACAACTGTCTTTATAAGGTCCCACAGTTGACAGTGCATGTCAGAGCAGAAGCTGCACCATGAAGTCCAAGGAACAGTCCATATAGAGCTCCAAGATATATGCCTCATCACAATTATATCTGGGGAAGGGTATAAAACAATTTATAGAGTGTTTGAAAGTTTCCAAGTGCACAGTGGTCTCCATCATTGGAAAATGTTATATATATATATATATCTCAAACTTCCTAGAGCTAGCCGTCCGGGCAAGAAGGACCATTTGAAAATCTGTGGAAAGACTTGAAGATTGCTGTTCACTGCTGCTGCCCATCTAACTTTAACATAGCTTGAGAACATCTGCAAGGAAGAATGGGAGAAAATCCCCAAATCCAGATGTGCAAAGCTGATACAGACACCCAAAATGACTCTCAACTTTAATAGCCGCCAAAGGTGCTTCTTCAAGTATTCACAAACTTTAGGCAATACGTTAGGTAAATTTAAATTTATGCATTACATTTTTAATACATTTGGCAACATTTCAAAATGTTTTTATTATGGGGTATTGTGTGTAAATTGGTGAGAGAAATATTTGTAATACATTTTGAGTTCAGGCTGTAACAACAGTTTGAATGGGTCAAGGGGTATGAATACTTTCTGAAGATACTGTATGTACCAGACCAAAAGAATCCCAAAATAATATGAGACTGTTTAAAGGTGCTCTGGATTTTTTAAATATGCCAAACCAGCTATTTTTGTAGCTGTCGGGAACTTGAATTCTTTGAGAGTTGTGTTAGCTAGCAAATGACGTTGTCTTTAGTTTGGCTAGCAGGCAAAAGAAATGATGGCCTTTGAAAGCTAAATACAGCTGCCATGATGTCTTATATTAACTGAGAGAACCTCCGTACATGGTTAAAACACATTTCAGGGTTTATCCGGATCAGTGAAAAACCTGTAACCAGGGTTGGGTAGGTTACTTTCAAAATGTAATCTGTTTAGTTACTAGTTTAGTTACCTGCCACATTGTAATCAGTAACTTAACTTTTGGATTGCCCAAACTCAGTAACGTAATCTGATTATTCAGTTACTTTTAGATGACTTTCCCCTTAAGAGGCGTTAGAAGAAAATAAAAATGTGTTACCAATTTAACCACTTCGATTGCAGGATAAGTCCATGTTAAAGTTTACATAGCTGCCATATATGGATGTTTGACTTCCTCTAACCCATTGCGGTCTACTACATATAATACGATTAAATTATATCTTTACATTAAAAACCAAAGTCTATCAGAATTCCAGTCATTCCAATAAATGTTATACCCTTTGATTTTCAAGAATAGGACTTGGAAGTATAGATTAACCTAATTGTTTTCTCTGAGCATAACCCCAAAACGAAGGACTTATTACCCAGCCCTACTCTGTTTATGATTTTGTTGTCATGGATGACTGATTGGGCTCATTGATTCGAGTTGAAAATTAAATGCTGCGCTCATGGAATGGCATGCTTTGAGCACTACTGGTCACAGTTATGAAAACTAAGGACACTAAAGAGGCTTTTCTACTGACTCTGAAAAACACCAAAAGATGCCCAGGGTCCCTGCTCATCTGCGTGAACGTGCCTTAGGCATGCTGCAAGGAGGCATGATGACTGCAGATGTGGCCAGGGCAATAAATTGCAATGTCCGTACTGTGAGAAGCCTAAGACAGCGCTACAGGGAGACAGGACAGACAGCTGATCATCCTCGCAGTGGCAGACCACGTGTAACAACACCTGCACAGGATCGGTACATCCGAACATCACACCTGCGGGACAGGTACAGGATGACAACAACTGCCCGAGTTATACCAGGAACGCACAATCCCTCCATCAGTGCTCAGACTGTCCGCAATAGGCTAAGAGAGGCTGGACTGAGGGCTTGTAAAGCCTGTTGTAGGGCAGGTCCTCACCAGACATCACCGGCAACAACATCCCCTATGGGCACAAACCCACTGTCGCTGGACCAGACATGACTGGAAAAAAGTGCTCTTCACTGACGAGTCTCGGTTTTGTCTCACCAGAGGTGATGGTCGGATTCGTGTTTATCGTCGAAGGAATGACCGTCACACCGAGGCCTGTACTCTGGATTGGGATTGATTTGGAGGTGGAGGGTCTGTCATGGTCTGGGGCAGTGTGTCAGCATCATCGGACTGAGCTTGTTGTCATTGCAGGCAATCTCAACGCTGTGTGTTACAGGGAAAACATCATCCTCCCTCATGTGGTACCCTTCCTGCAGGCTCATCCTGACATGACCCTCCAGCATGACAATGCCACCAGCCATATTGCTCGTTCTGTGCGTGATTCCTTGCAGGACAGGAATGTCAGTGTTCTGCCATGGTCAGCAAAGAGCCCTGATCTCAATCCCATTGAGCATGTCTGCGACCTGTTGGATCGGAGGGTGAGGGCTAGGCTATTCCCCCCCCCCCCCCCCCCCCCCCCCAGAAATGTCTGGGAACTTGTGTGTCCAAAAATGGATGGTTCAACTACAGATGGCCCCTTTAAAAGTCTATCAAAAGTGTGCGAGTTTGAACGTGTCCATTAGGCCTATGGATTACATTTAAAAAAAGCAATAAATTCCCCAATTTTATTCCATATGCTGGGACCGCACTGTGCAGCTGTTACGAGCACAATTTTCACTGGCTGTCCACTGGTTTCAAAAACAATGATTGATAGGCACCTTAAACTTATTCAATTCAACCATTATTGGGTTCAAATACACATTTGGATTGTGATCATTCGTCCACAACAACCACAATCCGTAAAGCGCAAATAGCTAAATGAGAGAGCAGCAGTGTGATTCACATCAATGCGCTATGTAGATAATAATAAGTGATATCCGTATCGCCGTAGACTACACCACTGCTGTCACCCTTACCTCCAAGCGTTTATTCAAGTTGGATAATATTTGGATGCAAACAGCAGTCATGCCATTGGAAGGCAGAGCTTGGACTGTAGCCTACAAAAGCCTATTCCTGCAATCCATCAAACCCATTTGGGTCAGTGGTCTTCTGGCCAGACTTGATAAGGTGGAACAAACTTAAACTTGTGCCTTTTTTTCAATGCCGAATAGAATGTCATTGAGAAAAGAGTAGTGTAAAAAAAAAAAAAAAAAATCCTTTCTGAATTTAAAAGTAATCTAGTTTTTAAAAAGTATATAATCTGAGTACAATAATTTAGCTTGTAACGTAAAGGATTACAGTTAAAAAAAATTGTAACAGATTACAAATCTGTTACTCCCCAACCCTGCCTGTAATGTGTTGCTAATGCAAGGATAAAAACCGACCGCACAAATACACTACATGACCTAAAGTATGTGGACACCTGCTCGTAGAACATCTAATTTCAAAATCATGGGTATTAATATGGCATTGGTCCCCCCCTTTTCTGCTATAACAGCCGCCACTCTTCTGGGAAGGCTTTCTACTAGATGTTGGAACATTTCTGCAGGGACTTGCTTCCATTCACACTACAAGTGCATTAGTGCAGTCAATCTTCCAATTCATCCCAAATTAGTTTGATGGGTTTGAGGTCAGGGCTCTGTGCAGGCCAGTCAAGTTCTTCCCAACCGATCTCGACAAACTATTTCTGTATGGAACTCGCTTTGTGCACGGGGGCATTGTCATGCGGGAAAAAGGAAAGGGCCTTCCCCAGACTGTTGCCACAAAGTTGGAAGCACAGAATTGTCTAGAATGTCATTGTATAGCGTTAAGATTTCCCTTCACTTGAACTAAAGGGTCTAGCCCGAACCATGAAAAACAACCCCAGACCATTATTCCTCCTCCACCGAACTTCACAGTTGCCACTGCATTCGAGCAGGTAGCGTTCTCCTGGCATCCGCCAAACACAGATTCGTCCGTAGGACTGCCAAGATGGTAAAGCGTCTGGAGCAGCGTTTCCACTGCTCCAGAGTCCAATGGTGGCGAGCTTTACACCACTCCATCTGACGCTTGGCATTGGGCATGGTGATCTTAGGCTTGTGTGCGGTTGCTCGGCCATGAAACCCATTTCATGATGCTCTCGACAAACAGTTCTTGTGCTGACGTTGCTTCCAGAGGCAGTTTGGAACTCGCTACGCGCTTCAGCACTCCACGTTCCCATTCTGTGAGATTGTGGGGCCTACCACTTTGCGGCTGGGCCGTTGTTGCACCTATACGTCTCCACTTCACAATAACAGCACTTACAGTTGACCGGGGCAGCTTTAGCAGGGCAGAAGTTTTACGAACTGACTTGTTGGAAAGGTAGCATCCTATGATGGTTGAAAGTCACTGAGCTCTTCAGTACCGGCCATTTTACTGCCAATGTTTGTCTATTGAGTTTGCATGGCTGTGTGCTCGATTTTATACACCTGTCAGCAGCGGGTGTGGCTGAAAATAGCCGAATCCACTATCTTGAAGTGGTGTCCACATACTTTGGAATATATAGTGTAGTTCTATGTTGTGTGTCTCTTCCACAAGGTCTCACAGGTAGTGAATGAATGGTGCAGTGTAGAATTCAGTCTTCTCTTCTCACTGCATCTGGTATGTGAGCTGAATGTGATATCCATATGGAGGGGAAAGGCTGCAGCACAAAGAGGGGGAACTAGAGGTGGAAAGACTGGGAGAAGAAACGATGGAGCTAGACAGACCGAGGCAAGCAGAGAGAGAGGGGAAAGGCAAAGAGAGCTATAGGTCAGGGGCCGTATCCACGAAGCGTCTCAGAGTAGAAAAATGGTCGTAAGTGATGAGAATAGAGCCTTTTACCCCTACTCTTAAGGGTAAAAATAATAGCTATATATGTCTCTCTAGTAACCTCATGATTTGGCCTAAAAGGCAACATGTCCGTGGTTCCTGCGCCATATGCTATGGCTTCGGAGTTGTTGAAAGAACGTTTTGATATTTCCATGTAATCAAGCCATAAATAATCTAGGCCTACAGTGCTTTCGGAAAGTATTCAGATGGCTTGATTTTCCACATTTATTATTATAAAATTGATTTATATATATTTTCCTCCCCCCCTCATCAATCTACATACTACCCCATAATGACAAAGCAAAAACATATTTTAGAAATGTTTAACAACTGAAAATATGACATTTACAAAAGTGTTCAGACCCTTTACTTAGTACTTTGTTGAAGCACCTTTGGCAGCGATTACAGCCTAGAGTCTTCTTGGGTATGACTCTACAAGCTTGGCACAACTGTATTTGGGGAGTTTCTTCTATTCTTCTCTGCAAATCCTCTCAAGCTCTGCCAGGTTGGATGGGGAGTGTCGCTGCACAAATATTTTCAGGTCTCTCCAGAGATGTTAGATCAGGTTCAAGTCCGGGCTCTGGTTGGGCCGCTCACAGATATTCAGAGACTTGTCCCGAAGTCAATGATGACAGTTTATGACGGTTTTGGAGCAGTGGCTTCTTCCTTGCTGAGCGGCCTTTCAGGTTATGTCGATTTATAGGACTCGTTTTACTGTGGATATAGATACTTTTGTGCCTGTTTCCTCTAGCATCTTCATAAGGTCCTTTGCTGTTGTTCTGGGTTTGATTTGCACTTTTCGCACCAAAGTACATTCATCTCTAGGAGACAGAACAAGTCTCCTTCCTGAGCAATATGATGCTGCGTGGTCCCATGGTGTTTATACTTGCGTACTATTGTTTGTACAGATGAACGTGGTACCTTCAGGTGTTTGGAAATTGCTCCCAATGATTAACCAGACTTGTGGAGGTCTACAAAAAAAAATTCTGAGGTCTTGGCTGATATCTTTTGATTTTCCCATGATGTCAAGCAAATATGCACTGAGTTTGAAGGTAGGACTTGAAATACATCCACAGGTAGACCTCCAATTGACCCAAATGATGTCAATTAGCCTATCAGAAGTTTCTAAAGCCTTGACTTCATTTCTGGAATTTTCCAAGCTGTTTAAAGGCATAGTCAACTTAATGTATGTAAACTTCTGACCCACTGGAATTGTGAAACAGTGAATTATAAGTGAAATAATCTGTCTGTAAACAATTGTTGGAAAAATTACTTGTGTCATGCACAAAGTAGATGTCCTAACCGACATGCCAAAACTATAGTTTGTTAACAAGAAATTTGTGGAGTGGTTGAAAAAGGAGTTTTAATGACTCCAACCTAAGTGTATGTAAACTTCCGACGACTGTATCTTGCGCTTTTGACAATTATTTCACAAGGACTATTTCACATGATATGCCTAAATACTTATAACTCATAACCATTAGGTGAATAAATGATCACTTATTTTTTACTATTTCTTTAACCTACATGTTATTTCAAGTTGTCCCTTTTGGAGCGCAATATTACATTGTTAAAAAATGTGCTTAAATTGGGCATTTGAAGGCATCTATGTTAACTTTGATTGTGTTGGAAGGGTCTATCATTTTCATCTAAATGCTTTGTGCAAGTGACTTGATGCCTACTGTGCCCAAGCGATTTAGACTTTTTAAACGGGAGTTGACGAGTGTGTTGATATAACAGTAATACTATCAAAGTATCAGAATTGGTAAAAAAAAAAAGGTTACGCAAGCCAATATATTAGGGAAGAATTAAGAGTAGGCAAAGTGATAGTGTCAAACTAAAAATCTGTCAAACGTTTTACATTTACTGTGGAAAATCTGTCGGTGGCACTTATCTCTAATTGCTCCTGTAAGTCGCTCTGGATAAGAGCGTCTGCTAAGTGACTGAAATGTACGTTTTGTCTGAAGCGTGCAATAGAGTTCACAGCTGGCGATGCCTCTGCGATTGGTTATTCCCCATATTTTCAACATTGTCAACAATCACAATTCTTCCTTTGCGGTTCCTCAAACTATCGTAATTACCAGCTGAGAGAACCTTTTTTTTATGAATTGATTTTACACCTGACTCCGTTTCTGAGCAGTGTCTTATCCTAAAAACCTACTCTGAGCTGGATGTTTTTGTTGTTGTCTTAGAACATGTTTTAACAGGATCCCTAGGACCTTTTTCTGAGTTTCTTTGTGGCTACAGGCCTTTTATATTCTTTAGCGTTGTCATCTGAGACTTTGGCAGGGCAAAACCCTCTCATGTTCTCCTCTGACCGTGGCTTACCCAGATTTAATGATGATGTTGGAAATGCTTATGGCTGAAGCTCAGCAAACTCAAAAGCTCCAGCAAAGCTTCACCACAGTATAATCGTTGGGGTTGGTGGCAGTCCGTCCTGACCAAGTTACTTGATTGGTTACTTGTGGCCTATCTCTTGAGAAATCACATTAACACATTGATGAATCTCAATTAAACTGTCAGTCTGTTGGGGGAAGATTTAACATATCAGCGGAAGACTAGAATGTATAACACGTTGGACAGTTCGGGGAGAAATGCATGGCTGAATGCATGTATTCTGGAAAATGGATGAATGAATGATGGATGGATGGATGATGCATTGCTTGACCTCATCCATTCCTTGTGTTTGTGTGGTGATATCGCTTCCATCATGGTGTTCTTTTGGGCTGCAGTGTGTGTGTGTGTGTGTGTGTGAGTGAGAGAGAAAAGGCTGTCGTCACACAACACTAGGCCTCGGCGCAGGACGTGTACGCCGTTCGCAATGCAAAACAGGTCTTTAGTTGAGTCTCTATGGCTTGCTACTTTAGTGTGAATGACTTGGCTGGATTTTGGCATGGTCCTCGCACGGTGTCCTGCTGGACGCCCATGTCTACCTTTCTCCATCAAGTGACGTCACATTGATGTCAGATGGTTTAATTACCAGAAATGGTGGCCCGGGCCATTGGGGAAGGGGCTACGTGCTGTATTACTGTATCACCACTTCTCCTTGATCAGATGGAGGGGTGGTGCAACTGTGTGTCTCCTCTCCGCTGCAGGCTTTGAAGGCTGCTCCATGGTGCCCTCTATCTACCCACTGGAGACGCTGCACAACTCGCTGTCCCTCAAGCAGGTGGACGAGTTCCTCAATGCTGTGTGTGAGGACAGCAGCGACGCCCACGCTAAGACCATGAAAGGTAGGTATTCTAGTCAAGGTAGGTATTTGGTGCTTTCCAGAAGCAACATGCCTAGCTTGCACACTATTGGCAAGACAGTACAAACAGATTTGGGAACAAGCTAACAAGTACATACACTATAAAAGTCTGTGGACACCACTTCAAATTAGTGGATTCAATTATTTCAGCCACACCTGTTGCTGATAGTTGGATCAAATTGAGCACATAGTCATGCAATCACCATAGATGTGCTACCTTTCCAACAAGTCAGTTCGTCAAATGTCTGCCCTGCTAGAGCTGCCCCGGTCAACTGTAAGTGCTGTTATTGTGAAGTGGAAACGTCTAGAAGCAACGACGTCTCAGCCACGAGTTGGTAGGCCACACAAGGGGACAACTCCATATAAATTCCCATGATTTTGGAATGAGATGTTTGCTGAGCAGGTGTCCACATACCTTTTGGTCATGTAGTGTATATTTTGTGTCCGAGTCGTCACTGTCTTTCTCACTGGCATATAATACATGTCCCCTGTAGGTCTCCTAATATAATGTTTAGTAGTGTACAGCTTATATAAATACCATTTATCGTTTCCCTCCAGCTCTCTCTGTCTTGTTCGACACGTCAAGCCAGGGGTATGGCCAGGCACACACCTACCCCCCACCAAAGGCCCTCTCCTCCTCAGAAACTCCTGTTCGGCCCCCCACCCACCCACTATGCTGTGAGTATACTGACCTCCGTGTCCGTCCGACCACTACCCCAAGCCCTTACTCAGATGGGTGTAAGCAATATGGCGGACGCTCCTCCCAACCTCATGGGTAGATCAGATCTACAAACATGAAAATGAAAAGGACCCAACACCACAATAGCAATGCTTAGTCTTAGCCACACTTACATTGTCCTAGAGCAGAGTTGTGTTCAATAGGGTATGCGGTAGATTTATTTTTTTAAACATAATAAATCCCATTAGTACCTCCCCATTTTCAGTCTGTTTTCTTGCGTTTGTTGCCTGTTACTGCCTAATGATCATGACACAGGCTAACAGCCTAACCAGCACCCAAAACCAGGCAGAGAAAGAGAGTTTTCTCCCCCTCCACTGCATGAGATATAAAAAGCCTGCTTTGCTGGCCCTTAATCTGTCATACTAAACGAGAGCCTTGTGTTTTTGTCTTTCATCGCCAAGAGGAGAAGCGTGATCAATTATGACTTCTGTAAAGTAGGACTCGGCATAATAATACCACTTAGTTTTGCCGAGCCGTCTCCGACTCGCCACCGGGGTCTGTTGTTGTCGGTGCCCCCCTCCCTCTTCCCTCCCTTCCCACTCGTTGTGCCTCCAGTGGGCTACATGGTGATTCATTTGGCCCTTTACCAGTATTTTAGGATTGCTTCAACAGCTGCTCTGAGCTGCTTTCTCGGTCTCTCTTTCTCTCTCTCTCTCTCTCTCCTTATTCCTCATAACCCATTTAATGTCTATTATGGTGTGGAGGAGGAGTAGAAAACATGCTGGATGTTAGAAGTGTCGCTTGGATGAATAGCAGTTTTGTTTTCATTTGAGGTGGCGTGACATTGTTTCTTTTCCCAATAGTCAGTGCAACGGAATTGAGTACAGAAGTAGCTATTAAAAGTATTGCCTAGTTAGACCATTATTACTGGTCCAGCTGGCTGACAGGCGTTACTAGGTAGGTAATGTTAAACGTAGCATAGAGATTTTCAGAACATCCTTTTAAATTGGCAATACTTCCTCAATTCTCAACTTGAAAGACAACGCGTCTTCTAAACTTCCATGTCTAATTGCAATTTTTGAAAATTCTCTGTTATTCAGTTAAATAAATTTTTGGCTCTATGTACAATCTTCTCTCATTGATTGAGACAAGTGGGTGTTCACCCCAAAGTGCCGCAATGTCATGATGACACTCGCCCGTCTGTCAATGAGAGAGAATTTGAAATATGTGACGACCGCCTCGATTCTTATGTAGCAAAATCTGAAAATTGTGTTTTTTACATTGGATAAAAGTAGAGACTCAGAGAATGGTATATCATTACACTCCAGTTGAAGAACAATGGGAAAGTAATTCTGCTTTGAAAGTTGATAAACTTGTAACTTACTTTTGAGAAAATGGCCCTTGAATGTTTTGGTACACCTACTGGACAGTTCATCTTTGTCTACACCCATTCAGCATCATTCACACCATCTCAAGTCTTAGCTCCACCCATCTCTTTAAGGATTCACACGTGAGGCCATGTGCTAAACAGAGGGAGTAAGGTAGTGTAGTAAACAACCAACGATTTCAAGACTAAAAGTGGTGAAAGTAGTATCTTACAATAAGGAAAAACTGCAGGTAAAAGTACACTATCTAATCCTTGGCCTATATCCTAATCTGACTTTGTTCTTTGTTCTGACATGTTCTTCACATTACAGTCTCTGGTAAAAACAATGTCAAATAAAATAAAGTTGATTTGTCACATGCCAGGATTACACACGGTGTAAACAGTATACTGCAATGGCTACTTGCATAGTAGCAATATCAACAACAGTGTCCAGATAAAATATTTTATAGTTATTAGTTACTTAGTGTCTATTAGTTACTGCAGGTGGCTAAAGCTAACCAACCAGGTTAAATGTTAGTTAGCTATAACTAAGAATGAAAATGGATTTCTGATTCAAATAATATTACTACACATCACACACGTAACCCAATACGCTTGAACTTGCAATGAAAACGACTTTGACAAAATTATAATATCAGAAAATGTAGCTAGACTCCATTTTTTAAATGTAACCTTTATTTAACTAGGCAAGTCGGTTAAGAACAAGTTATTTTTTTTACAAAGACTGCCTACCCCGGCCAAACCCTACCCTAACCCGGACAACGCTGGGTCAATTGTGCCCTATGGAATTCCCAATCACGGCCGGTTGTGATACAGCCCGGGAACGAACCAGGGTCTACAGTGACGTCTCTAGCACTGAGATTCAGCGCCTTAGACCGCTGCACAACTCTCAACTTTATACAAGGATGAATGCTTCACTGGAACCATTTAACTCTGTTTTGTTTGTATCTACATCTTGTTTGTCCAGCGTTGTCAAGTTACTCCGGTTCACACTGACCGTGTCATGTGCAGAAAGTAGCTAATCACTTTTTTCCAACTGATCTGTCTAAAGCACCTGGTAAATTCAGGGCATCAATGTTTAGAAAAGTAGCAAAACTTTTGTAGTTCTCGATGGCTAACGTTATATATAATTTTTTTTTAACGGCGCGGTAGAAAGGACTCAACACATACTGAACAGCTCACGTAATAAACAGAAATGTTCAAATGCCTCTCATGTGAAGTAGTGATGTGCGACCATACGCCTAGTTTCCTGAAACGAGTCACATATACAAGGTGCTGGCGAAATTGCTATTAATCATGTGCTGCGCTTAACGTTTCATACCTAATGTAGCCAGCTGGAACAGTAATAATGGTCTGATTAGTTACTAATTTGAATAGCTAGTATAAAAGGTAAACATTAGGGCAACTTAGATACACTACATGGGCAAAATTATGTGGAAACATATTAGTGGATTTGGCTATTTCAGCCACACTCGTTGCAGGCAGGTGTGTATATAACCGAGCACACAGCCACGGACTCTCTAGAGACAAACATTGACAGTAGAATGGCCTATACTGGAGAGCTCCATGACTTTCAGCGTGGCACCTTCATAGCATGCTACCTTTCCAACAAGTCAGTCATATTTCTGCCCTGCTGGAGTTGCCCTGGTCAACTGTAAGTGCCGTTATTGTAAAGTGGAAACGTCTAGGCTCAGCCGCGAAATGGTAGACCACATGAGTTCACAGAACGGGACCGCAGAGTGGTCTGTTCGTCTGTCCTCGGTTGCAACACTCACTACCGAGTTCCAAACTGCCCCTTAGAAGCAACGTCAACACAATAACTCTTTGTCGGAAGCTTCATGAAATGGGTTTCCATGGCCGAGCAGCCGCACACAAGCCTAAGATCACCATGCGCAATGCCAAGTGTTGGCTGGAGTGGTGTAAAGCTCGCCGCTATTGGACTCTGGAGCAGTGGAAACGCGTTCTCTGGAGTGATGAATTACGTTTCACCATCTGGCAGTCCAATGGACGAATCTGGGTTTAGCGGATGACAGGAGAACGCTAGCTGACCGACTGCATAGTGCCAACTGTGAAGTTTGGTGGAGAAATAATGGTCTGGTCTGTTTTTTTTTATGGTTCAGGCTCCTTAGATCCAGTGAAGGGAAATGTTAACACTACTAATGGCATTCTAGACAATTCCGTGCTTCCAACTTTGTGGCAGGCCCTTTCAGCATGACAATGCCACTGCACAAAGCGAGGTCAATACAGAAATGGTTTGTCGAGATCTGTGTGGAAGAACTTGACTGGCCTTCACAGAGCCCTGACCTCAACCCTATCAAACTCCTTTGGGATGAATTGGAACGCCGACTTTGAGCCATGGCTAATCGTCCAACGTCAGTGCCCGACCTCACTAATGCTCTTGTGGCTGAATGGAATCAAGACCCTCAGTAATGCTCCAACATCTAGTGGAAAGTTTCCCCAGAGGAGTGGAGGCTGTTATAGCAGCAAAGGGGGGGACCATCTCCATATTAATGTCTATGTTTTTGGAATGAGATGTTCGACAAGCAGGTGTCCACATACTTTTGGCCATGTAGTGTTTTTGTATGTGGTTGGATGGAGATATATGGAGTAAAAACAGATTAAACACCAGTAGTTGAGTTTCACCCAGGACTATGCCTAATATTCTAATATCCCCAATTTCAATCACAACTCAATTACTTTCACCTAATATTTGCTCTGTTTGTGTGGGTCTCTCTCTTTCTCTTATCATTGTGTGTGCGCAGTAAGCAGTGGCCCCCCCAGCACAGTGTCCAGTGCAGGGCCCTCCTCCCCCACCTCAGTGAACCCATCAAACCCAGCCATACACTTCAGCTTCAGTGAGTAGTCCGGAACCCCCTCACCCCCCACAGAGGAACCGCAGGACAACCCAACACCTGGACCTTCAGAGGAAGCCATTATTAATCCATCCATCCACACTTTGCCTGTAAACCTCTATGAGTGCCTTCAAACTATTGTTAGTAATCACAGTCGCATACAGTGCTGGACCCTGAGGACCGTTCGTCCTATTTTGTGGACAAAAACAAACAAAATCCCTCAGGCGGATTGTCTGTCCAACCAACACTGCCCCATTTGAGCGACAGCCAGGGGAGCCTATGGCCAGTGTCCTCGGCAGGGTATAGACCGGCCTGAGGCTGGATGGAATCACTACAGCCCATCTGTCTGTCCTTGATTCAGACTGCCTGCTGATGTTGTTGCTGAACAGAGACAATGGGAGACCTCCTTTCACAGAGACGGGAGGCAGGTTCAGAATATTCTACACCAATTATTGGCATACAGGTATAGTTGAGCCAGTTGATCAAATACGGACTGCTTTCTCAGTTATGTTGTGTGTCCCTCTTTTTATATTCTGTTTTGGGGTGACTGTACTTTATGTGATTGGGGGGGTACAATACGATACAACAGGAATACTGTACACTGAGTATACAAAAGCATTAAGAACACCTGCTCTTTCTATGACAGACTGACCATGTGAAAGCTATGATCCCTTATTGATGTCACTTAAATCCACTTGAATCAGTGTAGATGAATGGGAGCAAACAGGTCAAAAAGGGATTTGTAAACCTTGAGACAATTGAGACATGGATTGTGTGTGTCATTCAATATTAGGAAGGTGTTTCGTTCTGGTGTACTCAGTGTATGTTTCCTATCATGTCTACACAGCATTTTGTCACGAAATAATACACAACTCATATTTTATATACATAATTGTTTTTATGTTTCAGTCCCATGTGAAATATATTTCATATCCTGATCTCAACATACCAATAATATAAACAATACACGTGTCTCAACACCTTACATAAAAATCTGTGGTAAATTTTTTACAGTATTTCAAGGGTAAACCACTCCAGAGGAAAATAGCTGTGCCTTTAGCCTTCCTCAGTCTATACTGGGTTGGGTCCTCAAACTATTTTGAACATTTCTGCTGTCTTGCCAAAGTTATGTTTTTAATGTTAATTTAAACGATTGTGTATCAAATGGTGTAATACATATTATTTGGGCATTTGTATTGTCCCAGTGGGGATAAATATAGTTGATTTATGTATTTATGGATAAAAAAAACAAAAACATTTTTAGATGGAAGGTATGCATTGAATCGTTTAACAAAAACAATGGTGTTCTTGTACAGGAATTCTCCAAATTGTAAAACCAAAACGTTTCTATGGATTCTGAAGAGAACATGAATGTCATTGTATTTGTAGTTGGTATGTAGTAGTCTATGCTATTTCAAGGATGCTCTCAACTGCACTAATGTAAAACTAGCACTGCTGAATCTGTAGAACAAAGCTTTATTTTTTCATTAGAGTTTTCTTCACATTGTTTTTCTTGATAGTAATGATTTATTTAATGACTGGTGTTTATAGGTGAAATTAGGACTCTTTTTTTTGGTGGTTATTTAATGTGCCATGTAATATCAGCCAAAGATAGTTGATGCTGTATAGAATCCTCTCCTTAGACATTGTCTTATTAAGGTCTACCAATAAAACACCAAGGTTGTTTTATTAAAAGTAATATCTGATTTCTGAAGGTTGTGGTTCTTCATTAGTCTCAGGCAATAAAAAAATATATTTTAACAAGTCTAATAGGGGCACAATTGGTGTGGCCAGGTTCACTATTACAGTATAGTATGATATGCTCGCGACTCAGTGGCACCACACATTGGATCAAAGACGATCGTTTGCTTCAATTAGTTTAAGTTGAGTGGATAGTGAATGACGGGAGAGAAACAGATCTTTTAACAAGCCTTCATTGTACAGTTCAGCAATGCCCATACCGAGCTTGAATGCGACATCACAGAATAAATAGAAAGATACGAAACATCCCACATTTGTTTTTATTGTGTTATAGAGGAGAAGAGCAGAAAGCCACTGAAGTTGATGTGTTTTATTGTGATTTATCAAAGATGGTGAAGACTGAGGAGAGGCCCACGTAGACCACATCCTCCAGCTCCAGCTCATGACCCCCACTATTATACTAACCTGCCCACATTATTTTCTGCCAGTGCCCAGCCTGTTTTCTAAAATGGTGTTCTCTCACTTCAGCTCATCCACCTGGCTGTCACTCTGGCCTCCAAGTACCTCAGCTCCACGCTCTGTTGCACCACCATGTCTAGCAACGTCCTCAGCCCAGGTGTCAGTTTGTGTGGTCTCTGTAGTTTCGGTCCTGTGACTGAACAGTGGCGTAAAAATAATTGAAGTCATTTGAGATATGTGTACTTTACTATTTAGCCTATTTAAAAAAATAAATAAAAAGTTTAAACTTCTCTACATTCCTAAAGAAAATATGTACTTTTTACTCTCTTACATTTTCCCTGACACCAGAAAGTACTGGTTACATTTCAAATTCTCAGGCAGGACAGCAATATGATTCACACACCTATCAATATAACATGGTATCATCCCTACTGCCTCTGATCTGTCGGACTCACTAAACATAAATACTGCATTTGTAAATTATGCCTGCATGTGGGAGTGATCGTCTGTCCATTAATAATTTAAAAATATATATATATATTTTTAAACGAGACAATCGTGGCGTCTGGTTTGCTAGTGTGTATATATAAGGAACTTGATGTATAGCTTTTACTTTCATTCAACTATGACAATGGAGTATTTTCTCCACTACTGCTGTTGAGGGACGTTATTCTCCCTGATCCCAGACAGAACAGCAACGCCAGCAGAGCTACAGCACCTCTTCATTCTGAAACAGAAACGATGCATCTATGAGGCTCAGTCCGCTTCTTCTCATACACGCGGGTCATGGTGAACTAATACATGGGAATTTTAACAGGTGTACTCAGAGGAATATTTGGAGAACATAGCCAGGTATGGTGGGTGATGTAACAGAACTCGGGTTAATATTACTCCTTGACATGTCATTCAACTTTAAGGCCATGGGAAAATCCAAGCCGTCGTTTTCTTTCGATGGACAGTATTCCTGCGTGTGAATGTGGATCTGTGTGTGCGTTTGTGGGAGACGGGTCCCATCTAGTTGTCCAGTCTAAACAGGGCGTTTTGTCCCTGGTCTATCAACAGGCTGCGTTGTGTTAACTGTCCTTATCGTGGTCAAGGGCTAGACTGACGGAGCCCGTGTTATCGATCTATAAAGAAAGAGAGGGGTGTTGTCTGACAGCTGAGTATATCTGAGTCACTGCTCTTGGCTGGGACGCCTCTATCTCTCCCTCTTTCTTCTCGCCATCTCCTCTCCTTCTCTTTCCTCTCTCCCCCTCTCTCATTCCGGCAAACCACAATGATGACTCCTTCCTTGGCTCCAGCTCTGAAGTGTTGCTATGGAGACCACTTCAATTCAGCTAGCCCCCCACCCCCTCTTTGTAATTGACTTCTCCTAGAGACGGCGGGTGAATGGAAAGAGCTGCGTCACCCTACAGGGAGTGCGACGGGAAAAGCTGCGAGTCTGCCTTCTCACCGATTGCCAAACACTGATGTCATTCATACCCACCACCGTTGGCCACACACACACTGGTGCACATACACAAACATGCACACACACTGAATACATTTAGATAGATTTGATCATTTAAAACACAATACAACCCCAAGTGGATAAGGAATTTTAAATCATCTACGATTGCACAAAACAAGTTGGCTCAAAAAATATTAACACAGTAGACCTAAGCTACAACACTAACCATACTTGGGTTACAGATCTAATAATTCATAAAAAAAAATATGTTTATGTTTGTACGCTTTCCAAAATCTCATAGCACATAAAAAGTAAAAACACAACAAAATGTAAATGGAGATTAAAAGTCTCTCTGCTTGGTTTTAAGTTGAGGCAATTTGTATTTGATAGGCAATGTAGGTTCAGTGGAAAGGGCATCGACGGGACAGCCAATGAGAAACAAAGAAAATAAGCCCGGAGCGCTTCTTCAACAGTGCACTACACCTGCTTCTCTGAATGGTCAGTCAATACATTGGATCCACTCCTCTGGTACTGGTCCTCCTTTGCCATGAATGTAGCACCCACCTGTGTGATGCCACAGCTGCTGAAAAGCACACGAAAAGCCACATCTCGGCAGTGGTCAGGAGCATTCCCTGAACAGTCCCTGAACTTCCTCTGGTACCTATGGACACAGCATGCAGTCGTGGGTTTAATACTTCCAAACAGACAAAACAAAAAGTCACGTTATTTGAATCCAAACAGCCAGCTAGCTATCAACCCCGAATACTTTTCATCACAGTCCTGAAACTCTTGAGAGTCAAGAACACAAGATATAGAGCCAAAACCCTGATTTAGAAATGTAACAAAAACCACTTAGATATAATACAAATATGTACAGTACTTACAGAGCTTTCTGCCTAGGCTACTTTACAGTGCCATGGCAACCACAGAACCCACACTGAATACATGGAATAGACACTGGTGCGCGCACACTTCTATCTCTCTCACACACCAGTGTTCATTTTGGCCCCCTTGGGGGGGGGGGGGGGGAGTCTTAGTCATTTTGACTAAAATATAAAATATAATGAAGACTTAGTCACATTTGTCATTTGAATAATGATTTAGTCTAGTTGTCAAAATGACAAACAGTGGGCCATTTTAGTCAACTAAATGCCCTTTCATTTTAGTCTCATCACATTTGTATCGCCTCCTTACTTCCATGTGCACACACATACAATGCCTTGTCCTACCAACATGCAGAAAAATATAACATCCTATTTTCTTCCCAACAGCAGAAATATGACATGTACAGTACCTGTCAAAAGTTACGACACACCTACTCATGCAAGGGTTTTTATTTTTACTATTTTCTACATTGTAGAATAAATGTAGTAATACATAAATGTAATAAAAACTATGAAATAACACATATGAAATCATGTAGTAACCAAACAAGTGTCAATCAAATCAAAATATATTTTTGATTCTTCAAAGGAAGAATCTTTGCCTTGATGACAGCTTTGCACACTCTTGGAAGTCTCTCAGCCAGGTTCTTGAGGAATGCTTTTCCAACTGTCTTGATGGAGTTCCCACATATGCTGAGCATTTGTTGGCTGTTTTCCTTCACTCTGTGGTCCAACTCATCCCAAACCATCCCAATTGGGTTGAGGTCAGGTGATTGTGGAGGCCAGGTCATCTGATGCAGCACTCCATCACTCTCCTTCTTGGTCAAATAGCCCTTACACAGGCTGGAAGTGTGTGTTGGGTCATTGTCCTGCTGAAAAACAAATGATAGTCCCACTAAGCGCAAACCAGATGGGATGGCATATCTCTGCAGAATGCTGTGGTAGCCATGCTGGTTAAGTGGGCTTGAATTCTGTCACCAGCAAAGCACCATCACACCACCACCTCCATGCTTCACGGTGGGAACCCCACATGCGGAGATCATCCGTTCACCTAATCTGCATCTCACAAAGACACGGCGGTTGGAGCCAAAAATTGCACATTTGGGGATTGAGCGAATGGTCAGGGGGTCGGAAACAAAATTACAAATCATTTGTAGACTGCAAATTGACTTCGCTTACATTTGTATATGATCACGTGTCTCTATTATGGGTTGGAGTACTTGGGAACAGATTTCCACATTTAAAATCACTTGGAAAAATTCTCATATCTTGGAGCGACAAATATAACTTTTTGGCCTGTGGGCCGCCAGTTGAGGAAACCTGGTGAATGGTGTCCATAGTTGTATGGTGTCCATTTTAGGACAGCTTCAGAGTATGATACATTACATTTTCAGTTATTTGATTCATTTCTCATTTTGGCTACATTTGAACGAATACATCTTTCCCCATGTGTTCGGTTTAGTCTGCATATGCCAACCCTTCCTCCTCCCCCTCATTTACATGGGAGTCACAACGAGACACAACACTGACTCAAATAAGAGACAAAGATCCCAAAACAACCACAGAGGCTCATGGTCTGATTTCAATAAATGTATTTTTATTTGTCATCACCAGGCTGTTTCCCTTTTACAATGAATCTGCGGTAGTTCTAGTTTTTGCATTTTAGATTTAAAGAGAGAGAGAGAGCGCGAGAATATTGCACTGAAGATAGTAACAGACCTATGATTAATACAGCTGCAAAAACAGAAGACCTACAGTAGTACAGCGTTTTTCTTAGAACAACAACATCTTAGGGAAAAACAGTAAAGCAGAGCCCAGTAATAGTATATGCCATCCCAATACCAGTTAAACAATCGCCTGTTTCAAATATACGGTTTTAAGAGAGCATTTCTTGATTTATTTCCACGTTAATCAATTATTACATTCAGGATAATAACTAAATAGTTCACATGCAGAGAGATGATGGGAGAATGACAGAGAACTTGTGTTCAAATGACTTCATTGTTTCGTAATGAGAGAGATGGAACTGAAATATATTTGTTGTTTTTCATCTGTACTTTACAGTAGTCAGCATTGACTGTTTCTTTGTTCAATGCCTAGGATTTTGATACGCTTGATTCAAATCCTCTAACATGTGAACGTATAACAAGAAGGATCATATGTTTCATAACATGTCCATTTTGATTTTGTGTACTGCACATGAATGTACATGTATCATTCATTTAACTTTTAATTGTTTTTGTTTCAATGTTTTCAAGTCATATTCAGGAAAGGAAAAAGCTGCTGTTGGTACTTTTTCTGTGTTATTTTGTAAGTGTGTTTCTGTAAGTATTGGACACCAACTGTTTGTGTTGTCGGGAAATCACAGTTTTTTCCTCTTGGACATAACTGAAAATTAAACAACAGCCACTGCAATATGGATAAAAACGAGATATCCATTTTGAGTTCAACTTTTGTTCTAGAAATTAAATCCGAATACAGTAGTCCATCACTTCCTTAGGCTATCCTCCACTGATTTCGCATTCGGTTTTTTTAAATCCAAAAGCATTGAGTATTCAATGCCGGGGCTGCAGGGTAGCCTAGTGGTTAGAGCGTTGGACTAGTAACCGAAAGGTTCAAATCCCCGGGCTGACAAGATACAAATCTGTCATTCTGCCACTGAACAGGCAGTTAACCCACTGTTCCTAGGCCGTCAGTGAAAATAAGAATTTGTTCTTAACTGACTTGCCTAGTTAAATAAAGGTAAAATAAAATGTAAATTAAAAAAATTCATGGTTTGCATGTTTCGTTACCATATTGTTTTGAATGTACGTTTTTAGGACTGATGCCCAGCTGAGAATTCTACTTAATGCAGTCTCAACGGATACTGATGAAGATTTAGTCTTAAGTGCATTTCTGTGGCTTGAAAACACGATGACATTTCAAAAGGAGTAGGACAAGCTTTTTGTCGTCATTGTGATGTCGCCAGATTGACTTCGGATGCAGTATAACTATAGCAAAGTTAGGATTGAGGGGAGAGCACTGACATTTTTTGCTAGCTAAAGTTAGCATTGCTAGCTATTTCTGACTAACTTTGCTAGCTCATCGCAACATTGCCATCTCTGTAAAGTCAACTAGACGACATAATGATGGCAAAGTTGTTTTCAAATCATTATATGTTTACTCTACCAATGTCATCGTATTTCCAGGCCACTATAGTGTAATTTTGACGGAAGTCATTAGCCCCTGTCCAGATAAGACTGAGCATTAATTTAGCATCAGTCGGACATCAATATGCTGCGGCATTTGTAGAACATTGAGAACAATGGCAACGACGCGACCGAGTAACCTAGGTGCAACCCATAAATAATACCAACCCTACATTCAGTGTTATTATTTCAGGTTTAGATCATTCTGCTCCTGCAAAGTCATATTTGTTGTATATATTTTTGTATTGAGAGTTTCACAGCGTTCTGCCAAGGCCCCAGGAGGCATGATCCTAAAGGCCGTGTATTTGAAATCAAGCCACTAAGATTTCTCCACCACAATTAAAAACAAACTCAGACTTCAGGACAATACAACATGTCAGACCACTCAGAAAAGCCATACAATATATAGGTTAAACAGCGCATCTTGACCCTGGTTCCGATTTCCCTCACCCATACAGTACTAGGTCTGTACACCGCCGTATAGTTTGATCAGTTCAGTTTAGAAACCCTTGCAACATATTGTAAAATATCCAAGGCCATATATTTGTACCTTCACTGACAACCTCTCATAGGCTTAGTGTGGCCTCTTTTATCCTGGGGTATGTAATTTATCATCCGGGAAAAACGTCTTTATCTGGTTGGAATCTGATTAGCTTATGATGTATTCTTGACCAGAAAAAAAACAGTTAAGAACCAAATAGGACGTTATATTGCCTAGTTTTGCCGGCTGGGCTGATTGCTTGATCAATGTATTGATACATTTGATTCATACATGCCCTCAATCTCTCTAACCTAGGTGACTCTAAACAGTATTCAACATGACATGCATATCAACGCTATCGCAGTGCATAATAAATCTGTAGCTTACACATTGAGTATCTTAATAATACTGAAAGGAAACATTCACTCAGAGCTGCGCGAGTCTGGCTAGCTCTGCTGCCGGTCTAAGAACAGACCTGGGGGGAGGCTCTCCTGCATACTGTTATATCAGCTTACAATACAGTATTTTCAAGCACATTTGAGTAAGTTCAACAAAAGGACAAGGATGGCATCCTTCCCAGGCTAGGAGCAAGATCGCTGCAGACTGTGGGTTAATGGTTTCAGCTTATAAGAGGAGACTGTTTAGGTTCTGAGTCCGGTAGAGGGAGAGAGTGTTCCCCTTGCAGGTCGATGTCTTGTCTGTCTGCAGTCTTGGATTCTGCAGCAGACTATGAGTCAGAGACAGTATCTCCAGCAATACCAGTTTGCCCTACTCAGTCCACTCTCTCTGACCTCAACTCAGGAGCCCCAAACACACAACTCAGCAGTTCTAATAAAGAACACATTACATTTTAAGAATCACTAAGCAAAAAAAAAAAAAAATAATAATAATCTATGACAATCAGACGCTTATTATAAAAGAAATGTTCAGTAATCTTTTTGAAAATACAATCTAAGAAATGTAAACAAAAGAGACATTCATAGTTGTGTTAGTCCTACATGTACTGTAACTGATATTGAAAAACATTATTTTTTTTAAAATAAAGAAATCTAATACTGGTCATGTATACATAACTGTAAATGAATTTGATAAATACAACTACCAAAACAAAAGCTCCTCAAAATGTAAGAAAACAATATAACATTAATCAAAAAGTGACTAAGCTCTATGGAATTTAATGTGAATCAGACTTGTAATGAGCTCCAATGAACAGTGCGACAATTTTAAGAAGCTCCACCTCCCGATTAACCAACAAAAAATACACACCGCACTGGCTAACTCGGCATTAAAAAAACAAAACAACACTATGATGCATCTTCAAAACCCAACCCTGTCTCCGTGTGTACCACTCATGCACATACTTCAACACACAACTTAATGCTACTTGACTGTGGTACACATTGCCACATCTCTACCCACTACAATCAACAACATCACATTCATGCTCGTCTGATAAATATTTTCTTAGGGTTGAAAAGTCCGTTTTTTGTTTTTTTAACTAGATAAATAGCTACCGGTGTTATTTTTTAAATATTTTTTTACCTCTTCAATTAAGAAATCATTCTGAAGAACAAGTCTTTTTTATTGATTTATTTACATACAGTATGGAGTACTTTCGCTAGGTACTTGTCCTAAAATCAAACGCTACCATAGTTCACATTATGGTAAAGAATGATAATTGTATATTTTCGGTGCTTCTCTCACTAGAACCGCAGCCCCACTTCTAAACCCCCCTCTGGAAAAGTGCATTCTTGCTTGGTGCAATAACTTGCTCTTTCATCATGTTATTGTTTGATACATTTGCTGGGTGACACTTTAAGATAGGGGACAAATGCTGACCAGCATATCAGTAACTGAATCTAAATGTGCTGGCTAAGCTGGCTAATTAGCTTTTCACCTACCAACCTTGTGCGTATACAGCATCCATCCATATGGATATTAGGCTAACTAGATATCCCTGGACAACGACTATCGATTTGTCCGCGTGGCATTTCCTCCACTGTTTCTTGACTTGTCCCTGGATCCAAGTTCACCGCTCCACAATGGCTAGTATGAAAGAGGAAGCCCTTATCATACTCCTCTCTAATCCTTCTCTCTTGCCCAAAAATACCGAAAACCAGAAGGCACATGAGAGCGACCGCCTACCACCGCAGTCATTTTTGCAAAATATCACCCACACACAACCTCCACACAACCCGGTCTCACAAGGACGGAATAGACTCTATTGCTACATTCTCCACGGAGGAAGGCCACTTGCAGTTTCCATCGCTTCATCAAATCGTTTCATACAGACAAGTACAATATAAATAAGCGGGAGAAAACGTCAAAATGTACGGAGACTGCATTTAACATCCTCCTCTGCTGTGTTATCACAAAATAGCATACCTCTAATACAATCTCTCCCTAGATCAATATATAATGTTTATACTGTATGTTTTTTTAATTGAGTATTCATCTAATGCAACCGACAAAAGACGACGATAAGGACTTCAGATATTTAGAAAGAACCATTACGCCCAGCAGAAATATGGTGAATATAGAAATGCCATCCCATTGCCCGGCACCTACAGTATAACGTTCACTTTAGCGTACACCCAGCCAAACGTTTAGGTATCAGAACACGTTTGTACTCCATACTTGGAGACTGCAAGGACTAGACACACGGTCAAGGACCCTCTACCTCTTCAAGGAAGGAGTCTGAGCTAAATGCAAGCGTCATACTTCAGCCACTGAGGGAAATAACCCAGAAAAGCTAGTTCTTTCAATAAAAGTGGCACCTTCAGGCGCCTCCTAAAGCTTCACAACAAGCAATGTGGTATAGTCATTTTTTTTGGTTGGAACATCAGTTGACATAGTTATTAAGAGTACTGAGAAAGCCAAACGCTATAGAATAGAAAGCTGCATCTTACGTAATATCCCCAAACAGGAATAATGTCTCATATCGAAAAACAAAGCCTCAACTTAAGATACTTACAAAAATACTACCATCGTACAACATTGTGCGTAGTCTGCGTACAATTGAGATCAACTAACTGTTCACCTCTTAAAAGGCTTTGGACTTATTTCGGAGATTGTTGAACACCTCAAAAGTGTTTTGGCACTTACTTTGGCCCTCCTGGATGTGCAATTTTTTAATTGTATTTCATTTTGTTGGGTATTTCTCTTGAGTTCACGACGATCAGTAAGACTGCACAACTGTGCACTGTCTTCATTGACTGGGAGTTTGACATTGTTAAGATGGCTGGTTGGTTGGTTGGAAAGTGTTGCCCATTTAGATGTGGATTTGGGTGCAGTATGATTGGAAAGCTTTGAAATAACTATTGAGATTTACCCTCTTCACAGATGATCACAACATGTGTGTGTTGGGGGAGGTTATTTGTGAAAAGCAAAATGAATTAAGATCAAAGAAAGAGGTGGTTTTATCGTGCGAGTATGTTGTTTAAACCGAAAGCGTGCTAGAAGTGAATGCACCTCACACTTTTTTTACAGCTACCATGGACCCTATATCAATGTTTCTGCCTGAGTGGTGGCTGTTCTCAGGTGACATTGACCAGTTGGAAGCCAGTACACCAACCGAAGACTACAGCAAATGCAATGGAGTCTTACACCACGAGAGAGCAAAATGTAGAGCTGACAGAAGAGAAGGCTTTGGGAGGATAGAGAGTAGCAAAGGACCTCTCTCTACCTGCCAAATATGGAGTGATGAGGGGAGGAGGGTAAAATAGCAAGCGGTGCAGAATTTAGAACTCAATCTTGCAGGCAGGGAAAGACTCATCCTGCATGACCACTGTGCTGCTGCTGGCCAGGACCATAATGTTCAGGTCCTGCTGTTTTTCATGTGTCTGTTGGTACCAGTCCCGCGTCACCTCCGTGTCATGAGTAGGGATCAGAGTCACCTAGAGTAGAGAGGAGGACATGTATGAGTCAAAACTACCAATACTGTACATCAATACATTAATCAACCAATCAGCCCAGAGGGTAAAATTAGGCAGCATAATGTTATGTCTTGTTCTTAACAGTTTTCCTCTGTTCAAGAATATTTCATATAAGCAGATTATGACCAACCCAATCCCAAAACGTCATATTCTAGATGTTATCTGGTCAGATTACAACCAGATAAAGACATGTTTTGCCAGATGCTAATTCATGTTTTTCAAAATGTTGTATTAAAACCAGTGTACAACCGGACAAAATATGTCATACTGATGTCATTGCAACCAGAGCCATATATTTAGCGTGTGTTCGTAAATTCAATCTGGGGTGCCAGATTCAGAGCGTTGTCAGCGCATACTGGACACTCTGGCCGAGGAGTAGGGTTGATCCGAGCGTTCTGACCTCACAACGGCAGTCAAGTACCCAAGCTAACTGGCTAGCGTTTGCTAGCTTCTTAGCTTCTTCCGGACACAAATGAGAGAACACCTCACTCTGACCATTTTAATCGCCCGAGCAGAGCTGGTAAGGCTGTTTTCATGACATCCGGAGCGTTTGGTGACTGTAACTGGCTGCTGCTGACAACAATTTAATCCCGCTTTTTTGCCGACGTTTACTGACACCGGCCATATTCAACGGGTGTTGAGCATTTGTAAATTCATCAGTTATTCTGCGCTCTGACACACTCAGACGAGAGTGCTCGGAAATCAGAGTAGATAGCCAGAGTGAATTTACGAACGCACCCTTAGAGAGTTGGGCCAACTTTTAGAATTTTGAGTATTGTTCTAATTCTAAACGTTCAACTGCATAGCATTGTTTAAATATTCACCATGTAACGTTAATGGGGAGCTAATATGGCTGCCATAGAATGTTGAAGTGTCATGTAAGTGCTTCACAATGCAGAAACCTCATTGGCCCAACTCTCTAAATACATTGTAACCAGCTTTTCCCACTGGGAGTATTGTGCGATACTCAACAGGAAATGTTAATTACATCATTGTCATTATTCAAACTGCCGGAAGGCAAATTACTGTAGAACAACATTGACAGTTACATCGTTACATCGTCTATCAACATTTTACATAACAGCAGAGACTGCATGTATGCAGACAAAGAGAATGAGAGTAAGCACCTGTAGATTGGAGCCCCACGCGGCCTTTCCCTCGAGCAGGGAATCCAGGACTCCACGACTAGGCTCTCCACCAGCTGGGTCGTTGCCGCTCACCACGTAGTACGCAGCACGTACCCGCTTGAAGAACTCCTGGTCCACGTTCTTAGCACTGCAGTGGTTGGGCACGTAGGCCAGGTCCACATAGATTGGAGGACCAGGGGGGACGGCTGAACTAGATTTCTGGGTGTTGGTACCTGGAGGAGGAGGACCATAATGTAAAATTGTATAAGTCTCTAATGACTTGAGAATGACTAATGACTTTTCCTCTGTTTGATTGGGGAGGGGGGGGGGATTCAGACTTATATGTCTACGTAAATCAAGGGTAAATTAGAATGGGGAATTGTGCGTCATAAAGTCCTGGGGAATGATTTTGAAACAAAGGTAGGCCTATTACATTTCTATTATCTTTGAACGTAAATTACGTTTTTAGTTTCCTTAACTTTTTACAGGCGTGAAAGTGTCCACTACTGAATATGGAATCACATCATCATATCTAAATATTGAGTTGTATCATCATACTTTATTTTTACCTACCCAAATTGCTCTTGACGCCATTCACAAGGCCTTTCCCTGGAGCGTGTAGGTCCACCTTGGATCCCTGGCCCTCGGACATCCACGTCAGCCTAGAGCTCCTTTCCGTATCCCTCCTCCTCAGAGAGACCGATCGAGGCGAGGAATCCTTGGAGGCCTGCTTCGCAGGGGTGGTAGACCGCTTCCCTTTCCGGGCTGGGGACGCAGACTTAGGCTTGCCCAGGCCCTTCCGCAGGCTCTTGGTGGTCTTGTGGTCCTTCTTGAGCATTTTCTCTGTGCTGCTCTGGTTGTCAGGGAGGGCCTCTGGGTCCACCATGCACACATCAGGGTGAGGCAGGTGGGGGAGCGGATCCTTCATGGGGGCAGGTGGGGGGTCATGGGCCTTCGCAGCTGATCTGGGCGAAGGGGGTTGAGTGCTCCCTCCTGTGGCGGAGGCAGATAGTTTATCCACCGGCAGGTGTTCTGCATCTTCGTCAGAGTCCAGGTTCCCCTCTGCGGTTATCGACGGGCACTCCTCGGTCTCGGGAGGTACATCAGAGTCCGACTGGGACGCCAACGAGTCACTTGCTGATGTGGGGGGCGTCTCCTCTCCAGCTAGCACTATCCCAAGTCCAGTTGCCATGCCACCAGGAGGCATGGAAACTGGGTGCGATCCCGCTCCAGCTCCAGCAGCTCCACTTTGAATGTGCTGTCGCTTCTGCTTGTGAGACCTCCTCTTGACCGAGTGTTGCTCCCGGTCATCTTCATCCCCCTCTGGAGAGTGGTCACTCCCTTTGTCCTCTTCGCCATCATCGCTGGAGAGGGCGTGTGGACTGGGGTTAATGAAGGATGGGGAGATCTCCCCTTTGCGGTGTTTGAATTCACATGAGGTATAGCCAGGGGGGGAGGTGGAGGTAGCCTCCATATGCAAGTCAGTGGGGCAACTGGATTCTCCATCTGCTTTTGCAGATGCCTTTGTATGGTGGGCATGTTCTGCTGTGGACAGAGGGGTGGGCTCGCCTGTGGATACACATTCTTTTTGAACATACTCTTCCTCTGCTTCTTCCATTTCATACGCTTCTTCCTCCTCGTCTTCATAGCCTGGAGGAGGGGCACTTGGGCATGCGCCCGGCCCTTGTAGGAGTTCCCAGTCAGATAAGCTACTCCTCCTCCTTTCGACAATCTTCTCTTCCTGTTTCTCTGATTTTTTATCCTCTACCTTCTCTTTCTCTCCCTCCTTCCTCTCCATCTCTTTCTCACTCTCCTTCTCAACAGTCTTGCCTTTCTTCTCCTCTGCCTTCCCGTCTTTCTCTTTCTCCTCCAACTTATTTTCCTCTACTTTCTCCTCCTCCTCTACCTTTTCCTTCTCTCCAGCCACCTCTTTCTTCTCGTCCATCTGTTTTGTCTCCTCCTTGTCCTTCTGCTCTGTCATTTTGGTGTCCTCCTTTATGGTCTCTACCTTGATCTCCTTCACTTCTTCCTCTTTCATTGCCATCATATCTTTCTCATCCTTTGTCTCTTTTTCCTCCTTTTTCTGTTCTGTTTTAGGCAGGTCTGCTGTTGTGACACAAGAGGCTTTGCTAGCTCCACTGAGGACTTCTTGGGGACTTGTACTAACCTCAGTAGCCCCGTTGGAAGAGGCTTCAGTTGACTGCTGTGGTTTTGTCACCCCATCAGATTGGGACACTGTTGTGGTTGTACTGGAGTTAATAGTGACCATGTATGTCTCAGCCATGGACAGCATGCGTTCTTCTTGTTCTGTCACTGCAAATTTCTGGCATTCAATGCGGCATGGAAGAGTACTGTCCTCCATTTTGCAAGTGTAGGACTCTTTGCTGACCGCTGAGCCCTGGGATTCTCTGTCAGAAGAATCAGCTCTTTGCAATGGGGAAACCTCAAAGAAAGCCCTTGAAGTGGATATGGTTTCAGCGGGTTTGGACAGCTGGGAACATGGTGGTTCTGAAGCTCCAGCAGACGTTATGGTTTTGGTTTCAACAGTGCCCTCAAGTTTATGAACGTTCTCTGAGGTTTGACCCTTGTCCATCTCAGGGCTTGATGATGAGTCTTGTTCTGTAATGTCTTTGGCTGGAGTAGCTAAGACTGGAAAGACTTTTGTCAGACTGAATGTAGCTGTAGTTGTTGAGGTAAGCTTTTCAGATGCCTCTAGGTACTCATCCTTTAACATGACCCCTGAGGTTGAGAGGGTTGAGTGCATGGCTGAGGAGTCTTCGTCTTTGAATAAAGAATACTCAAAGGAAGCACCCTCAGAATCTGTCCTGTAGGGGCCACTAGACATTCTGACGGGGGTCTCTAACTCCTCCCCCAACTGGTGGCTGGTTGATAGAAAAGCTGAGGCAGATGAGAGGTAACACGAAGGATCTTCCTCAGGTTTTCTACTAGTGGTATCTGGGGTTCTCTGCCTGTCAGCTTCAATGTCTCCCTGACTGTAATGTTTATATTCACTGGACTTGGTGGGCAAAGAGGGGTCAGGACTGTCAAACCTCTCCTCCTTTAACCCCAGTTGGCTGTCCTCGGAATACTCTGAGGATTCAGAAGGATATCCTCCAGATCCTGTTTGTTCTATTGCAGTGGAACTGCCAGACTGGAGTGGCGAGGCCCCAACTACATTCTTCAAAAGGGAATCTGCAGTATCTGCTGGTGGAGGGCTGCTTGTGGCCATTGAATGGGAAGGCTCCTCCTTTTTGAGGAGGCTGGGTTCAGGTTCGGGTGAGAGGGTCTTCTTGTCCTCTTCCTTTGTCACAGGACGTTTAGAAGTAGTGGTATCATCCAATATAGATTTACAGATTTCTTTTTCAGACTGCTCTCTCGCTCCCTTCTCCACATCTAGATCACTGGCTTCTTCTTCTGCATCATCTTCCTCATCATCATAATCCTCTCCCAACACCAGTAGCCTCTTATCTACACTGTCCGGAGTGCCTTCTCTCTCAGAATGGCCCATTGTAGATTTACTGGTGATAGAGCTTCCAATTTGAGTGCACTCAGATGCAAGAACATTATCGTCTAGGAGCTGTCCTGAATATCTGGCCAAGGGGGCAGCAGTGGCCTGATTGTCCATTTCCTTAGGCAAAGCTTGATGAGGTAACATGTCTTTTTCCGTTGGTGAGTAGCGACCACAGGGAGAGTCCCCACTCTCACTATCAGATGAATCCATATAGTCTTTCACTGGCTCATCTTTTTCCTTCTCTTTCTCTGTGGTCTGCTTCTCAGGGACGTCTTCAAAGGGCATGGCTGTAGCTGAGGCTTGGGCATCGGTGTTGGATTGACTCCATGAGGAAGAGGCTGTTTCCTTTCTGCCTGACTGGACTGGTATATACTCCTCTACACTGGGAGATGCTCCAGTCTTGTCCTTCATTTCATCCTTCTCAACTTTTTCAGGTTTATCTTCTTTGAGACTGAAAGCAAATGAGTATTGCTCTGCTGCTGGGGTGGTCTTGTTGTCTTGAGTCTCTATATACATAAAGCTGTTTTCCACGTGTGGTGTAGATTGCCCCTCCTTCCTATCACTCACTTCCTCTTGACCTTTCTCTTTGTCATCGTGTTCAGTGAAGGCACTTGAGCTGCAATGGAGACTTCTCTCGCTCTTGGGGAAAGGTGGAGGGGTGTAATCAACTCTGCTGAATGACAGCGGTTCCTCTTTTTCCTCATCCTCTGAGTAGAATGCAGCTGCACCAGCATCTGCCTGGCTAACGTTCCTATTATCATCAATGCCAATTTGTGTTGACCGATCAAACTCTCTAGATACCTCACGGTCTTCTTTATAGTCTGATTCCTTTTCTTTTGAAATGGGCTTTTCATAGGGTTCATACTTAGACACATCAAAGCCCTGGTCCTCTTGCAAGCTCACACTGACAGTCTCCGTTGTTATTTTCTCAAAGCCTTTCAATGTTTCAGAGGTACTGTCTGCTTTTGTGGCATCGACGTGGCTCACTTTCTCGGGAACCTTCTCAGAATCTTTATCCAAGACAAAATATGAACAAGGTTGTGTATGCTCTGGGGAAGCAACTCCCCGCTCTTTTTCAATTTCCATCTCAGCTTCCTTGCCTGGTTTCTCATCTTCTTTTGGAGAAACATGCTTTGTCTTTTCATCCGTATTAGATGCTTCTTTGCTTGTTGTCATAGATAGCAGCAGTGTTTCATGCTGGGTGGATACCGTCACACTGGCCTTGCTGTCAGTGCTTAATAGTGTTGAACCTATAGACTGTTTGTCTGTAGTGGTGGAGTCAGAGGCTGGCTCTAATTTGGTGGTAGGCATAGCAGAGACTGGTTTCAAGGTAGGGAAACCAATGGTGGACTCTTGACTGGGATGGGTTGCTGATGTGGTCTCAGTTGTCTTGATGTCCTTTTCTAGTTCAGGGGAGAGTCTATGTTGTCGCTCTTTATGCTGCTCTTTGAGGTCTTTATCAGGAGAGGTCTCCCATTTTGGTAATGTAGACACAAGCCCAGTGGTCTGTTCAGAGTGGCTGTCCTTCGTCTGGTCACTAAGCACATTCTCTGGTGACTGAGTGGAAAGCAGGTCTTGAGAGATGATCTCGTGTTCTGATTGTCTAGGTTCCACTGATAAAGGTCTTGAGCCTGCACCACCCATGCAAATGGATTCCTCTTCATCTTCCTCCTCATCTTCCTCATCTCCGTCTGAGTACTGAACCTGAAATGTAGGTTCAAGCTTTGTCGCAGAAGTCACCTCTACCTTTTCTATCATTGCTGTCTGTACGCTGTGTTGTAAAGCCTCTTTTAGATCTTTCTCTTGCACCTCCTTTTTCTCTTTCTCCCATTTCTCCTCTCTAGTAGGTTCAATCTCATGAGAACCATATTTTCCTGTCTCTTTCACGCTCATTTCATAGTTGACTGTGTCAGCTGTTTCACTTTCTTTTGCTCTTTCGTCTCCTTTTATGGGATCAGCTTCATAACTGTCATCTCTATCTTCCTCTCTTTCCTCATCGTTGATGTCTTCGAAATCACTATCTTCTTTTTCTTGCTCCTTTTCCATCTTCTGTTCTTTACTGAATTCAGCCACATAAGTATCATCTTTCTCTATCCTCTCTTCCTGGCTCACTTCAATCTCAAAAAATGTATTGTCGTCTTTTTCTGTCTTGCCCCCTGTGGTGGATTCCACCATACATGTATCATCCTTTTCTTTCTCTCTGTGCTCTCCTTTAGTCGGTTCACTGTCAAAAGTATCTCTCTCTTTTTTTCTTTCCTCTTCTTTCATTGGTTCAGACTGAAGAGGATGTTCTCTGTCCATCTTTTCTTCCTTGATGGCATCAGTCTTACAAGTGTCATCCTTCTCATCTTTCATGGGTTCAGCCACAAAGTTATCTTTCTCTTGCTCTATTTTTTCTGTAGTGGTGGAGTCTGAGGCTGGCTCCACTTTAGAGGTAGAGATACAAGAGCTTAGCTCGTCTTTAGAAGTGACTATACTCCCTATTTCTTTCTGTTTTTCTTCTTTCGTAGGTTCAGACTCAAAGGTATCATATTTTTCCTTCTCATTCTCCTCCTCTTTGATGGGCTCAGCCCCACAAGTATCATCTTTCTCTTTGTCCTTTTCCTTCTTCTCTTCCTTGGTTGTACCAACTTCCTTGGTTGTACCATCTTCCTTAGTTGTACCAACCTTTTCTGTTTCTTTCTTCTCTTCCTTGATGCGTTTAGCTTCATGAATGTCATCTTTTTCCTTGACTTTCTCATCTTTATCTTCCTTGATTGGTTCAGCTTCAGTTGTACCAACCTTTTCTGTTTCTTTCTTCTCTTCCTTGATGGGTTCAGCTTCATGAATGTCATCTTTTTCCTTCACTTTCTCATCTTTATCTTCCTTGATTGGTTCAGTTTCAGTGGTACCAAACTTTTCTGTTCCTTTCTTCTCTTCCTTGATGGGTTCAGCTTCATGAATGTCATCTTTTTCCTTCCCTTTCTCATCTTTATCTTCCTTGATTGGTTCAGTTTCAGTGGTACCAAACTGTTCTGTTCCTTTCTTCTCTTCCTTGATGGGTTCAGCTTCATGAATGTCATCTTTTTCCTTCACTTTCTCATCTTTATCTTCCTTGATGGGTTCAGTTTCAGTGGTACCAACATTTTCTGTTTCTTTCTTCTCTTTCTTGATGGGTTCAGCATCAGTTTTACCAACCTTTTCTGTTTCTTTCTTCTCTTCCTTGATGGGTTCAGCTTCATGAATGTCATCTTTTTCCTTCCCTTTCTCATCTTTATCTTCCTTGATTGGTTCAGTTTCAGTGGTACCACACTTTTCTGTTCCTTTCTTCTCTTCCTTGATGGGTTCAGCTTCATGAATGTCATCTTTTTTCTTCACTTTCTCATATTTATCTTCCTTGATGGGTTCAGTTTCAGTGGTACCAACCTTTTCTGTTTCTTTCTTCTCTTCCTTGATGGGTTCAGCTTCATGAATGTCATCTTTATCTTCCTTGATGGGTTCAGCATCAGTGGTACCAACATTTTCTGTTTCTTTCTTCTCTTCCTTGATGGGTTCAGCATCAGTGGTACCAACCTTTTCTGTTTCTTTCTTCTCTTCCTTGATGGGTTCAGCTTCATGAATGTCATCTTTATCTTCCTTGATGGGTTCAGCATCAGTGGTACCAACATTTTCTGTTTCTTTCTTCTCTTCCATGATGGGTTCAGCTTCAGTTGTACCAACCTTTTCTGTTTCTTTCTTCTCTTCCTTGATGGGTTTAGCTTCATGAATGTCATCTTTATCTTCCTTGATGGGTTCAGCATCAGTGGTACCAACATTTTCTGTTTCTTTCTTCTCTTCCTTGATGGGTTCAGCATCAGTTGTGCCAACCTTTTCTGTTTCTTTCTTCTCTTCCTTGATGGGTTCAGCTTCATGAATGTCATCTTTTTCCTTCACTTTCTCATCTTTATCTTCCTTGATGGGTTCAGTTTCAGTGGTACCAATCTTTTCTGTTTCTTTCTTCTCTTCCTTGATGGGTTTATCTTCATGAATGTCATCTTTGTCTTCCTTGATGGGTTCAGCGTCAGTGGTACCAACATTTTCTGTTTCTTTCTTCTCTTCCTTGATGGGTTCAGCATCAGTGGTACCAACATTTTCTGTTTCTTTCTTCTCTTCCTTGATGGGTTCAGCTTCAGTTGTACCAACCTTTTCTGTTTCTTTCTTCTCTTCCTTTATGGGTTCAGCTTCAGTTGTACCAACCTTTTCTGTTTCTTTCTTCTCTTCCTTGGTGGGTTCAGCTTCAGTTGTACCAACCTTTTCTGCTTCTTTCTTCTCTTCCTTGATGGGTTCAGCTTCATGAATGTAATCTTTTTCCTTCACTTTCTCATCTTTATCTTCCTTGATGGGCTCAGCTTCAGTAGTAGCTTCAGTTGTTCCAATTTTAAATGTTTCTTTCTTTTCTTCCTTGATGGTTTCAGCTTCAAACACATCTTGTTTTTCTTTCTCCTCTTTCTCTTCCTTGATAGTTTTAGCCTCATGTGTGTCATTTTTTTCTGTATCCTTCATGTCCTGTTTGATGGGTTTTACATTATCGTTATCATCATCCTCACCATCGTCATAATCTAAGAAACTACTCTCCTTCCCCTTTGGGAATTTAGCCTTACTGCACACTTTGGATTCTTTCTGTTGATGGTCATCATCTTCCTCGTCACTGTGTTTGAGTATAGCCTTACCACTAGAAATGTCTACTGTCAGAGATTCCTTTCCTGATATGGAAGCTTCGTCTTTGCCTGTGACTGACTCAGAGGTAAGAGGAGTTGTCTCCGGTTCCTGTTCCATCTCACCTTTGGAAGGGGAGAGACCATCTTTTTCTTCCGCTTTTGTAATGGGCAAGTCTTTTTGAAATGATTTCTCCACCGATGGTAGTAGGTCCGACTCAACTTTCTTGATGTCAGCATCCAATTTTTTATTCGTATCCACTTTATCTTCCTTTTCCGCTTGATCTTTCTTTCCATCCTTATCCTCTGTTTTGGTGGCAGAATCATGAAGGTCACCCTGTGTTTGATGGTCCAGTCCTGGGAAGTCCTTGGTCTTTTCCTCCACAGGCGACTGATGAAGAGGAGAGTGAGTTGGAGAGCTGGTTGCACTGGGGTGGGAAGATTGTGTGGGGGAGGCCATTTTCACAGTGCTATCGTCTGGACTGCAGCATCGCTCTTCACCTTCCGAAGTAATTGAGTCTGACCTAAAAGGCTTTGAGAAAGAGGTTGGGGGTGAAAGGGGTTTTGAAGGCACCACTGTTAAGATGTCTTCTTTGGACTTAAAGAGTTGTACCTCCTCAACTGGTAGGTGATCCTGCTTCAAATCCTGAACAAGTTTGGAGACAGGAGCCTCAGAAGCAGGGAGCTGTTCCACATCCCTATCTCTATCCTGGAGCATTTGAGGGGAGGCATAGCTCTCCCCAAGTGAAATGTCCATGTTCGGAGTTTGGTCCTGATCTTCTTCCTCTTCATCATGAGTCTTGATGACCTTAGCCTCTGTCTTCAAATCAGAGATAACCGACAGGCACTCTTCGGATGGAACTGACTTCATGTACTTGTCTTCCTCTAAGGAGGATGTTGGTGAGATGGTCCCAGCAGAGTGTAAATGTTCTTTCCCATGTGTGGCCTCTGTTGGAATTGCCAGGGGAACGCTATTAACAGTGTCAAGAAGCAGAGAGCTTTTGCCTGTTTCCTCAGTCTGAGGTGTAGCGACAGAGGCCACTGATTGGTCCTCTGCAATAGAGGTGGGGAAGGAGGACAATTTATCATACTCTGTGATGGATGTGGCTGAGGAAACATGTTCCTCCTCAGCCAAGGGAGCAGCAATGATGTTAGTGAATACCGATACTTGCTCCTGTCCACAAATAAAACCTTTGGCTGTTACATCAGCCATAGCTGATGCTTGCATCTCCTTCATCCCATGGATGGTGTCAAAGGAGCCTGTCTGATCTGGGACAGAGATGTCATATGCACCCACTTCATATTGGAGGTTTAGTATCCTGTCATCAGCCTCTTCATGAACTTCCTCATCAGAGATGGTCTGTTCAGTTTCAGAGTGGCCTGGAATGGTTTCGTCTTGAATGAAGGAGATGGGCTCGGCTGCAGCAGTTCCTTGCAGTGTTGACACTATGTCGACGGTAGCGCCTCCCACATTTGACACATAGCCCTCTTCATCTTCCTCATCCTCCTCTTTAGCTCCAGGAGTATGTTTAACTGCTTTGCTTTCCCCATTCTTGGCCAATGTTTCTTTCTCTCCCGCTTCAGGTTTGATTTTGACCTCTTCATCTGCTATCATGTCTAGAACTTCTACCTCTTCCAGCTCAGCCTTTTCAACAGCATGTCCATCTTCTTCCTGTTCCTCCTCCTGGGATGAAGCTCTTCTGCTTTCCTCTTTTGTTACCGCCATATCTGTGGGCTTTTCAACTTTCTCCATTTCCTCCACCTCATGTTTCCTGTCTAGTTCATTATCCTTCACATCATCTTTTGCATCATCTTCTTCCTCCCCTATCCCCATATCTTCCTCTTCCTGAAATGTTTTCCTCTCTGCAATCGGGCCTTCTTTTTCTTCCTCCTCCTCATCTTCAACTGCAGCTCCCTCATCCTCATATAGTTCCACTTTCTCTGCTTGTAATTCTTCTTTATGCTCTTGTGTTAATTTGTCCTCTTTGCTTTGAGACTCAGTTTCAACTTCCATTACTCCCTTCTCAGGAGACGTTGTGCCTGGTGGAGTTTTAGAGACAGTTTCCTGTTCTTTCTCCTCCTCCTGGGTAGGGGATTCGGCCATGTTTTCCTCTGCTGGTGTCTCCACTGCACTCTCTGGTGGCTCTGATGATACCTCATCTTGTTTTAACTCCTCAAAGTCCTTGGTAAGATCCTCTGGAGTGGAGGAAGCAGATATGCCCTCAATACCCCCATTCTGTAGTGGCTCAGGTTGAATGTTCTCTGCTGCTGGTTCCTCCGGTTTGGGTTCAGCCGGCTCTGCCTTGGCCGCTTTGCCTTTGCTTTTGTCGGTTTTGGGTTTACTTGACACTTTTGCCCTGTGCAGGGTCCTTCTGACCTCTGGTGTGAGGGGTTTTAAGTCAGGTTTTGTTATCTTTCTCAACTCTGACTTTGACGCATCTTTTTTCTTGTCAACTTTGGAGTCTTTTTTCTCTTCTTTTTTAGCTGTGTCAACTTTCTTGACTTTCTCTTTCTTTTCCTTGTCTTTTTTCTCATCCATCTTGGATGCCCTTTCCTTTGAATGTTTTCTCAAGGATTTCTCCTTCAATAGTTTTTTCTTTTCTGGTGCATCAGTCTTGGATTTTATTATTTTTGTGGGTTTTTCATTCTCTTTAAGTTTCTTCTCTTTTTTCTCTATCTTGTTCTCCTTTACAAAGTCACTCTTTGCCTCTGTGACTGCCGATACCTCATCATCTGCTTCTTTCTTAAGGGGTTTTGTAGTCTTGGGAGATGATTTCAGACTTTCTTTGCTGTCTGTCCTTTGCTTTAACTTTGTCTGTTTTACAACAGAGGGAGGAGCCCCTGAGGCTATGTCTTTTTGTGTGGCTACTGGGTATCGCAAGAAGTCAAGGTGCTTTAATTTCTCTAGTCCCTCCAGGACTTTGTTTTGTGGTGCGTTTCCAGGGAACAGCACTCTGACAATCTTTTCGGCAGGATTGGCAGGAAGCCACACGACTAATGCTGTAACTGATGTCAGGTAAGGTACGGATATTTCTCCCTCTTTTCCATTGGGGAGCACAATGCCTGTTTTGGCCTTGCTGTTACCAGCCCACTTCTGCATGAGAAACTGCATCTCCTTACTGTCCTTGACGGGGTTCAGAACATACATGTCTAACTTGCCCACCCCCATCTTATGGAAAAGAGTGAAAGGCTCAATAGTGTTGCTGACCAGTCTACAGAGAGGCTCCGGCTTGATTCCCAGTTTGTTGAGGTACTGCAACGTGAGGGAGGCCTCCTCGATGCTGCGCTTGACCTTTAGGTTTGATTCTGGCATACGTAGCTTCTCGGGTACATTGAAGAAGATCACACCAAGCTCTGGAGAGATCAGGTTCTTCATCCAATCACTGTAGGTGGTTGAGCCTTGTGACTGCTCCTCTTCCTGCTCTGCTATTTTCCTCTGAAGGAGCCCGTTGATGCCTGGCAGATTGTCTGCACCAATGTGAGTGAGTAGAATTGAGTCGATGCGGTCCAAGTGTCTGACCAGCTTCCAGAAGCATGATTTACGTTCAGAGCCTCCATCCACTAGGATGTTGAAGCCATTGACCGCAAACAGGGCCGAGTCGCCCCTCCCCCCAGGGAAGATGTAACAACAGGGCCTGGACAGTTTCAGGAAGCCTCCAGATGTGGGCGGCTCCAGGAGGTCAAAGGGAGAAGGCACATCCACCGTCTCGGAGATGTACTCCGTGAACTCTGTGACTCCCTCCATCTTGGGGAGCACAGGCTCAGTGTTCAGTCTGTACTCGAGGAACTCCCGTAGGTGCTGGTGCTGACCCAGAGAGCTCCAACCCACCTCCGATCGGCAGGACACAGTGAGTGTGGCCCGCTGCTTGGGGGCTGCTTCGCCCAGCAAATCACTGACCTACAGGAGAATGACAGACAGAGACAAGCCAAGGTCAGTGTTGATGTGTAAAAATTGCTCAATGACATTGTTGTTTTCATGTTTTTCCACAATTCCAGTTCATGGGGGGGTATATAAAATATTTGTAGTTTCATTGGTAATCTAATCTTCATTAGAAAAACATGAGCACATGAGCCAGTGCTAGAGACGACAGTAAAGTGTCAGAACAGGCTGTTTTGAATAGGATTTGACTGTTCTGAACAGTCATATCTTACCCCAGGATCAGCAAAGACTTGTGAGAAGCTCTTATAGGTGAAAACCCCACTTTGGAGAAGCAGGTCACCGTGGTCTGAGTTCTGCCCACTCAGGACCAGGAGTTTGTGTCCTGCGGAGTCTGTGACTAGAGACTGGATCTGGGGCAGAGAGCAAAACAGAGCAGTTATAGGAAACAGCACAGAACAAAGAGTGTGTCTTTTTATATGGGCTACACTATGAAATGAATCAAATGTATTTACATTTTGTTATGCCATTATGGTATTCCATTCAAAGCATGGTGAGAGGAAATAGTTTGTTTTAGGTTTTAAATCATAATGACAAAAGGTAAACAGATGTATACAATGATTGAAAGCTGGTTTAAATATAGTAACAAACCAGAAAATATAATATATATTTTAAATCTTGAAACACACCTCTGAAGCAACTGTATCCTCTGATGGGTTGACCAACACGACTGTCTCTAGGACATCACTCTTGTGGTGGAGAGTCCTTTGCCCTACAGGGGCCAGAAAAATCGAACAACATGAGAGAGAGGCCAGACGTGTTTTGTCAACATCTTTCATGCACTTGCTTTGAAGTGTTCCTTTCAAACCCTTGTAGACATAACCAACATTGGCACAGGTCAACAGCTTAAAAGGCTACTGAGAATCTTGCCAGAGTCTGAGCAGTCTGCCCCAAAGACATCCTGCTGGAGAGCATCCAGAGTTTATCTGTGAAAACCTTTTTCAGTCGGGGAGATTTAGTACTCTGTACTGCGTGGTGCCTGTTATGTGGGGCAGACACTTAGAGAGAGCACACACCACAGTGCGTCAAGGCAAGAACAAAAGTTGGAACAGGAAGTAGGTCACCAATGTCTACTACTGGTTGCGGCTTGAAATCAGAGCTAACAGGTACAGCTTTTTAGAACAGAACAAACCCACTGGGCACACACTGGTTGAACCAACGTGGAATAGATGTTGAATTGACGTCTGTGCGCAGTTGGAAGTGGAGAACAGCTACTGACATTTTCATGCAAGATAATTGAGAATTGGATAATACTTAAGCTAGAATTACATGGCTTTGTAACATAAATATTGGGCCAATATATCCAAATGTTTGGCAATCATCATCACAAGGACTCATATGATTTTCAGGTTATTGGTCAATATCACAGACACTGAAAACAATGCAGTAAGCTGGCATAATTGGTATGAAATCACTGACGTAAAAAGAGAGCAAACATAATAAATCATAAATGATTAATTAGTGAATATAATGCTGAATATCCAGGTCGTTCCACCAATTCGGCGCCTTTTGAGAAGTATAACTTGGTCAAAAAAAACATTGGATTTCACCTAATTTTAACATTCTGTCATAAAGAGCACATGTCCAACTTCATAAACACATTTTCCCCATCTCAAGAGGTTAAATAAAAATAATACTATAGCAAGTGCCTATTTAGTGCCAGATAAAGTAACAGGGTTGACCATAACAGAGTGGACGATTTCATCTTAAATCAGCCAAAAATGTCACTTTTCTATGTTTTAGTAAGGTTAGGGTTAATTATGTGTCAGCATTTCTACCCATTCAGTTCAGAGGTGTGACGATAAGCATTTCATTCCCGTTTGTTTAAGCACCAATGCAGACTAATAATAGAGCCGGCTAATAAGTGAGGGAACTTGACTCTGTGTTCCACTTGCTATCTTCTATACATCCCGAGTTTGCCGTCCTCCTCCATTTTGGTACTGTATATGCACTGTCAACTCTTTGCTGGGAAAGAGCTCTACAGAGGGTCGCTTTGTGTTGCTTGTAGTGCAGAGCGATTGGTGCTTTTCGAGGTCGGGTTTCGGTTCGATTATTACAAATTAATCACGGTTTTCAATTTCGGTTTTGATGATTTGAGTTGAATGCTTTAACACAGAATAAAACAATGAATAAAAGTTCCATGATGGTAGTGACTGTCCATTACTGCTTATCACTTATTAACCATCATTTATTCGCATTACTTTACCTTAATAAAATGTTTCAGTTGTGTATATTACATTTGTTTTATTTAATGACTTTATTCATTTATTAAGTCATCATCTCATCTCTATAGAGGGGCTGCATATGCTGTCTGACAAAAATCACTATTTTGTAGTACTTGTAGTTCAAAGTAATTAAGGCCTACTTTTATGACTGCTGAAAACCAACTATCAATCACTTAGGTCATGTATTTTCAGATAGAGATACTGTACCTCGCGAAGCAAGAGCTGCTCTCTATATCCCCTCACGATTGTGCATTCTTCTGCCTCTTCCGTAGCAGGCATAAAAGAAACACAGACCAGACAAGTAGATGCACAATGGATTATGGTCATTGTAGTGAATTACGTTTTATGCGCTAAACTAGGTATAATATTGGCCTCCCTACTACATCGCACAGTTCAGGCTGGATCTGATTTATCTCTCGAGAAACTGTGCAATGTGCGAATTGAGCTCACAGAAAAAAAACAGAACAACAAAACGAAATCAACATTTCAGTTAATCGCTCAGCACTAGTTGCTTGCCACATGCAAGGTAGTGATTACTGGATTGTGGACTGAGAAAGAGGAGAACATTAAAAAATAGTAAATTAGGGGATAGAAGGTACAGGCCTAGGTGATGAGAATGACAACTTGGCCTGACATGACAGACAGTGTACACTTTTGACTCACAATCAGGATGGATACTTTTGATTCATTTCCAAAATAGAAAAAGTTTGCATTTGAACAGCTACTTACTTGTCTGCTGTGGAGTGACAGCTCAAACTCTCTGTGATTGGTTGGAGTCAGTCAGTTGACTGAGTAGGAGGAACAGAATAATTGGCTGAAATGATGCAAAAAAGTGAAACCTCATCCAAATGGTTGTGGTGCTAATGAGCTTTCGTTGCCAATGATAAAAATGATATCATTACATAGAAATTGGACCTGGGGCTTGAGAGAGGAAAGGTGATTGGACCTGGGGCTTGAGAGAGGAAAGGTGATTGGACCTGGGGCTTGAGAGAGGAAAGGTGATTGGACCTGGGGCTTGAGAGAGGAAAGGTGATTGGACCTGCTACAGAACTGGTCAAATGCTGCCATTAGCAGCAGGAAAAAGCAAACTGTTAGTATGGTCCCAGATATGTTTGTTCCGTCTTGCCAATTACTATAGAAGCTGGTTAGACAACATAAACAGATCTGGGACCAGTCTAGGCAAACTATGAGAGGGACAGTGACGTTTTACCGCGTAGGCCTACTATAGTTGAAGCAGTGAGGTACCAAAAGAGAACCCTGTTCACTAGAGCATACTGGAAGAACCGTTGACGAGAGTTCGCCCACTTCAGCCTAGCTGCCCACAGACTGTGGGGAAGGAGACTCACTGCATCGTGACTAAGCCATTGACTACATTAGTTAGTTTGGATATCTTACGTTGTAAGAGTACAGAATATGGGGACATGGGGGACGTTGGGGAATATACAAAACATGGGCGTAATAGAATACGAGAACAAAGGCATATGATATCAGGCGCAGGCAGAATAAGGACAAGTAGGATTATAGTCTATTTCCAGAGAGACGGCGTGTCCCTTTGCCCTCCTGGTATGCTTTCTCAGGTGAAACAGCAGAAAGGAGACTGCGTTAGCTGCTAGTCCCGGCAGGACGACCCCTCTCTGACATTGCAGACTGGTACATTGTGATACTTGAAAAACAGAGAGCCTATGTCAAGCAGGGGCTGGTCAGTCCACTAAGTAGACAGGTGAATAATACGCCTACGGGATAGAGACTTAAGAGGCTACCATTGCCTTCACTTCTCAGCAAGACATCATCTCGGTGATGACCATGTTGGTTATAACTCTCTGTTTCTTTATTCAGAAAAAAAGTAGGTTGAGAAAACAGCAGGAAGTTAAACAGGAAGGTTTACTTCAGTATTTAACATTAGAGTAGTAAACCACTGTAAGTAGCAGCACTGCTACTGACGAAGAACGGCACACAGTATAATTTACAGTAAGTGGCCTATGTCATTGGTACCAGTAAGTAAATATGTTCAGATAACAGAATAATCAAATGTGTAGAAAATCTGACATGATTATACATTACTCATGAACTCCGTTAATGATGTAGGCCTAAAGCATGCCCATCAACCTCCAGCCACTATGATGAATAATATAAACACACACGTCTCGATCCTCAGGACTGCATCTGTGGTAGCCTCCACGTCAGACAGCTCTGTTTCTCTGCTTTGCTGTTTTGTTTCAACAGTCCTTTGGAATAGCAGGATGTTCTGCCAAGTTCCCCTCCTCTATTCATCCCTCTGGCTTTTCATTTAACCAGTATCCCAGAAACATGAAAGCATCCCACTTCATGGAAACTGACATCCCACCAATATGGAACGCCGTTTGGTTCTTTGCGTGTCAAAAAAAAAAAAACACTATTTGACGTGTCATGTAACACTATTTGATGTGTCAAATAAGCTTGTTGACCAATCAGGACCTGAATATGACTGCACGTCACTGGTAAAGTTGTCTCGCACACCTGGTCATAAAAAAAAAGTTAGCTAGCTCATGGATGCATGGATGCAATGTTCTTCCCCAGAAACATAGAAAACGACATCTGTCTCAGTTGCTATAGCTAGCTAGCTAACTATAAAGCTAGGTATCATCTAAAATAACCCTCATTTATAAGACTGCTTTTTTTGATTAATGGTGGTCGGATCCATCTATTTAAAAGCTAGCCACAATAAGGATTAGCCACAATGGTGGACTTTGCGGTTAGCCTTCAAAATAAAAGTATGTAATTGACAGTGATGCAAATGAATACAAATAGTAGAATTATGCCATAATTGAATAGATCATGCTAAACGAGGTTTGAATGTTGTTATATAAAATCAACAAAATACAATAATTTGTTCATTTGACAAAAATCTGTTGAAATCACACTGATTGTATTATTATACTTTCGAATTGCATTGGAGGAATACTTGTTTTACTGTACTTTACTGGATTGTGGATCAATGGCATGGGGTATCAGTCTACTCAGTGAAAAACAATACTGCGTGGATGTTTTAGAGTCTGATAACTCTGAGGAGGATGTTAGGAAAAAAACATATTGGGTATTGATTAGACTGATACCCCATTTCATTGATCCCCAATCCTTAGGTAAAGCTGTGCAGTGCAATGTGAATGTCAATACACACAATATGCTGACTGGGGAGGTGATTTCCACAGTCACAGTCCCGCGATAGATAAGAGGTACAACGCTAATATTTGCGTAAACTCTTCACAGTTGTGTTCTGTGGGTGTCGCCGAGTAAACTGATACCCAATTTCATTGCTTCACATTCCAACCTTGTTAAACACTATCTTGTCTAAATATGGCATGATTCCACCAATTGTAATCTTCTGCATCACTTTCAAATAGGTACTTTTATTTTGAAGGACAACCGTAAATTCCACTAATCCTTATTTTGGCTAGCTTCACCCCACATAACCCGGTCCGGTCGAGCCTCACTAGATGAAGCAAGCTGGCTGCTTATAACGTTAGCTTTGGGCAACAGAGTTAAGTAGCTGGCTAGCTAGTTCAATTTCAATAGGCAAACAACAAGTGGCTACCTAGCTAATACTTACAAGGATTCATATATCATTGCTAAGAATAATGAAAATGACTGCAGTTTCTACTGGCCATTGTTTTCAGACTGGTTGTATTGGTGCTAGCTAGGTACCAAGCTAAAGCTAGCTACCCCAGAAGTTGCAGTCAAACAAATAATGCCTTATTATCAACGCGGTATTGTAAACACATCGTTCGTGGCCGGTGATTAGTTGTTTACAGACTTTTTTTTTGTACAGCTTTGACAGCGCTACCGATAGTAGTGGTGGCGCTTGACTTGCACGTGCAAATTCAGAACACACAACATTCTATAATAGAACTGTGTTATTTGACGTGTCAAATGAAAAGGTTATTTAACACGTCAAATAGTGTTATTTGACATGTATCTTTTTTTTTTACATGCAAACGGCGTTCCATACACCAAAGGCATGTCGAAAATCCACCTTTCCTATATTTTAGCTATATTTCTTATTTTTCACTTTCATTTTCCCTTACAAATGTAGCTAGCTAGTTTAGCTTATTCAAACACCCGGCTCAAACAGAGGGATGCTATGTTAGCTAGCTATCCAACACTGGAACTCTTCCAAGTCAAGATAGGCTTTGGTTTTACAAATCTATTGCCACCTAATGTAACTGCTAAACTGCTTACTGACTGTACACTGTACTAACTGTGTTTGATCAGTGGTGTATTCATTCCGCCGATTCTGTTCAAAAACGTTTCTTAAACAGAAGCAAGCGGACTGAAATGGGGATAGACATACCTGAATTTGTCCAATAGAAACTGTTGGACTAATGATTACACCCTAGATAAGCTAGATGCAGGCTAAATCTTAACCAATGCATTTTATTGTTGAGTTTCCTGCGCAATATCCCCAGACTGCTCTTATTTCACCAAGGAATTTTCTATCACTCACTTCTGTGTCATTTTCTGACATGTACAAAAAAGTCGTCAGCAGCTGTGAACTTCTGAAGCAGCCTCCCTAACACATTCAGCAATAGGCCTGTTTTAGCAATGTCAAAGAGGCTCACAGAGGAGTTAATTACCATATCATTAGCTTGTGTCCTCACTTCTCTGTACAATGGTGGTCCTGACTTCTTGAAGATACACATGATGAAACCCAAACCACTCACAGACACCCACATCCACACATAATTAATGTGGGAAGCCAGTGAAACCTCAGGAGGAACTAAACTCTTAGCTCCAGACTCACTTGACTTGGCTCTCCATCAGTGGAGGCTCCACAGAGGAGGAAGGGGAGGACATTCCTCCTCAGTGAATTTCCCAAAAATAAAAAGTGAAACTTTTAAAAAGTTGTTATCCTTTTTAGATAAAATTCTACAAAATATATTCACGTCACCAAATAATTGAGTAAAGCACACTGTTTTGCAATGGAGGTCTACAGTAGCCTCAACAGCACTTTGTAGGGTAGCTCCATGGTGTAGCCGGAGGACAGCTAGCTTCCATCCTCCCCTGGGTATACTGACTTCAATACAAAACCTAGGAGGCTCATGCTTCTCACCCCCTTCCAAATACTTACACAGTAATTATGACAACTTCTGGAGGACATTCTCCAAACTATCAGAGCTCTTGCAGCATGAACTGACATGTGCCCAAACAATCAGAGAATCAATCTGGTACTGAAAGCATAGCTAGCTAGCACTGTAGTGCATAACATGTGGTGAGTAGTTGACTCAGAGAGAGAGAAAGACAGTTTTGAACCAATAATTTCTTCAAAAATGAAGGGAGAGAGATCACTACCCTACTTAGCAAATGTAGCTAGCTAGTTTAACCTACTCAAACAGAGGGATGCTATGTTAGCTAGCTGGCTATGACTATCCAACACTGGAACTCTTCCAAGTCAAGGTAGGCTTTGGTTTTACAAATGTATTGCCACCGGGGCCCACTGGTGTAAATGTTAAACTGCTTACTGACTGTACACTGTACTAACTGTGTTTGTTTGATCAGTGGTGTATTCATTCCGCCGATTCTATTGAAAAAACGTTTCTTAAACTGAAGCAAAAGGAACGAAACTGGGATAAACCTACCTGAATTTGTACAATAGAAACTCTCATTTGCAACTGTTGGACTAATGACTACACCGTAGATGAGCTAGATGTAATAGAAATAAGGCCATGCTCGTAAACATTTTTTGCGTCATCCCTCATCTTAAACGGCACCGAACGCCACAGGTTCCATACAGTAGTCCTGGACCCAAAGGAGAGAAGGTCGTTTTCAGACAGAACTCACTGTTACTCTCCTCAGTACTCCTTTACCTGAGCTGACCTGCTTGATATAAATACCCGCATCTGAACTCTGGAAATGGGAGCGCTCTGTTAAAAAAACAGCTAAAACAGAGCACTGATCTGATGATCGACCACGGCCCAGTCACTGCACTGCTCCAAATAGCCTGCTCCACATTTAGCAATCAGGGACTGTGAGGAGGTTGAAGGAATTTAAAACGATCACATCTTCAATTCAAGAGTTTCATTCCAAAACGCTATATATCCATTTTCAGAAATGTTGGTAAATGAGCTTTTATTTTTTAAAGAAATTATGAAAGAGATTGCTGTGTTTTTTCACTACCTAATCATGGCATGGGGTTGTTCAATGACATATGTGTTTGTTTAAAATCTATCACTTTATGGTTTCATTTCAGAGATACAAATAATCATGTTTCTTTTGTTGCAAAATGCTATATATCCGCCTCACTCAGAGAAATAAGTAGTACTGCTAGGTTTTACACAAATGTAACAAATAACTACATTTTGAATAAAGAAATGTAGAAATGATACATCTGCGACATCAATATTTAAAATGTAAAATGTCAATACATTTTAAATGTATACATTTGACTTTTTTGTAATTTAGCAGCTGTTCTTATCCATAGCAACTTACAGTAAGTTACACATACAGTAGCCTATGTTTGGGCGGAGCATGACTTCAGCACCCTGGACAGCTCCTCTATCCAATACACAAAATATACAAACCATAAATCTGGTATCGATTTGATGCTAAAGAGACAACTAAGACTTAATTTATATGCAGGTTCATGCACTCTCTGGCACCCTTTTCAAACTACCGTGCCCAGTACAGTTGGGCTTGGGCTTGGTTTGGCTCAGTAGTGTGTGAAGGGTATGGATGAGAGATGGTTGACTTACCCAAAGACATCTTCAAAGTACACACAGCAAGCAGCTGACCATCATGGAACCCCATTGTGCTAAGCTCTAAGGGCTACACCTGATGATGTAATTTATGTTTACTCCAGCAGTCACTCCTAAGTAACTGAGACAAGGTGACGAAGGTGAGCTTTTACGCAACACTGACACCCAACAGGGAAGCATAAAAAGGCAATTTGAACCTGATGCCTGCATGGGCCATCTTATCGAAAGCCACCCATCGCAGTAAACAAAGGTAGCGTGGAGAGGCACATAAAAACAGGGTTAGCGCCGCTAATCTCATTTAGCTAATGTGACTTCATCCCATTCTGAGGGTAGAGCTTAGTATAACTTATAGATAAAGAGGAGCACATTGAAATGGAAAATGACAGACCAGGCTATAGTCTCCAAAAAAGACAGACCACCAAGTATGACATTTTAAAGGCCCAATGCAGTCAAAATTCCTGTGTTTGTATCATATTGTACAACAGCTGATGAAACAAACTGTAAAAATTTTTTTTTTAAATGATCAGTGTTATTTCATGATAGTTGCTGGTTAAAAATACAATCTACAAAGGATCCTCGAATAAGCATATTTTGCATGGGTGGAGTTTCAGCTTGCCTGGTGACATCACCAGGCGGTAAATAAGTTAATAGACCGATAACAAAGAGAGTTTCAAACCTCTCTGCCAATAACAGCTAGTTTTCCGTTTCCAGGTGCGCTTCCCCCCTCCCCTCAGACCACACCTGCACAGACAGACACCTGCACAGTCCTAGCAAAATTCTTGCCATTTTTTTGTGGGGAATTTTACCCCCTTTTTCTCCCCAATTTCGTGGTATCCAATTATTAGTAGTTACTATCTTGTCTCATCGCTACAACTCCCGTACGGGCTTGTGCAAAATATATAGTCCATTGTAGTTCGAAATGTAAGAGCAGACAGTTGGGAAACATGTCTTAAAAACATGTTGGTAACATACAATACAACTCTGTCTGTATGTTCTGTAACGTGTCACCCTAAACAACTAAACAAACCCCATGCCAACACCACCCAACCATTTCCTGGATGTCAGTTGGCTCGCCACCTTGAACCTGAACAGTAGGTATATATCCCAGTTCCTCGCTGTAATCCTAGTCCTGTGATTTGGTTGCGCTGGATGATTGTGCTGCTAAGCCAGATAAAGCCTCTCCACGTTAATCGCAGCTGGGCCTCCGAGTACCAATCTCAGACCTCGACCTCGGAATGGTTGTGGCCAAATCACTGAGTCCAGGGGTGTGTTCATGAGGGCACAACAATGGACAACACAAATGAGCATTTCTAATTGGACAAATTCAGATACTACCTTCCCACTTCACTCCATTTCAGACCATTTTCATGCATAATGAATACCACCCAGATCATCACCTGGGGAAATGAGGCAGGACTATCTGTCTGAGTCTCTGTGTTGGTCTGTATTAGAGGCCAACCGATTATGATTTTTCAATGCCAATACTGATGACGATTATTGGAGGACCAAAAAAAGCCGATACCGATTTAAATCGGCTGAATTGTATATATATATATATATATATATATATATTACAATACTGAATATAATACAAATAAAAATCAATTTAGTCTCAAATGAATAATGAAACATGTTCAATTTGGTTTAAATAATGCAAAAACACAGTGTTGGAGAAGAAAGTAAAAGTGCAATATGTGCCATGTAAAAAAGCTAAAGTTGAAATTCCTTGATAACATATGAAAACTGGTGGTTCCTTTTAACATGAGTCTTCAATATTCCCAGTTAAGAAGTTTTATGTTGTAGTTATTATAGGAATTATGACGTGTCGACTATTTCCCTTTATACCATTTGTATTTCGTATACCTTTGACTATTGGATGTTCTTATAGGCACTATAGTAATGCCAGCGTAATCTCGGGAGTTGATAGGCTTGAAGACATAAACAGCGCTGTGCTTCAGGCATTGCTAAGAGCTGCTGGCAAACACAGTAAAGTGCTGTTTGAATGAATGCTTATGAGCCTGCTGCTGCCTACTACCGCTCAGTCAGACTGCTCTATCAAATATCAAACCAGACTTAATTATAATAAACACACAGAAATACGAGCCTTTGGTCATAAATAATATGGTCAAATCCGTAAACTATCATTTCAAAAACAAAACGTTTATTCTTTCAGTGAAATACGGAACCGTTCCGTATTTTATCAAACGGGTGGCAACCCTAAGTCTAAATATTGCTGTTACATTGCACAACCTTCAATGTTATGTCATAATTATGTAAAATTCTGGCAAATTAATTATGGTCTTGTTAGGAAGAAATGGTCTTCACACAGTTCACAACAAGCCAGACGTCCAAAACTGCTGCATATACCCTGACTCTGCTTGCACAGAAGAGAAGTGACACAATTTCCCTAGTTAGTATTGCATGCATTTATTGCATTTATTTAAACTAATTATGCAGGTTTAAAAATATATACTTCTGTGTGTTGATTTTAAGAAAGGCATTAATGTTCATGGTTAGGTACATTTGTGCAACGATTGTGCTTTTTTCACAAATGTGCTTTTGTTAAATCATCACCCGTTTGGTGAAGTTGAAGTAGCCTGTAATTCGATGGTAAATTAACAGGCACTGCTTTGATCATATGTAACGCACGACAAGCTAGTTAACCTCGTAATATCATCAACCATGTGTAGTTAACTAGTGATTATGTGAAGATGGATTGTTTTTGATAAGATAAGTTTAATATTAGCTAGCAACTTACCATGGCTCCTTGCAGCCACAAGGTCCTTTTGATGCTGCACTCGCATAACAGGTGGTCATCCTGCCACGCAGTCTCCTCGTGGATTGCAATGTAATCGGCCATAATCAGCGTACCACAAAAGGCAGATTACTGATTGTTATGCAGATTACTGATTATTATGAGAACTTTGAAATCAGCCATGCCGATTAATCGGTCGACCTTTCGTCTATATACTACTCTAAGAAGGCTCCCCTTTCTAAGGCTTCTTACCCTATCTGCAGGGACCAGACAGAATAAACTCCAGGAGGCAAACGGTGGGATATAGCCTGGGCTGGCATCATAGTGCTCTGACATCTATGGCCAATCATCTCTGACCAGTGAGGAAGGATGTGCTATAATATACAACAAAGGAAAGGATGAAACTAAGTATATTCACCCTCATTAAGTACAGGGCCAGCTCTAGCCTTTTGGGGGCCCCAAGCGAGATTTGGTTGCCCCCCCCATACAAAAAACATCTGTTATACAGTTAATTTCAATTCTATCAATTTTGCCATGAGGTAGAATCAAATAAAATGTTATTTGTCACATGCTTCGTAAACAACAGGTGTGGTGTTACGTGAAATGCTTTCTTTTACGGGTCCTTCCCAACAATGCAGAGAAAAAAAATAAAGAGAGAAATGTTGCAATTCTACAAATTTTGCCATGACTTAGGCCATGTTAATAATATCTGAGTGAGAGTGTCATGTACTGTCATGTTGTGTCTTGTCTCTGTCCTTTCCCTTCACCCTGTCTCCCTCTGCTGGTCGTTGTTAGGTTACCTTTTCTCCCCCGCTTTTCCCCAGCTGTTCCTTGTCTCCTCTGACTACCCATTCACCCCGTTTCCCACCTGTTCCCTTTTTCCCTCTGATTAGGTCCCTATATCTCTCTCTGTTTCTGTTCCTGTCCTTGTCGGATTCTTGTTTGTTGTGTTTCATGCCTGAGCCAGACTATCGTCATGTTTGCTGTAACCTTGTCCTGTCCTGTCCGAATCTGCCGGTCTATCTGAGCCTACCTATGTTTGGTTATTAAAGAAGCTCTGTTTAAGTTAGTTCGCTTTTGGGTCCTCATTCACTCACCGTAACAGAAGAATCCGACCAAGAATGGACCCAGCGACTTCGGATCCTCTCCACTCAGCCGTCGGGATCCAGGGAGCGATGCTAGGCAGACACGAGCAGGAAGTGTCTGCTGCTCGACATGCCGTTGAGACCCTGGCCACCCAAGTCTCCAACCTCACAGAACAGGTTCACCATCTCCGCCTCGATCCACCGGCCACTTCCAGGGCTTTCGAATCTCCGGAGCCCAGAATCAATAACCCGCCGTGTTACTCTGGGGAGCCCACTGAATGCCGCTCGTTCCTCACCCAGTGTGATATTGTGTTTTCTCTCCAGCCCAACACTTACTCCAGGAGCACTGCTCGTGTCGCCTACGTCATATCTCTCCTTATTGGACGGGCTCGTGAGTGGGGCACGGCAATCTGGGAGGCAAGGGCTGAGTGTACTAACCAGTATCAGGACTTTAAGGAGGAGATGATACGGGTTTTTGATCGATCTGTTTTTGGGGAGGAGGCTTCCAGGGCCCTGTCTTCCCTATGTCAAGGCAATCGATCCATAACAGACTACTCTATTGAGTTTCGCACTCTTGCTGTCTCCAGTGGCTGGAACGAGCCGGCCTTGCTCGCTCGTCTTCTGGAGGGTCTCCGCGCAGAGGTAAAGGATGAGATTCTCTCCCGGGAGGTTCCTTCCAGCGTGGATTCCTTGATTGAACTCGCTATTCGCATTGAGCGACGGGTTGATCTTCGTCACCGAGCTCGTGGAAAGGAGCTCGCGCTCTCCGTCGCCCCCCTCTCCGCATCACTACCATCTTCCTCTGCCGGCTCGGGTGCTGAGCCCATGCAGCTGGGAGGTATCCGCATCTCGACTAAGGAGAGGGAACGGAGAATCACCAACCGCCTCTGTCTCTATTGCGGTTCCGCTGGTCATTTTGTCACTTCATGTCCAGTAAAAGGCCAGAGCTCGTCAGTAAGCGGAGGGCTACTGGTGAGCGCTACTACTCCTGTCTCTCCTTCAAGATCCTGCACTACCTTGTCGGTCCATCTACGCTGGACCGGTTCGTCAGCTTCCTGCAGTGCCTTAATAGACTCTGGGGCGGAGGGCTGTTTTATGGACGAGACCTGGGCTCGGGAACATGACATTCCTCTCAGACAGTTAAAGGAGCCCACGGCCTTGTTCGCCCTGGATGGTAGTCCTCTCCCCAGGATTCAGCGTGAGACGCTACCTTTAACCCTCACTGTTTCTGGTAATCATAGTGAAACCATTTCTTTTTTAATTTTTCGTTCACCTTTTACACCTGTTGTTTTGGGCCATCCCTGGCTAGTTTGTCATAATCCTTCCATTAATTGGTCTAGTAATTCTATCCTCTCCTGGAACGTCTCTTGTCATGTGAAATGTTTAATGTCTGCTATCCCTCCTGTTTCCTCTGTCTCTTCTTCACAGGAGGAGCCTGGTGATTTGACAGGGGTGCCGGAGGAATATCACGATCTGCGCACGGTGTTCAGTCGGTCCAGGGCCACCTCTCTTCCTCCACACCGGTCGTATGATTGTAGTATTGATCTCCTTCCGGGAACCACCCCCCCCCCCGGGGTAGACTATACTCTCTGTCGGCTCCCGAACGTAAGGCTCTCGAAGATTATTTGTCTGTAGCTCTTGACGCCGGTACCATAGTCCCCTCCTCCTCTCCCGCCGGAGCGGGGTTTTTTTTTGTCAAGAAGAAGGACGGGTCTCTGCGCCCCTGCATAGATTATCGAGGGCTGAATGACATAACAGTGAAGAATCGTTATCCGCTTCCTCTTATGTCTTCAGCCTTCGAGATCCTGCAGGGAGCCAGGTTTTTCACTAAGTTGGACCTTCGTAACGCTTACCATCTCGTGCGCATCAGGGAGGGGGACGAGTGGAAGACGGCGTTTAACACTCCGTTAGGGCACTTTGAATACCGGGTTCTTCCTTTCGGCCTCGCTAACGCTCCAGCTGTCTTTCAGGCATTAGTCAATGATGTCCTGAGAGACATGCTGAACATCTTTGTTTTCGTTTACCTTGACGATATCCTGATTTTTTCACCGTCACTCCAGATTCATGTTCAGCACGTTCGACGTGTCCTCCAGCGCCTTTTAGAGAATTGTCTTTTTGTGAAGGCTGAGAAGTGCACTTTTCATGCCTCCTCCGTCACATTTCTCGGTTCTGTTATTTCCGCTGAAGGCATTAAGATGGATCCCGCTAAGGTCCAAGCTGTCATTGATTGGCCCGTCCCTAAGTCACGCGTCGAGCTGCAGCGCTTTCTCGGCTTCGCGAACTTCTATCGTCGTTTCATCCGTAATTTCGGTCAGGTGGCAGCTCCTCTCACAGCCCTTACTTCTGTCAAGACGTGCTTTAAGTGGTCCGTTTCCGCCCAGGGAGCTTTTGATCTCCTCAAGAATCGTTTTACATCCGCTCCTATCCTTGTTACACCTGACGTCTCTAGACAGTTCGTTGTCGAGGTTGACGCGTCAGAGGTGGGCGTGGGAGCCATCCTTTCTCAGCGCTCCCTCTCTGACGACAAGGTCCATCCATGCGCGTATTTTTCTCATCGCCTGTCGCCGTCGGAACGTAACTATGATGTGGGTAACCGCGAACTGCTCGCCATCCGGTTAGCCCTAGGCGAATGGCGACAGTGGTTGGAGGGGGCGACCGTTCCTTTTGTCGTTTGGACTGACCATAGGAACCTTGAGTACATCCGTTCTGCCAAACGACTTAATGCGCGTCAGGCGCGTTGGGCGCTGTTTTTCGCTCGTTTCGAGTTCGTGATTTCTTATCGTCCGGGCTCTAAGAACACCAAGCCTGATGCTTTGTCTCGTCTCTTCAGTTCTTCAGTAGCCTCCACTGACCCCGAGGGGATTCTCCCTGAGGGGCGTGTTGTCGGGTTGACTGTCTGGGGAATTGAGAGGCAGGTAAAACAAGCGCTCACTCACACTCCGTCGCCGCGCGCTTGTCCTAGGAACCTTCTTTTCGTTCCCGTTCCTACTCGTCTGGCCGTTCTTCAGTGGGCTCACTCTGCCAAGTTAGCCGGCCACCCTGGCGTTCGGGGTACGCTTGCTTCCATTCGCCAGCGTTTTTGGTGGCCCACCCGGGAGCATGACACGCGTCGTTTCGTGGCTGCTTGTTCGGTCTGCGCGCAGACTAAGTCCGGTAACTCTCCTCCTGCCGGCCGTCTCAGGCCGCTTCCTATTCCCTCTCGACCGTGGTCTCACATCGCCTTAGATTTTGTCACCGGACTGCCTTCGTCAGCGGGGAAGACTGTTATTCTTACGGTTGTCGATAGGTTCTCTAAGGCGGCTCATTTCATTCCCCTTGCTAAGCTTCCTTCTGCTAAAGAGACGGCACAAATCATCATCGAGAATGTTTTCAGAATTCATGGCCTTCCGTCAGACGTCGTTTCGGACAGAGGTCCGCAATTCACGTCTCAATTTTGGAGGGAGTTTTGCCGTTTGATTGGGGCTTCCGTCAGTCTCTCTTCCGGCTTTCACCCCCAGTCTAACGGTCAAGCAGAACGGGCCAATCAGACTATTGGTCGCATCTTACGCAGTCTTTCTTTTCGTAACCCTGCGTCTTGGTCAGAACAGCTCCCCTGGGCAGAATACGCCCACAACTCGCTTCCTTCGTCTGCGACCGGGCTATCTCCTTTTCAGAGTAGCCTCGGGTACCAGCCTCCGCTGTTCTCATCTCAGTTCGCCGAGTCCAGCGTCCCCTCCGCTCAGGCTTTTGTCCAACGTTGCGAGCGCACCTGGAAGAGGGTCAGGTCTGCACTTTGCCGTTATAGGACGCAGACTGTGAGGGCTGCTAATAAGCGTAGAACTAAGAGTCCTAGATATTGTCGCGGTCAGAGAGTTTGGCTCTCCACTCAGAACCTTCCCCTTAAGACGGCTTCTCGCAAGTTGACCCCGCGGTTCATTGGTCCGTTCCGTATTTCTCGGGTCATTAATCCTGTCGCAGTTCGACTTCTTCTTCCGCGATACCTTCGTCGCGTCCACCCGGTCTTCCATGTCTCCTGCATCAAGCCCGTCCTTCGCGCCCCCGCTCGTCTTCCCCCCCCCCCCCCCCCCCCATCCTTGTCGAGGGCGCACCCATCTACAGGGTCCGTAGAATTTTGGACATGCGTCCTCGGGGCCGTGGTCACCAGTACCTCGTAGATTGGGAGGGGTACGGTCCTGAGGAGAGGAGTTGGGTTCCCTCTCGGGACGTGCTGGACCGTGCGCTGATCGAGGATTTCCTCCGTTGCCGCCAGGTTTCCTCCTCGAGTGCGCCAGGAGGCGCTCGGTGAGTGGGGGGGTACTGTCATGTACTGTCATGTTGTGTCTTGTCTCTGTCCTTTCCCTTCACCCTGTCTCCCTCTGCTGGTCGTTGTTAGGTTACCTTTTCTCCCCCGCTTTTCCCCAGCTGTTCCTTGTCTCCTCTGACTACCCATTCACCCCGTTTCCCACCTGTTCCCTTTTTCCCTCTGATTAGGTCCCTATATCTCTCTCTGTTTCTGTTCCTGTCCTTGTCGGATTCTTGTTTGTTGTGTTTCATGCCTGAGCCAGACTATCGTCATGTTTGCTGTAACCTTGTCCTGTCCTGTCCGAATCTGCCGGTCTATCTGAGCCTACCTATGTTTGGTTATTAAAGAAGCTCTGTTTAAGTTAGTTCGCTTTTGGGTCCTCATTCACTCACCGTAACAGAGAGTGACTAACAAAATCAGTGGGGGCCCCCTGGAGGTCAGGGCCCCTGACCCCTGGTCAGTATTCAGCCATAATTACTACAAATTTACAGTGCCTTCAGAAAGTATTCACACCCCTCGACTTTTTTCACATTTTGTTGTGTTACAGCATGAATTTAAAATGGATTAATTTGAGATTTTGTGTCACTTACCACACAATACCCCATAATGTCAAAGTGTAATTATTACAAATGTAATGAAAAATGTGAAGCTGAAATGTCTTGAGTCAATAAGTATTCAACCAATTTGTTATGGAAAAATGTTATTTTTAAGTCAAAAAATAAGTTCACTCACTTTGTAAGCAATAATAGTGTTTAACAGGATTTTTCAGTGACTACCTCATCTATGTACCCCACACATACAATTTTCATACATACATACATACAAAAGGCCCCTCAGTCGAACAGTGAATTTCAAACACAGATTCAACCACAAAGACCAGGGAGATTTTCCAATGCCTCGCAAAGAAGGGCACCTATTGGTAAATGGCAAAACAAAAAGCAGAGATTGAGCATGGCGAAATAATTAATTACACTTTGGATGGTGCATCAATACACCCAGTCACTACAACGATACAGGCGATCTTCCTAACTCAGTTGCTGGAGAGGAAGGAAACCGCTCAGGGATTTCACCATGAGGTCAATGGTGACTTTAAAACAGTTACAGAGTTTAATGGCAGTGATAGGAGGAAATTGAGGATGGATCAACAACATTGTAATTACTCCACAATTAGAAGGAAGCCTGTACAGAATAAACATATTCCAAAACATGCATCCTGTTTAAGACTTCATATTTTCAAGCATGGTGGTGGCTGCATCATGTTATGGGTATGCTTGTCATTGGTATGGACTAAGGAGTTTTATGGGGGAATAAAAATAAATGGAATTGCGCTAAGCACAGGCAAAATCCTAGAGAGAAACCTGGTTCAGTCTGCTTTCTAACAGACACTGGGATACAAATTCACCTTTCAGCAGGACAATAACCTAAAACACAAGGACTGGAGTTGCTTACCAAGACGACATTGGATGTTACTGAGTGGCCTAGTTATAGTTTTGACTTAAATCTGCTTGAAAATCTATGCATGACTTGAAAATGGCTGTCTAGCAATGATAAACAACCAACTTGACAGAGCTTGAAGAATTTTTTTAAAGAATGTGCAAATATTGTACAATCCAGGTGTGCATTGATTCTAGCATGTATTGAGTGTGAATACTTATGTAAATGAGATATCTGTATTTAATTTTCAATAAATTTGCTAACATTTCTAAAAACATGTTTTCACTTTGTCATTATGTGGTGTTGTGTGTTGATGGGTCTGAAAAATATATATTTAATCCATTTTGAATTTAGGTTGTAACACAACAAAATGTGGAATAAGTCAAGGGGTATGAAAGCTTTCTGAAGGGCACTGTAGATAGCTGGCTAGACTGACTTACCAATCTAAAAATTGGCTAATTGAGTGACTGTCATTGAGTGACTGTCAGTGAGTGACTGTCATTGAGTGACTGTCATTGAGTGACTGTCAGTGAGTGACTGTCAGTGACTGACGTAAGAGAAAAACTGCTGATACACAACCAAAAATGTCAAACTTGCACCCTTGTGTGTTCTACTATTCTAACTCATACCAGTAATTTGAGACCCCAACTGAGTTCCTAATTATTATAGTTCTTTGCCGTTTTAAAGCAAGTTTTCTGCAGTTCTACACATTTTGCCATGGGGCGGAGAGAAAATTTGGCAATTTTATTTTAAAAAGTACATGCACTTCTAAAAATGTTGCATTTATTTTGTTTGTTGTTTGACAGCTAATCCCCTGCAATTCTACCCCATTTGAAATGACTTATGCCATGTTATTAATGACATCTGAGTGCGAGTGACAAAAAATGTATGGGGGCCACCTAGAGGTCAGGGTCCCTTGGGAACTTGCCCGGTGTGCCATGATTACTACAAGTTTAGTTAGCTGGCTAGACTAATTTAACAATATAAGAATGGTTAGCTGACAAGGCTAATTGAATGACTGACATAACAATATAAAAATGGCTAATTCACAACCAAATTTTGAACTTGCACCTTGTGTATTCCACTATTCTAACTCTCAACAGTAAGTTGAGACCTAGACTGAGTTCCTAGCCGCCTGGGGCCATAGGCGACCGCTTATGTCGCTTCTGCCTGGAGCCGGCCCGGATTGAGTATCAGGAGATGAAGAGACAAGGAGAACAGAGAAGACACATCGGTGAAGGTATAATAATAGACAATTAAAATACAACAGAGGACATAAAGACAGAGAGAGAGAAAAAAGGCAGTAAAGAAAGTGAGGAGACAGCCAGAAAACCAGACATCCAGAAAAGGGCAACAGTAGGGGTTTGACGCTGTGTCACCGTCTCCTAGAGACCCGGGATGCCCACACTGTGCCAACCATGACATCACCACTGCCATTCGGGGGGCCTACAGCCATTCGGGGGATCCACTGCCACTCGGGGGGCCTACACTGCCAATAAATATCTCACCTCCAACTCTCCTGACCAAACCATCTTTCACTCTTGTTTCACTATATTGCATCCAAAACCATTGCTTCGTTTTCCCTTTACAGTATTCCATCTAGCTCCATGTAGGCTACGGAGGAACTTGACTCTTAGGTAAGAGGCTGCGAGGGGAGACGGAACAGTCATTTCTCAAAAATCATTAAGAATTAGGGAAGTGAATTGTATGATGCCGCAAGACGCAAACGATTAGAAGTTGGTAATGAACACTAATTGCACCACAACTTGTGCTTGTGTAACCACAACTCATCTACAGCCCACACAGCCAGTAACACATCGGAATATCTCTTCTGCATATTGCATGGCAAATGCTCTCAGGGTAGCCAACACACACACACACAATCATAAGGTTTGTGCATCTCCTCTCCATACTTATGTCCAAGAGGTGTCAGTGTTGATGTAATGATTATAAAATGGCTGTCACAAATGAGTCAGATGCACAGTGACATGTCATCCATCCCCATGACAAATCCAAGACAGGGTCACAGGGTTGACTAGACAACAACCAGGGGACACGAATTATGAAAAATACCTGTCAAGGTGACCTTCAGCACAACGACAAGTGATGCCATGATACCATTGCTTAAGGTGAGAAAACCCAGAGAGAGAAAGAACATTCTCCGTCCTTTTCCATCTCACAAATCTTATTTTGGGAATCCAGCAAGCAAGGAGGTGGAAATTCCCATAAAATATCCCATAGATATGCCTCTTCAAGTGAATGTTAAGCGCTATGTAACATTTTTGGACAACAGATTTCCATTATGGAGGTTATGCATTCAAAACTTTTCGGCCCACTCATGTTTTGTCCCTCACTGTATTTGTGATTTGGATTGTGTCCTTACTTGGAGTGTTGAAATGTATGAGTATGTTTGTTGAGGCTTGAGGCATATGTCTTCCCTTCAAGACAAAAGCTCACACAATACACACAAAAAAAAATCAAGAATAGCTGCAACCCATATCATGAGAATGACACCAAGCCAGCATGGTGACAAATCTAATCCTTTCGTTTCCTCGGGGAGAATTTTAGTATGGAACACTACGTCAAAAAAAAATGCAGGGATGTAGGCTACATGAAATTGATCTCCCCAAAAGGACCATCTTTGCTTGCACGGCTCGATTGAGCCCAAGCACCTCAGTGCCTAAAGGTGTGTCAGGCCAATTGGATGCCTGGTACTCCAGGCCTAGTCAGCAGATTTGGGATCAGGATGGGAGATGGAGCAGGACGACCATTGGGGACCAGTGGGAATAGAAGCCTTCAGTAGAGGATCAATGTTTACTGCTGTACTTAGTATTTTACCAAATAGGGCTGTCTTCTGTATATAAACCCTACCTTGTCACAACACAACTGATTGGCTCAAACGCATTAAGAAGGAAAGAAATTCCACAAATTAACTTTTAACCAGGCACACCTGTTAATTGAAATACATTCCAGGTAACTACCTCATGAAGCTGGTTGAGAGAATGTCAAGATTATGCAAAGCTGTCATCAAGGCAAAGGGTGGCTACTTTGATGAATCTAAAATCTAAAATATATTTTGATTTGTTTAGCACTTTTTTTGGTTACTAAATTATTCCATAGGTGTTATTTAATCGTTTTGATGTCTTCATTATTATTATTATTATTATTATTATTATTCTACAATGTAGAAAATAGTACAAATAAAGAAAACCCTTGAATGAATAGGTGTGTCCAGACTTTTGAATGGTACTGTGTGTAATATATATATATATATATATATATATATATATATATATATATATATCATTAATGACACTGTATGTTCAGATTATAAACATAATTGTATATGTTCCAGCACACATATCAATAACTGTGCTAAACCATGAGTCATGCATTCACCGGACTTTGGGTATATGAACAGGAATAAGCAATTAAGCAACTTCCGCATGGTTGACTTAGGGCTTGATTCAATCAAATCTGCTTTAGCCAACATCCGCATAGCGGTTGTTTTGGCTGTGTCTGCTTTGGAGGGTAAATCAGACCGAGTGCTGTGTGAAACAATGGTGACACAGTACTCAGTCTGGTTAGACCAAGCTAGGCAATCTAGCTAGCTAGACTAAATCACAGCTTTATGTAAGGCAACACACATTGGACCATCTTTGAATTATGGATTGTATTTTAGCCAAGCTATTCCGAGCCTTATTACTGTTATTATTGTTGTCTGTGTGTTTGCGTGTGCATGTTTGTTTCTTTGTTTGCATGGCTTCCTTCATGGAATCCTGTTGTTATTCAAAGATTGCACTTCGCTTCAACAAATGAGTTGATCTAAATAAAAGGTCTCCGTGATTACATTAATTCGAACATATTTCCCCAGACGTGCAACATGTCAGCCAGGTCATGAACCAACACTCCTAATCCCGGTGTGAGAGTGGTTCTTTGTTTCAAACCCAATCCCAAATCCTGACAGATTAGGAAGTAAGCACCCTGTTGAGTCAATAATGCACAGTCCAGACGGCAAATTTATGGCGAGACGAACTGACTAGAAATTAAGATACTGTTCTCAACACTTCCTAGTTGGTTTTGGATCAAATTCAGGAATAACACCGACCTCTTGTGTTAATAAAGCAACCAGAATTCGTATTGCACTAAATAGCGATATTAGGCCTAATGTGCAACATAATGTTCTATTATCTCCCGAGATTGCCAAACAATTTGTATGTTGATATAAAGCCCATCGGTCATTAATGTTTCAACCTCTGTGTTGAGAAGTCAGGTTTTTACCATAATTTCCTGGTTTTAAAGTGCACCAAAAATGACACTAACCATAAGCCTTAGCATTTCTGCAGACACAAACAGACCCTGGGTCTGTTCTAACGCGACCACCTGCAAATCTAAGGCTGATTGTTCTTCCTTTGTGGGAGTGGTAGCAAACCAACCTTTATTTGCATGCAATTAACATATATTAATATGTATTACCATTTCTCCCGACAGTGGAAGAACTGTTCATGATCCTTGAACCAGAGGCTAGTTCACCCTCACCACACACAATGAGCGGCAGAGGCTCCCAAACTATTATCAAAAGTCTGGCGAGGCACACTGCAATGTTTCAGACAGCACTCAATCCCCGCTCTTCCAAATATAAAGTGAGGTAGTGGTGTTTGAACTAGGGCTAAGACTCCATCAATTTGAAACTATTAAGTAAGTCGTTGTAGCAAATTATACACGCATAATGACGACGGTAATCGCAACGTCCTTCAATTAGAAATGTATTTAAAATGGATGAAGTTGGATCACCTGATTGTGCCTGTCTGCCAGTTTCAACCAGAATGCTTTGGCAGACCACTACTGTTTATTAAGCTTATGTCTATGGATGTGGAATGGCCAGATAGATTTTTATGGATATGGTTATTTAAATCACTAAATTTCCTATAAACCTGGTAATACGAATTGAATGAATGGGACCGTAAATAAAACACACTCCATAATCTATGTTGCCTACAGCTATGGCAAATGTCTCTATTTGCCTTGGAGGTTGCGTCATGAAATTGACAACCAAAGGGCTTGATTCAATCTGTATCGCAGAAGTCCAGCGCTATAGCGCGATTGAAATTTAAAGGCAATGATGCGGGAACATTGCCATTCACGGTCAAATTTGCACATGACGTCTCAACTGGAAATCACCTTTAAATTTAAACTGCCCTAACTACAGCGATACAGATTGAATTGAGCCCAAAGCCTTCCCAAAGCACACCAGAAAACAGTCTTGTTTTTCCTACAGACCATTGTCCAGTCTACATATCTGCTCAAATTACCATAACCCTATCAGGAAACAAAGCATTTATCCTAGTAAAATGTATGCAAGCTGTGTGGGTTGAACAGTGGGTAGCAACGACAGTGTGACTCAACACAGTAGCCTCAGGCTAAACCTAGCCTTGCTAAGCTAGCCAATAGCTCTACAAAGCTCGATGAAATGCTATAGGCTACGACTGATATGGCTAGCTCATAGAGAGCACCCAAACAGGTTTTATCTAATGCACATTAGCTTTGACTTTTGCCCACAAAAGCATTTAGCTGACTGTCAAGCTGGTGCACTTTCACTTGACTCTGGTGGGTGAGAAAGCTACATTATGTTCAAGTTGTTCTTCGTTGGGATTCAAAGCATTACCCCAAAATGTGTGCCTGCGAGCCTGATTATTTTATTGTAAAAAAAATAAAAAATAAAAATCCCAATGGTAGCCCCTCCACTTTACAGTCATACTAATGGCTAATTCATTAATTTACATACACTTTCATTATATTACAGAAGGAGAATGAATGCAGTATCCTATCAATTCGCTAACATCATTTGAATCCCTCTTTCATCCCTGCTATTCCTCTGTTGATTAGTATTTCCATTCATCATCACTGGTCGTACAGTCGGCAGGCGCAAGCAGATTCATGCACACGCACGCACACACACACACACACACACACACACACACACACACAGGCTGCGTCTGAGTCACACAGACCATTGCTGAGTCACTGGAGGCCTGGGACAGTCCCAATTCACCCAGCACAACACTAGTATCCATAGGTTACAACATTGCTACAGAATCTCAAAGAAAAATGTACTAATCACATCGTATTAAACAGCAGAACAAATAATCTTCATGACACATTTCTTTACAACATTCACAATAACACAGAAAGCATGCTGCCCTAGGCAATAGCTGAACAAAGAAAATCAGTACCAACATTTCTGACATTGACAAACGAGACTAATTCATCCAGTTTACGATTCATGATCTTAAAATCTTTAGAAAATGCACCCATTCCTAAGTGATGTAAACTTTATTATAGTCTATTTGAGAGCTTAGAGGGACGTTTGTGCGTGCTTGTTTTGATTCTCAATTATGTCCTCGATGTACCGAGAGGTAAACACACGTAACGTCGTTCTCAACAACGTATCCATATCACGCCCACTCGCGGTTAAAAAAACATACACCATCCAATCGAGCGGAACGAATCGAACTACAGCTCAAGGCGCCCAGTGGAAACAAACCAGCATTCTATTGCGCCGATTTAATTGCATTCATATCTCAATATATTCAATACTACATCTTAATGAATACCACGGCTACATTTTTTTAAAACTGATACAGTTCAATATTAAAACGAATTATGCCACATGCGCGTGTCTAATCTTCACTTCATAGTGCATTAATCCAGTTACTTTGGACGAGGCAAAGAGTGGTTGAACTCCGTCACCTGAGCGTTCTGTACCGCTCTCCCATATGTCAAGGTAGGTTTAAATAAGTGTCTGATTATTTAATGACTTAGTACTGTCTGGAATTGTTTTCAACAAATTACTGTCACGGCAAATATGCTATTCAAACAATTAGAATTAAATGTGAATTAAAAAGTCAATCTGTACACGGGAATACGGTGGATAAATCCGATGCGTCTAAAAATGGGCTCATGATGTTTCTGATGAAATACATTGAAATGTAATGCAGTCATCTGAGGATAAAGGGAGAGGAGCCAGTCACCCTACGTCACAAGTCTATCGGTACACATCTAGTCTACCATTGATCAATTCCATGCAAACATAAGGATAACGGACTCCATTTTAGGAACGGCTGAACATATAGCCTAATCATTCGGCATATTTTATGTAAAACCGATTTGCCAGGATTACTTGTCATAGACAGATTTACATACCGTTACCGATGCCGAGCCACTTAAGCGTAGAGTCGTGTGTCTAGAAACCAGAGAGGAGCATTGGTGGTGTGCGCGCGGGCGGGGTGAGAAGGAGGAGGATGAGGATGAGGGAGGGAGCGAGCGAGGGATTGGAGAGAAGATTGGCAGATTTTGATACGAATGCAGGCCTGTGGCAAAGCGGAACGGGATGCGGCAACATCATCTGCAGCCACCAACCGCCTATGGTTCAGCTACGACTTTTTGGGCCAGTGAGGGGCGCTATGCGACTCACATATTGCACCAGCTTTAACTCTTCCACTGCTAAGACTAAGCACAAAACATTCTGGTGAGTAAGACAGGGTCGGACTGGGACAACAATTCGGCCCTGTCCGCACCACCAACTCATCCTAAAAACGAAAATCCTACAATATATATACTGCAATTCAGCAAGTATTCACACCACTTGACTTTTGCCACATTTTGTTGTTACAGCCTGAATGTAACATGTATTCAATTTAGATTCTGTGTCACTGACCTACACACAATACCCCATAATATCAAAGTGGAATTATGTTCATCACACATTTTTACAAATTAATAAAAATGAAAAGCTGAAATGTCTTGAGTCAATAAGTATTCAACCCCTTTCTTATGGCAAGCCTAAATAGTTTCAGGAGTAAAAATGTGCTTAACAAGTCACATAATGAGTTGCATGGACTCACTTTGTGTGCAATAATAGTGTTTAAAATGATTTTTGAATGACTACCTCAACTCTGTACCCCACACATATGTAAGGTCCCTCAGTCGAGCAGTGAATTTCAAACCCAGATTTAACCACAAAGACCAGGGAGGTTTTCCAATGGGTGAAAAAATAATAATAAGTCAGACACTGAATATCACTTTGAGCATGGTGAAGTTATTACACTTTGGATGGTGCATCAATACACACAGTCACTACAAAGATACAGGCATCCTTCCTAACTCAGTTGCCGGAGAGGAAGGAACCACTCAGTGATTTCACCATGAGGCCAATGGTGACTTTAAAACAGTTACAGAGTTTATTGGCTGTGATAGGAGAAAACTGAGGATGGATAAACAACATTGTAGTTACTCCACAATACTAACCTTAATGACAGAGTGAAAAGAAGGAAGCCAGTACAGAATACAAATATTCCAAAACATGCACCCGGTTTGCAATAAGGCACTAAATTAAACTGGAAAACAATGTGGCAATTGTTTTAACTTAATGTCCATAATACAAAGTGTTATGTTTGGGGCAAATACAACACATCACTGAGTACCACTCTTTATATTATATTGGTGGCTGCATCATGTTATGGGTATGCTTGTTAGGATCAAAAATAAATTGAATAGAGCTAAGCACAGGCAAAATCCTAAAACACCAGGACTGGAGTTGCTTACCAAGATGACATTAAATGTTCCTGAGTGGCTTAGTTACAGTTTTGACTTGAAAATGGCTGTCTAAGAATGATCAACAACCAACTTGACATAGCTGGAATAACTTTAAAAAGAATGTGAAAATATTGTACGATCCAGGTGTGCAAAGATCTTAGAAACTTACCCAGAAAGACTCACAGCTATAATCACTGCCAAAGGCTATTCTAACATGTATTGACTTGAGGGTGTGAATACTTCATTTTCAATAAATTAGCAAAAAAAAACACGTGGTGATCATCCGTTCACCTACTCTGCATCTCACAAAGACACGGCGGTTGGATCCAAAAATCTCAAATTTGGACTCATCAGACCAAAGGACAGATTTCCACAGGTTTAATGTCCATTGCTCTTGTTTCTTGGCCCAAGCAAGTCTCTTCTTATTATTGGTGTCCTTTATTAGTGGTTTCTTTGCAGCAATTTGACCATGAAGGCCTGATTCATGCAGTCTCCTCTGAACAGTTGATGTTGAGATGTGTCTGTTACTTGAACTATGTGAAGCATTTATTTGCCTCAATTTCTGAGGCTGGTAACTTCAAAGAACTTATACTCCACAGCAGAGGTAACTTTGGGTCTTCCTTTCCTGTGGTGGTCCTCATGAGAGCCAGTTTCATCATAGTGCTTAATGGTTTTTGCAACTGCACTTGAAGAAACTTTAAAAGTTCTTGAAATGTTCCAGATTGACTGGCCTTCATGACTTAAAGTAATGATGGATTGTCGTTTCTCTTTGCTAATTTGAGCTGTTCTTGCCATAATATGGACTTGGTCTGTTAACAAATAGGGCTATCTTCTGTATACCACCACTACACAACTGATTGGCTCAAACGCATTAAGAAGGAAATAACTTCCACAAATGAACTTTTAACAAGGCACCTCTATTGAAATGCATTCCAGGTGACTACCTCATGAAGCTGGTTGAGAGAATGCCAAGAGTGTGCAAAGCTGCAATCAAGGCAAAGGGTGGTTACTTTGAAGAATCTAAAATATATTTTGATTTGGTTAACACTCTTTTGGTTACTACATGATTCCATATGTGTTATTTCAGAGTTTTGATGTCTTCATTATTCTTCTACAATGTAGAAAATAGTCAAAATAAAGAAAAACTCTGGAATGAGTAGGTGTGTCCAAACTGTATATATACAGTACATTCGTAAAATATCCCGACCCCTTGACTTTTTCCACATTTTGTTGCGTTAACAAACAAAAACTTCACACAATTCTGTCATATACGCAAAATGTTTAGACTGGGAAGCATGCGACAGGCTTAAGATAAGTGTTTAACAGGTCATTAACCACATCAATATGATTTTGTAATTTGATCCCCATATGCAATGTAGATGACGCTGCATTAAATCATTCATTTGTGCAGCATGACTGATTTACAGACGATCTGGAACTTAGCCAAAGATTGCCAGCTACAGAGTCAGACGTGGCACCAGTGTAATTCTGAGGGTCATCCAAAACTTATTGTCATTAGCATCTCTTTTGTAAATGAATTAGGGTGAAGTTTCCCCTAGGTACAGATCTAGGATCATCTTCCCCTTCCCCAATCCTAACCTAACCATTATTGGTGGGAATGCAAAACTGGCCCAAGATCAGCGTCTCTGGGCAACTTAACACCTACATCTCACAAGGTATGCTACATTTCACTGCTCAGCAGTGCTCTTTTTAGACCTCACCTAATAACACACACACACCCCAAAGTAAACATTCCTGCCATGGACTATGTTCTGTTACAGTATGTGTCCAGGGCTGATACGCCCCCCATCAACCCAGGGTTGGATTCTGTTTGGCCCACCAGGGTACCATTGATGTGTGTGGTGTGGGAATGGTCTAAGAGATCAATGGGATGATGAGATGGTTGTCATCCCTCTGACCTAAGCTTTATCTCTCTCTCTCGCACTATCTATCCTCCCTCTCACCTTTCCTTCTCCCCTTTTTTTCTATGTATTTCTCCATTTTCTTTCTCCATCTTCTCTCTCTCTCTCTCTCTCTCCGAGCCAGACTACAGTGATATCAGGCCCTGGGATCAATATGAATGTTTTGAATAATTTAATATCTGCTTCAATAATGCATGATGTGTGCACACACATGCACACACAAACACATACATACATACCGTTTTGGAGAGATGGTGCTCTTACACCAGGGTCTGTGCTATCCGGGATCCTTGGGATGTACATACCCCATTGAAGTTTACATTTAAATTGGTTAAGGTCATGGTAAAAGTTATGGTTAAGGTTAGGGTAAGGGTAGGGGTTAGGGTTAAGGTTTAGGGTAGGGACGTCCCAAGAGTACTTCTGTGTGGTAGAATATGCCTATTTCCCAAATAGCACCCTATTTTCTGTATAGTGGGTGGCACCCTATTCCCTTCATAGTGTAGCACTATGTAGGGAATATGGTGCCATTTTGTGCACAGCCTATAATTTATCGGCGTGAGCCTAAAACTCATAGTTAATGTCAGCCCATTGTTAGCCTTTTACAATGTTCACTGGATTCTCCCTACAGTATGCACTCCTGTGTATCTCATTTTGACTTCCCAATCTGTAGCCCTGTAAACTCTTTCTCACCTCCTGCTTAGCTGTAATGCACTGTAGTAGAGCAAAAACGCTTCCTAGAGAGCACAAGTCAACCCAATGTGCAGGGAGGTGGAAATAGAGAAGTCAAGTGCAAGGCCATGTTCTGTTGGTTTAGATACTACTGACATGTAATGGAAACTGACAACTCTTCATCCTCCATGCCATCCTCCAGCCATCCTCTAATGGCTATTTTTACGGACTCGTTTGCAGTGCGCGTGTGCCTGTGTGTGTGTCTTGACCCCGGCCTGTGCAACTGGGTCCTGGACTTTCTGACGGGCCGCCCCCAGGTGGTGAGGGTAGGGAAACAACATCTCCACCCCGCTGATCCTCAACACTGGGGCCCCACAAGGGTGCGTTCTCAGCCCTCTCCTGTACTCCCTGTTCGCCCATGACTGCGTGGCCATGCACGCCGCCAACTCAATCATCAAGTTTGCAGATTACACTACAGTGGTAGGCTTGATTACCACCAACGATGGGAAGGCCTACAGGGAGGAGGTGAGGGCCCTCGGAGTGTGGTGTCAGGAAAATAACCTCACACTCAACGTCAACAAAATAAAGGAGATGATTGTGGACTTCAGGAAACAACAGAGGGAGCATCCCCCTATCCACATCGACGGGACAGTAGTGGAGAAGGTGGAAAGTTTTAAGTTACCCGGCGTACACATCACGGACAAACTGAAATGGTCCACCCACACAGACAGCATGGTGAAGAAGGCGCAAAATCGCCTCTTCAACCTCAGGAGGCTGATGAAATTTGGCTTGTCACCGAAAACACTCACAAACTTTAACAGATGCAAAATCGAGAGCATCCTGTCGGTGCTGTATCACCGCCTGGTACGGCAACTGCTCCGCCCACAACCGTAAGGCTCTCCAGAGGGTAGTGAGTTCTGCAAAACACATCACCGGGGGCAAACTACACCAGGGTCTGTGCTATCCGGGATCCTTGGGATGTACATACCCCATTGAAGTTTACATTTAAATTGGTTAAGGTTATGGTAAAAGTTATGGTTAAGGTTAGGGTAAGGTTAGGGTTAAGGTTTAGGGTAGGGACGTCCCAAGGATACCACAGACCCTCATGCCAGGTGCCCCTGAAGCCATTTTTTACTCTTGGCTATTTGATTCTCTATTTGTAATCATGGGATTTTTTTCCCCCCATTCATAGTATACATTTGTGAGGTTCCACAACTGCATGAAGTCTACATGAAACTAATCTAATCAGTGACATTGCCTTGTGCTTTTGGGTCTTGTAGATTTTCATGTTGTACTGAATTAACACAAAAGGGAGAGATTTAAAAAGAGTAGAAAATATTTAAACAACTGATACAGTATGCTCCGTAATTGGCCATTAGCCAATTAGCCCTTCTCAATTTATCAAATTGTTTTACTGTACAACACTGATGTGAATGTTTTCAAACAGGTTTGAACCAAATATCATTTCTGGGTTTCTAAGATATTAACTCACCCTCTCCCGCTGGCTCAAGAAATGGTCAAATCACAAGGATCCATACCCCGCTGTGCCGAAGCGCTGTCTGAGTCTTTAATCTGAGATGCTAAATATCTGTCACCAAAGAGAATACTCTTACCTTGCAAAACCTCACCATTCTCAATATTCTTTCTACAGTTCCCCACAACAGATAAAACACTCCACCTATTTCTGTGGGTGAGTACAGGGAGGAATATTGTACCTCCGAGAGACTACTTTAACTGTCGAGAGTTGAACATGAAAAATGGACACTGGCAAAAACCTTGATCCATGTATTGCTCTTTCTGAAACATTTTCAGTGAAACCTCAGCGAAAGAAAATTAAACCTACAGAATGAGACCCCAGCAACATTTCTGAAATATGACTCGACATTTACACGCTGACTATTTTATTACACCACTCTTCCCATTGGGAGAGTTAGCGTGCACTAATATGCCTGGTGAGTGTAAATGGGATTAACAGACAGTCAGTCCACCATGATGACACTGCATTTTACTGCTATTGGATTAGCATAGCAGCAGCAGATTGGATGTACTGTAGCTAGTGACTATGGGCCACTGAGTACTTCTGTGCGGTAGCATATGCCTATTTCCCAAATAGCACCCTATTTTCTGTATAGTGGGTGGCACCCTATTCCCTTCATAGTGTAGCACTATGTAGGGAATATGGTGCCATTTTGAGCACAGCCTATAATTTATCGGCATAAGCCTTATACTCATAGTTAATGTCAGCCCATTGTTAGCCTTTTACAATGTTCACTGGATTGTCCCTACAGTATGCACTCCTGTGTATCTCATTTTGACTTCCCTTTCTCAATCTGTAGCCCTGTAAACTCTTTCTCACCTCCTGCTTAGCTGTAATGCACTGTAGTAGAGCAAAAAACACTTCCTAGAGAGCACAAGTCAACCCAATGTGCAGGGAGGTGGAAATAGAGAAGTCAAGTGCAAGGCCATGTTCTGTTGGTTTAGATACTACTGACATGTAATGGAAACTGACAACTTTTCATCCTCCATTCAAATAATGGCTATTTTTACAGACTCGTTTGCAGTGCGCGTGTGTGTGTCTTGACCCCGGCCTGTGCAACTGGGTCCTGGACTTTCTGACGGGCCGCACCCAGGTGGTGAGGTTAGGAAACAACATCTCCACCCCGCTGATCCTCAACACTGGGGCCCCACAAGGGTGTGTTCTCAGCCCTCTCCTGTACTCCCTGTTCGCCCATGACTGCGTGGCCATGCACGCCTCCCACTCAATCATCAAGTTTGCAGATGACACTACAGTGGTAGGCTTGATTACCACCAACGATGGGAAGGCCTACAGGGAGGAGGTGAGGGCCCTCGGAGTGTGGTGTCAGGAAAATAACCTCACACTCAACGTCAACAAAACAAATTAGATGATTGTGGACTTCAGGAAACAACAGAGGGAGCATCCCCCTATCCACATCGACGGGACAGTAGTGGAGAGGGTGGAAAGTTTTAAGTTCCTCGGCGTACACATCACGGACAAACTGAAATGGTCCACCCACACAGACAGCGTGGTGAAGAAGGCGCAAAATCGCCTCTTCAACCTCAGGAGGCTGATGAAATTTGGCTTGTCACCGAAAACACTCACAAACTTCTACAGATGCAAAATCGAGAGCATCCTGTCGGTGCTGTATCACCGCCTGGTACGGCAACTGCTCCGTCCACAACCGTAAGGCACTCCAGAGGGTAGTGAGTTCTGCAAAACACATCACAGTGGGCAAACTACCTGCACTCCAGGACATAGACACCACCTGATGTCACAGGAAGTCCAAAAAGATCATCAAGGACAACAACCACCCGAGCCACTGCCTGTTCACCCCGCTATCATCCAGAAGCCGAGGTCAGTACAGATGCATCAAAGCTGGGACCGAGAGACTGAAAAACAGCTTCTATCTCAAGGCCATCAGACTGTTAAACAGCCATCACTAACATTGAGTGGCTGCTGCCAACATACTGACTCAAATCTCTAGCCACTTTAATAATTAAAAATTGGATGTAATAAATGTATCACTAGTCACTTTAAACAATGTCACTTGATATAATGTTTACATACCCTACATTACTCATCTCATATGTATATACTGTACTCTATAACATCTACTGCATCATGTCTATGCCGCACAGCCATCGTTCATCCACATATTAATATGTACATATTCTTATTCATTCCTTTACACTTGTGTGTATAAGGTAGTTGTTGTGAAATTGTTAGATTACTTGTTAGATATTACTGCACGGTTGGAACTAGAAGCACAAGCATTTTGCTACACTCGCATTAACATCTGCTAACCATGTGTATGTGACCAATACAATTTCATTTGTTTGAATTGTGTGTGTGTGTGTGTGTGTGTGTGTGTGTGTGTGTGTGTGTGTGTGTGTGTGTGTGTGTGTGTGTGTGTGTGTGTGTGTGTGTGTGTGTGTGTGTGTGTGTGTGTGTGTGTGTGTGTGTGAGTGAGTCACAGGAAAAAGTGAGTACCACACATAAGTGTAAGGGGTGTTCACAATCACATGTGTAACAAGGTTAACTCCGACTATCAAAACACTACCATTCCTCCAAAAAAGTAACCCACAGCTCAACCTGGGCTACTACTCAGGGAGACTCAGAGTGCAGGGTGACCCAGTCAGAACCCCGGGGCTAGCAGGGTAATTAATGGCAGTGACAAGAAGCAGAAGCCAGTTTCAGGGCCCTAAATGAGGTCAGAGAACTGGGCTGCACAGAATCGCAGGGCACTAATAGGACCAGGAAGTGTCGGTAATAGAACCAGGAAGTGTCGGTTATAGAACATGGAAGTGTCTCAGGACCTCTTGATGACTCTATCACACAGTGTTATAAAGCAGTGCTCTACCACTAGGGTCTGACTTGAAGATTTAGAAAGACAAAAGGGTATAAACAGGAAGAAGAACAGCCTGGATGCTTGTTAAACATGTTGAATAAGTAACTATATAGTATTTATGGGTATTTTACTATATAGTATTTAACACTTTACTGTACCCCCCCCCCCCCCCCCCGTATGTGTTCACAAAGTCTTTATAACAGCTTTGTAAGACATAACATTTACCATAGTCAGTCATAAACATGAGTGTTTCTGATAAAGCTTCAACTTTGACAATCCATGTGATTAAGGCTTGATTACTTGTTGTTGCTGTTAGGTCATTAATACAATACATTCGGAATGTATTCCGACTCCTTCACTCTTACCACATTTTGTTGAATGGAGCAGGGTACAGAGAGATCCTTGATGAAAACCTGCCCCAGAGCGCTGAGGACTTCAGACTGGGACGAAAGCATGTATTGTTGTGTGCATTGTGCTTCACGTACCACCCCATTCGTTTCTTATCATGTGTGTGTGACTGCCTGGCTTAGTTAGAAAGTTCACATGAACTAGCTAACAAATAAGCTAGTGCACATCCAAACGTAAGGAGAAAAACATCCTTCTTGAAGCACAAAACTCCCTAGCTAGACGTAAAAGGTGTAAAGGCTTGAAAAAAAAAATGTTTTATGACGCTTTATTGTTTTAGTTAGAACAAATCTGATGAAAAGGGTGGATTAGACTGGAAAAAGAGATATTATTTGTCCTTTTTCTTGTCACTCCAGTTGGCTCCCCCACGTGGAGGTTCGTGCTATCTGATTGGTGCAAAGTCAAGTTGTCGGCCACTGCCGAGCATTCTACAAGTACAAATGCAGATCCGTCAGTACCAGGTTGGCACGCAGCAGGTTCTAGCAAGAGAAGGAACAACCTCCTACTGTGATAAGTACCTATTGGCAGTTTATCAGCAGTCAGATTCTCAGTGTGTTTAATGCTTTACAGTCAAAAGGCTATATAGCCTATTATTGAACATGCAACTGCTGTAATGAAGCAGCTAATAAAACTTCATTTTCAAACATTTGCCCAAATTAAATTTGCATGAAAACACTGCTCTAAACAGCGCATCTAATGCGATCGGTTTCATACAGATGTAGGATCTTAATTTGATCACTCTTTTGTTGCTGAGAATGTTTCTGCACAGCAGGAAATGCAAACTTGTTGTGTATTTGAGGTTTAAAAAGGCTTCTAAAGTTTATAATATCCACCTTCAGATATCAGACTTGATTTGCCCTACGAAAAATGTATCAACCCCTTCAAAAAAAAGTCCATTAATTATAATCTACATAATAATTCACATTTCTTGTTACTCCAGGATGATTTTCCTGCTGTAGCAAACTGGCTCAAATTAAAATCCTACATCTGTATGTGACAGACATTAAAATCTCAGTTCCAAATTTAGAAAGCGAGGAATCTAATAGCCACAATTAGAATGGGTTGCTAATATGACTAGGATTATGTTTTTGGCTTTCGGAAAATGAAAGAAAGTTGATATGAAAACCAATAGAATAGGAGAGAAATGCTGGTTAATGGCATGAGGAAGTCTTCACATTTCTATGGTTGGATTTTTGCTAGGCTATTTTGAAGCATTGACATTCCTCATTATTTGAAGTCAAGTAAAACATTCAGGTTTCAAACAATTATACAGCCTCAAACTCACATTATACAGCCTCAAACTCACTGGTAGGCAGTGGTGACCCATCATTCCTGTTTTGAGCCCCACTTTGGTTGTTGCATGTTATTTTGGCATTAATACGTGTCACATATCAGTTTGCAAACAATGTAAAAAAAAAATGTTTAAAAAATTGAGTATACAAACATGGTCTCTTTTTTGCTTTCTTGAGTAAGGCAGCTCCAAAATGTAGGTGTTTCAGCCTAGCACAGTGCTTTCTGTGGTGATGGGGCAGCCAGCGGAAATTACAGAGCTTAGGGGTTGGTAGAGTTCTCTAGTTGCGCCGTGATTGGCTCAGTGTTCTGTCACTCAAGAGGAGGAACATAGATGCAACTAAGAAAATAGGAACCATTGACCCTGGATCTTATTAATTATCATCTACCCACTACCCTCAAGCCGCCTCTAACCTCTGTCATGTCACACAATGTATGAATTTTCACATACACTTTTAAGAGGTTATTTTGAAGTCGTGAAGGCAATTTTGGCATCACTGTGCTAAAATTATTATTGAATTGGAGGGGATATTGTGCAGTGAGTTTTCTGACATTTTGTCTTCTTGTTGTGCCAACCTAAGATAAAGAATGGCGCATTAAAGTAAAATATATTTGATTTAATATCCTATCATTTCTTACCACATGTTCTGTGTTATCATTCGGGAACCTTCTCATCTAATGATCTAATTCATTTTACAGAGCATTACTGTCTCATATGAACCCATCTGATTGTGGCTTACCGTATCTGACAAACACACACACTATCCCAGGTCATCTCGCCTCCTCCTCCTCTCCACCTGTGGATCGTGTTGGGGAGGAAGTTCTATATGGCGATTACAGCTGCTTTACGATCCCACCGCTCTCTTGCTTTCCTGCCATATCCCCCTTTCACAGAAATAATAAACGGCCTCACTACAAAGTAACCCATAGGCCTTCTGAGCATTGAAGCCCACATCCGCCCTCATTTCCCATAGCCCACTGCACCTAGCCCCAATTAACACTGAATGATCTCTGTGTTCTGGGAAGAAGTAACCGGTTGCTTCCCAAATGGTACCATGTTCCCTTTATAGTGCACTGGTCAAGGGTTATGCACTTCATAGGGAATAGGGTGCTATTTAGGATGCAGACTCTGTCTGTTTGTACCATTACTGACTGAGAATAAAATGATCGGGAAAAACAAAACAGTTGAAGGATAGAATAGTGGTTTGTTTGATAGTTTCGGTGGATATTGAGCCATTTCTGTTGATGGGAACCCGGTGAGCACCATCGATACTCCCCATGTGAGGTTCAGCCTACACACCTCTGTGTGTATCGGTGACTTCACTAAGCCTAGAAGGACTTAATCAGAGTAAATTGCTGACGGTAATCCATGCCTCATGCCTTGCTTCTCGGCTGGGTGTTAGAGGGGGATGTGTTAGAGACCACCAGAAAGGATACTGCACATCATTGCGGTCAAATCATTTTTAGGTCCGTCAGTGGGAGGGAGAAAGTGTGTATGTGTGTGAGTGCGTGCGCGCGTGTATGATACACACCCTTGATGCTCTGTGTGAGTATGTTCATTGTTTGTGAGTGTCAAGTACAGATGACAAAATGAATAAACGGATGGAGCAAAATGTAGAAAATGCAGACAGGCACAAAATTCGCTGCAGACATCCTTTACAACTGAGGAGGCGAATCATGGGGGTTCGCTGCTGCACTTCCACCATCCAACACCTGAGTGTTCAAACTCCAAGCTCATTTAAGTAACGTACAGTATTGAAGAAGTCAGTCAGGAAGACTGCACTAAAAGGACCAGACATTGGAAAGGTTAGTGCAATAAGGGTTACTTGGGATGTCCCTACACTAAACCCTAACCTTAACTTCTACCCTTACCATAACCCTTACCTAACCCTAACCCGCTTCAAGGCCACACGGCTGACAACAGGAGTGACATACACTGAGTGTACAAAACATTAGGAACACCTTCCTAAAATTAAGCTGCACCCCCTTTTGCCCGCAGAACAACCTCAATTCATCGGGGCACAGACTCTACAAGGTGTCGAAAGAGTTCCACAGGGATGCTGGCCCATGTTGACTCCAATGCTTCCCACAGTTGTGTCAAGTTGGCTGGATGTCCTTTGGGTGGTGGATCATTCTCGATACACACAGGTAACTGTTGTGTGGGAAAAACCCAGCAGCGTTGCAGTTCTTGACATACTTAAACCGGTGCGCCTGACACCTACTACCATACCTTGTTCAAAGACACTTAAATATGTAGTCTTGCCCATTCACGCTCTGAATGGCACACATACCCAATCCACGTCTCAAGACATAAAAATAAAAAAAACCAGTCTCCTCTCCTTCATTTACACTGATTGATTGAAGTGGATTTAACAAGTGACCTCAATAAGGGATCATAGCTTTCACCTGGACTCACCTGGTCTGTCTATGTCATGGAATGTTTTGTACACTCAGTGTATGTCATGGAAGAGCAGGTGTTCCTAATGTTTTGTGCACTCAGTGTATTGTTGCCCAGCATTAATTACAACACAGCTTCCATTGGTTTTCCTCCGTCTTAGGCTGTGTCATACTAGACGATGCTAAAACTGGCGGGGGGGGGGGGGGGGGGGGGGGATTTCCTGGACACAGATTAAGCTTCCTGGACCTAGAAATATTTTTTTATGGAGGTTCTCCATTGAGCTTGCTCCAGGACTGAGTTGTGTCTTTCCATCGACTTTGAGCAACATGATCCCATTATCTATTTCTGCAATGCAGGCGATGAATTCCCCTCATCATTCAGTGCCATTGATCTGCATTGTAGCCTATCTAATGCTGAACAGAGGAGTGCAATTGATAGCCCCAGCCCTCCTCTCTACCCCCCCCCCCCCCCCACATCCCAGCCATCCCCGGCCCTCCAAAGCAGCCCCAGCCTCACTCAACCTGAGCTGCCTCAGAGAACCAGCAGTCCCTTTGTCTCCACCACAAAGCTCAGAATCAGCACAATCTGATCTCGCTCTCGAGTGCCCTTGGCTGGGAACGGTGGCCTGGCTCACCCCCATTTCTGCCTGGAGGACCAGCATGCAGACGTGAAGTGATGCAGAGGTGGTCTAAAATGAGAACCACAAGCTCGGTTATGAACACACCGTTTTTCAACCCTTTACTGTGCTAGTGTTTCAAACCTCAGCGTTGACAGAATAAACCCATAATCATTGACGTGAGCAACTGCACAAAGCCATTGGATGTGTATGTTCGGACTATTCTGCATTCATTACGTTTCTGCAAAGAGCACGAATCGATGAAATCTAAGTCAGAGCTAAGTGGAAAACCTAGCTGTTGTTTGAATGTCAAACAAAAAGTAGCGAGAGGTGACGGCATGGTCCATTACCTCATCACCACTGTTGTGTCAAGTCCAGTTTGCCGCTTCCGTTGAAGTAAAGTACTGTTAAATGGCTTGTAAAACCTTTCATTGTTCCCTTGGGCTTAAACCACGTCTTAAAAAATCACATTCAATTACAGCACATATCCACATTGCTATGAGATTCTTAAGAGCAATGGTCCTGGGATACTAGATCACTAAGAATAGATCGAAGCTGCCCACACAAGCAGTACACAGGGTCACTGATAGAGCAGATGGCTTTATGCAGCACAATGTCTGTGTGCATTTGGTAGCCATAGCAACGTGTTCGACACCGTGAAGCGACCTGGAAACACGGAACGGTTGAAACCGGAAAAAAAAAGTTACACCACTATAAAAAGAAGCATTCTTTTCACATAGAACGTCCTCTGGATGTTTATCCTCTCGAAGGAATGCTGTGTCATTTCTGCCTGCTCTGATACGGCTCAGCACTTATTGTCGGTGCAGTGTAATAATCTATCCTGTAGTTTGTTTGTGCTCTCAAGTTACCTGGCAGGGAATTTACTCTCCTCCCCTCTCTCTAAAACCTGACTCTGCAGTACCCCTGCCCCTGACACAGCTCCCCAATAATAACCATGGTGATTATATATATATATATATTTGATTTATTTAACCTTCACAGCGACAGCCTTAATTCACGTTAACCTAGTGGATTAACTGCCTTATTCAGGGACAGAACGACAGATTCTCACCTTGTCAGCACGGGGATTCGATCCAGCAACCTTTTGGTTATTGGCCCGACGCTCTAACCATGCAGAAATGTCAACCACCATCACAGGACTAAGAATTGTTGGTGTGTCTATAACATGTCTACTGTAGCAAAGTGGGGCTCATCTTCAATGCAATGAATTCAAATTGCAGTCTCAAACCCTTAGTATCGTGTTTCACAGCTCATTTTATGTGACAAAGATGAATGAAGTAAGTAAGGATTACTATCATTATTCCTAGGCAACAGGTACAGGGATTACGTCTAACGTTCAAGGTGAATGAGGTAATAGACTTGTTCCAACATGAAAGAAATGCATCCTTACCTCCTCATTTCATTTAATCACAGACCTGAAAAGGCTGGATTGGTGACAGCAATAGGGGGATACCAAAAACGCCTCGTGTCTCGTCGTTCCCGTGTCGCTAATCGTTCATAGATCAGTGATGTCCTGAAGGAAGTGAGGGAGGCAGAATGTTTTTTCAAAAGCATTTGAACAGGACCCAAGTCTCCATAGAGTACCTCGCCAGTCACCTCGCCTCGCACCAGAGTACTATTACCGTACCCTAGAATTCAGGCACGTGCACAGACAGGGTTTCCAGGCTCCAAAATGTCCTTTTCGGTGGTAGTATATTGTCCCCAAAAATGTATACTTTTTTGGGTTGTTGTCATTGTTGTTGTTCTGAACCCAATGCCCGCAAGTGGTCGCAAAATTCTAATCTCAGCATCGAAACCAACAAAAGTTGAGCATCTTGATTGTTGGCCAATGAACAGTCATCAGCATTGGCTCGGAAAGGCGGGCACGCATATCCAGATCAGTGACCAGAAAGAACTTGTTCAATAGGCCGAAAATCCATCACTGGCTACATTTGCACAGCGATTGTGCGTGCGTGGTCGCGAGTTTTGTAGCACTCCTTTATGGGGGGTGGCGGGTCAAAGTTTGGGATACATGGGATACATGAGAGTGGCAAGAAATGGAGCTAGGTAGGCTACAGTATTTCTGACAATCTTCTCTTTTGACTGGAATTGTGTAAGTCCTTGTTTAATAAGTGCAGCATTTATTTCAGTTCAAAATAATTGAGCAAAATACTTTACTCATCGGTCAACATGTCCGTTTTCATGGTTTCAGGATTTGTTTCGTTTGATAACCCCCCCCCAACAGGTTTGTGCAAGGCCCTGATATAATTCTATAACTTCATTTAATAGGATCTCTGTGTACTCTACCTATTAATAAAGTATCATCTTATTTATATGAACATGAATTCTTGTCAATTGGTGTTAGAACATGGCCTGGTCCCAGATCTGTTTATGCTATCTTGCCAACACCTATGTCATGGCCATTGTTTGGCGTGACAAAGACAGGAGGTGGCAAGATGGCACAAACAGATCTGGGACCAGGCTAGTTCGAATAGGACCCATGTATTCCAATGCCGTAGTGTGTGATGTCACACGACCCAGGTTTGACTGACCTCTGACCTCTGCAGAGAACTGGGCGGAGTGGCGCGTCACAAATAGCTGCAGCTGCTGGTCCAGGTCACATGACTTGAGGCTGATGTCCCAGGAGCGAATCCCTGGTGAAACAACACAGAACAAGAGGGCAAAATATGTTACATTAAAGGATAAGTTCTGTATTTTAGACCTTACTGTTATAAGTTCCTTACCCTGACAGTAGTCTATGGGTCAGAAGGAACCATAGTTTCTTTAAACAGCCACTACTAGCTTCTGTTGAAGGGATAGGGGCAAACGTACAATAGTGGCCCATAGACTACATGCAGGGCTAAGAAACATATAACATTAATTTATACTTCCCCTTTAATGGATTTCTTATTAACTGCAGATCCTTATATCATTCAATAATGTATGAGGGGACTGAGCAAGAGCACAGGGATAGAAAGGCAAGGAAATATGAAAACAACCAACGTCTCTGAAATCTCTGTAACCTTCATATTTTTAATATTTCAGTGCAATTTTTTTTTCTCCATTTCATGAGAGACTTTATTTCTCCAAAACTGAATTTAACCCTGACTGATACTGTATCTAATTGGAATGAATAAAAGTTGGTCCAGACAGACATGATGTTTTCTATCTATGTATTTTGGATGAATGTACTGGACTAGAACATATGGTAATTTAGTTAAGGAACAGTTTTTCAAAAAAAAAACAAATCTGATTTACAAATTTTCATCAATAATTATGACATCACAATAACATGGCATGATAAGGTGTCATATGCTTATGACACGCCTTACACTAAATTAGAACTGCATCATAAAGCATTCTATGTGGATTCAAGCTAAAGTGTTGCCAGAACAGGCACACTGATGAAGAGCAGTGAGTTCAGTACAAGCAAAACCGATTCTCAATAATGTTCCCGTCAACACCCTCGTTCCACTAGGGAGAGCCCTTTGTCAGATCGGATTCAGGCTAAGATTCTCTGAAGTTCAGAGAGAAGCCTGCGTCAGATCTCATTCAACAGGGCATAAACCGCAGGAGAAGCCTGTCTCTGATCCTATTCACTGGTAGGGAAAGGAGTCTGGGATAGGAGATTAATATAATTTACTTTCATCCACCCCCTCATCCTCCCCTTCATATCTCCCCATGTCTCAAAAATAATATGTACTGTACTCTGTATATGTCAGGTCGTTGTTTTCCAGGTTCTGTTTTGCTTCACTGAGATAGAGAGAGAAACGTTCCTTCCCCCACTGCAGACAACTGTGGTCTATTCTCTGAAGTGCTGTGTCACTGATACTAATTCTGGTAAAGGGCTCAATGCTCCTCGCTCAATTAGGTATTTTGTGTTTGGACTGACAAAACACTTCACAAAGAGGTGACAATGACATCCGTCATTATGGCAGCCATTTTGACATGTTTTGACCAATGATGTATACAAACTCTGGATTGCTGATGTATTGGCCAATGTAACGGGATTCTTCTGTCGAAGGAAAGGAGGACCAAAATGCAGCGTAGTTATAATTCATGGTTTTTTAATAAGAAAAACTATACATGAAATAAACTACAAAAACAAGAAACGTGAAAACACAAAACAGTCCCGTGTGGTACAAATACTGACACAGGAGACAACCACCCACAAAATACCCAAAGAATATGGTGCCTAAACATGGTTCCCATTCAGAGACAACAATAAACACCACTCTAGGCAACCATAGACTTACCTAGACAACTCTACTAAATACAACCCCATACATCTAATAAACCCCTAGACAAGACACATAAATCACCAATGTCACACCCTGGCCTGAGCAAAATAATAAAGAAAACACAGAATACTAATGCCAGGGCGTGACAGCCAATGAAAGGCTTTGAAGCCACCGGTCGGCCATATTGGCACTCCCCAGAAGGACAAAATAACATGTATTTAAATATATTTGTTGTTGTAGTGGGGACAGTAACATTAGTACTTTAGTACATGAGTACTTACAAAATTTTACTTTAAGGAAATTATTATTATTATTTGTATGTTTAGATCACATAATATAATTTAAAAGTATGCATTAAGGAAAAAAACAGTATGCTGGGAAACGCCTCCTACTGGAGAGTCGATCTGTCTACAGCTGTCCCTTCGGCACGGCCGGCCCGCTCATTAGCCTGGATTAGGTGGCCCCCTGTGGTGGCAGACTTACGAGGGCGGTATTTTCTGAGCTAAACTGACCAAGACGTACAACACATAAAACCTCACATGATTCGGCCCCAAAACAATGACAATATTTCTCTCAACCAGTGGCAAAAGGTATTTTTTAGGTGAGCGTCGATGCCGCCCTGTGATAAGCAGTACCCACTTTGTCAAAGGCAGAGGAGCAAAATATTTTGCTTGTCCATTCACAGCGTGCCTCTCCAGGGTGCTGTTGGAGAGACGCATCGCTGCGGCATTCCACCAACGTTCCGTCAAAACCACCATGTAACATAAATCATGTAGCAGATATAGGATATGGTAGAAAGACTATGCGGAGCCTCCCGAGTGGTGCAGTGGTCTAAGGCACTGCATCGCAGTGCTAGCTGTGCTACTAGAGATTCTGGGTTCGAGTCCAGACTCTGTCACAGTGACCCGGGAGACGCATGTGGCGGTGCACAATTGGCCCAGCGTCGTCCGGGTTAGGGGAGGGTTTGGCCGGCAGGGATGTCCTTGTCCCGCTTACATGGTTGCCAGGCGTACAGTGTTTCCTCCGACACATTGGTGCGGCTGGCTCCCGGGTTAAGTGGGCATTGTGTCAAGAAGCAGAGGAGGACGCACGGCTCTTGACCTTTGCCTCTCCCGAGTCCGTACGGGAGTTTCAGCGATGAGACAAGACTGTAACTACCAATTGGATACCACGAAACTGGGGAGAAAAAGGGCTAAAAAAAAGTCTAAATAAAAGAAAGACTATGTAGCCTACAGGACACTTTTTACATCATGCAGGTTTCTCAGATCAAATAGCCTCATCTAAACGGCGCACAATCAAATAAAAAAAATGCACTGTCATGTTAACAAACAACACGTCCTCAAAACAGGACAGGTCAAAGTAAAATCTACAATATGGAACGGACAAGGGAGTTTCACCCAATTGTCCTGATCCGTGATTTCAAGTTTGTATCTGTCCATTTTTGACCAGCTGATCACAGCGAAAAGGAAAGTACTTCTGCATTTCCCACGGTGTAAACACATTTCAAATGGGCTCACAATAGCTCCAAGTAAAGTTGGGTAACTGATATTCAGAGCTTAATTAGCCAAATTGATTAGTCACAGGAATCAGGACTAATGAAGCCAATGCAACGGCCTGTTTTCCAAATGGTGGGCCTACCACATGGATGGGCATTCCTAAAATTCCATTGCAGACAGATATAGTAGGCTATACCCCAGTAAGCACGAGCCAACGTTTCTTGGTCGTCTATTTTTGGTCCTTTCCAGACCATTCACAACTTAAATTGAACATAACTTAAACGTCCGGATAAGACATATTTTAGACATGTTTTCAACATCATTTTGCTTACTAGGACTATTCTCGCGTTGCAGGGCATATTTTTGTTGGTCTCGCCTAGGGCCGAGGAACGGCTAGGACCGGCCCTGCCCTTTGGTCTCCCATCCAGGCTTTTAACCAAGCCCTGCTTAGCTCTGATACTGTATTTGTCACTGACTATTACCAATGTGCAAACCATGAGAAGGATTGTTGAGAACTCTCCACTTAATAGATTCACTGTTGCTATCAAAGTCATTCCAAAGGACAGATTCAACAGCGCAAATGAAATGTAACCATACTTCATCAAACATATATCATCACGGTTGTTATTCAGCAGAGGATTCAATTAAAAATAGACAATACATATAGGCTTAGGGTCTCAAGCTCAGTGGTATAAAGTACTTAAGTAAAAAATACTTTAAAGTATTACTAAAGTAGTTTTTTTGGGGTATCTGTATTTTACTATTTATATTTTTGACAACTTACCTCTACTTCACTTACATTCCTAAAAAAAAAAAGTATGTACTTTTTTACTCTATACATTTTCCCTGGCACCAAAAAAATACATTTTGAATGCTTAGCAGGAAAATAAATTTGTCAAATTCATGCTCTTATCCCTGGTCATCCCTACTGCCTCAGATCTGTCGGACTCACTAAACACACACGCGTTGTTTGTAAATTATGTCTGAGTGTTGGAGTGTGCCCCTGGCTTTTTGTCAATAAAAGAACAAGAAAATGGTGCCAGTCTGGTTTGCTTAATATAAGGAATTTGAAATTATTCATACTTTTAGTTCTGTTTTTAATACGTAAGTATGTTTTAGCAATTACATTTACTTTTGATACTTAAGTATATTTAAAACCAAATACTTTTAGACTTTTACTCATGTAGTATTTTACTGGGTGACTTTCACTTTTACTTGAGTCATTTCCTATTAAGGTACCTTTACTTTTACTCAATAATTACAATTGGGTACTTTTTCCACCACTGTTCAAGCTTTCATCTACGTGTTAATAATAAATATGTTGGATCCATGTCTCCATCTCTACCAAAAAATCTAAGTACAAAAATAGGATTAAATCAAATCAGCCTGTATTTAAAGTGCATTTAAAGTTTGATTTAAATGACGTCAATCAAACATCAATGATTAATTTGTAGACAAACTAGAATTAAAGCCAGACTCAGTGGCACAGATGGAACTATCCAAGCAGAAGATGCATCTCCTTCAAATGTTGATATTCGGTTGCGTTGACAACCAAACACAATTCAACATGACTTTTGTAAGTCAGTAAATAGCCTAATGTTAAAGGCTAGCTTACAAATGAATGTAACAGTATTCATTCCACTTTAAAATGAGTAACACATCCACATTTTGAGGTTACAGTAACAATACATGTATTAAGTAATTATAGAACGCGTGCATGTTCACGGGGTCACAGGTCGGTGGAAATCTACACAATGGCTAAAAGAAACGACATTGATCACTTGCACTTTGTACTTTAATGTCCTCTCAACTAACTGCAATCCAGGCCCGTTGGTTGCGCTACTAGATTAAGCACAGTCATGACACATGAAGTTGTTTCATAAATAAACACAATATCTGACACTGTATCCCCATTTGAACTTTGGTGTGCCTTTGAATGGTTGAAAGCGCAGCGATAACACATTTAGGTGACAACTGAACCCAAAAACCTTGATACTCACTTGGAATTTCGTAGTTCTTTTAAACGTTTGAAAGCATAGGGACAACACATTGGGGGATTCAACAAACTTTTGGCTTTCTTTTTGAGTGGGTGGTAATAGGTTGGAATCTCATTGATCAACGTATCTACCAAATATTACCCAATTCTCCACGTTGAAATGACGTGGTGTGCCCAATGGGTCATAGAAGGAGGAGTGTGATCACTCAATAGTCGTAGGAAAACAGTGTGTTCAATAGTTCAGAAGACCTCTTTGACTAACTACCCATCACCAAACTGAACGACACTGCAGCTCAACAAACTCTGCTCTGATTGGCTCAAACCAATCATAAAACCCCACGGAGCCAATAAGCACCATTAATACTGATTCCCCAAGTGTTACCAAATGAATAATGGAGGACTAGTTCCGCACCCCTGTAACTCTGTGTGTAGGACACACAGTGTGATGCCAAAGGTGGTTTAGAAATCCTCTGAGAATGAAGGATAGAGAATGCAAAGTAGCTACTCTGTGTACGCACTGTGTCTGAGGAGCGGATCAGGGGGAGAGAAAGCAGGAGGAGAGCTCATTTTCTCAGTTACACTGTCAAGGGTAATTTTCCATGCTGCTGCCTGCCAGCCTCCAGTTTTGGCTAAGCTACTGTGAGCCATGACCGCTAGGCTATATGTCTTCTCCTGACACTTTTTTGTGTGTTTTTTGTTGTGTGGAATACGCCTGTAGCCTATTTCGTATGCTCCTACAAGAACGCATTGAAAATGTTCCCTGAGGGTCATTCTTGAATTGCTGTGGCATCCGTGGCACTCGCCTTTGAATAAAACTTTTTAAATGACAAATAGTTTTTGTTTATATCTGACCATTTATCAAATGTAGAGTTGTAGTGACGTTGTAGTGACGTTGTAGTGACATGTTTTGGGGATTTAGAGATACTGTATCTAGCTATTATTTGGAATGCTATAGAGTGAACAAAATTATTTAATATATAGATCAATAAAAACAAAGATGGCTCTTCAAATAGCAATTTATTTGAAATAATATACTGTTTTCCCTCAGTTTTATGTCATTGGTGTTACTGCCTTCAAATCACCCATTTCAAAGGACCTTGAGCATTCCCCAATGGCAAACTGTTATCAGGGAAGGGGTTTATACTAAAGAAAATGATTAGCTAATACATTTGTGTCTAAATCCAAAGTCTCACTTGGTGTTACTCAATTTAAATGAAGGGAAATAATATTGTGTACAAAATTATTAACCATATTACTTCTATTGCAGGGTTACGACGGTCAACCTCACTCTCAACAACGACGTCTTTAGACTGTCGTGTTGACACAGGCGTAGGCACGTGAGTAGCCTGTGTCACGGTCTCGCCGTGTTGTTGTGTGGGTGCCGGCTGAGTCAGTGTCCTGAGAACGTGACTGTGAGCCCCTAGGTGATGACTGCTGGTGTCCGGGTGTCACCCAGTAACAGTTCTGGACTACTCACGACTGGTGCTTTTGTCAGTGTTTCTTTACTCAACAGTAACTGATCTGTGTGCCTTTTCCAGATGACCTCCGCTGCAGTCTGGACAGTGTAGGACACAGGAACAGTCTGAGCAAGGACTGCTGCAGGAACCCACTTTGGTCATTTTGAGGTAGTTCCTAGCTAAGACAGTATCTCCCGGATTGAAAGCTCAGTCCTGAAAGCTCATGACGTTTGACTTGACTCTCCTGTTGACATATCGCCCTGTGTTCTTTGCGTTTGGATGTTTGTGCAGATCGAATCTTGTGCATAGATCTCTCTTCATGAGTACCTAAGCAGGTAAAAAAGCTTGGGGGTTGCATGAGGAGTGAGCTGTTCACACATTGGTTCAGTGTCCCTTGACCCTGAGACACTTTTAAGGCATGTTTCATGGTCTGTACAAACCTCTCCTCCAGCTCGTTGGTTGATGTATGATACGGTGCCAACCTGATGTGCTGGACACCATTCACCTATAGGAAGGTGGCCATTTCTTGGGAAACTAGCTGCGGTCCGTTGTCGCTAACGAGTTGGAGTAGCCGAACCAGCTAAACATGATGGTCTTCTCTGCAGTAGTAGATCTCATGATGACACCCACTGGCCACTTGCTATGAGCAGCCACAACCACGAGAAAGATTTGGTCTAGAAACGGACCTTCAGGCATTATACCTAAAGTGGACATTGCCATTGGCTGCATGCAGTCGCATTAAGAGAAATCCCATGCAGCCTTGTTTAGAAGTTCGAACACTGGAATGTGAGATGTAATCTACACCTCGATTATGATAGAAATCCTCATTATTTCGTTGAACGATTTTCTACATTGCCGACACTTTCTCATTCTGAACTTCTAACGCGAGTGGGGCAGGTGTGGCTTCATGACAATGATCACAAGCGCAGCTGCTCACTGATTTGACGGCTTCAACGCAGTTCCACCTCCGACAATGCCAAAACATCTGCTATGCTGGTGTCTGCTATCGCCGGTTAATGCTTGATCTGATTGAATCTAGGCCTAGGACTAAAGTATATTGTGATCAGAGGGTATTGTCTGCAGAGGTTTGTCAGTAGGGTCATCATTCAGACCTTGATCAGAGGACTAAACCCAACTGGAGACCAGTAGTCTGATCCAAGGCAACATAAAATGGCCACTCATCTCCATCAAGGGCAGCCTACCAAGTATTGATGTCACTTCCAGACTACAAGAGAACGGAGAGGTCAAGTCTTTTACAGGATAAAAGCCCAATGGAACTAGCAGGGAGGGTTGCCTGACTCATTCTGCATTCAACAACGACACAACGATTTCTGTTGCTTTTCCAAAACCACGAGAAGTTGGCATGAATGGAAACAGACCGGAATCCAGGCTATTTTGATAGCACCGTATGAAAAACAATATGATGATGACGACGATCTCTCATATCCTAAGAAAAAGTGTCATGATGTGAATGGTCCTTGGTAATGACGGCAATGAGGCGGTTGCCATGGTGCCAGCCAGGCACTTAATAGGGTGATTCATCATTAGCCGTCTCTGGCGGAGGAGAGCTGGCAGCCACGCTCAAATTGCTGCTGACCAGCAAACTCCTGTGAAAACACCTAGCATCTTTCACACCACGAGTTTGTGTCAAATGGCACCATGTTCCCTATACAGTGCACTACTTTTGACCAGAGCCCTGTGGGCCCTGGTCAAAAGTAGTGCAATATAAAGGCAAGTGTATAGGGTGCCATTTGGGACATAACCCACTGTGTTAAGAAACATTGGATGACACCCTCCATTTGTACCCAACTTTCTATTATCCAAATGGCAGCCCGTTAGCCTTTTAGCTCACACTGAAGATTTTCCCATAGGTGCAACACTTGGCATGGTCCCTGGGCTTCCTTGATAAAGAGAGAACCTGACAGACAACAACATTACTGTATTTAACCGAACATCCTTCTGAATGTTTCAGTGCTATGGATGCCTCATTATTCATGAGGATAACACACCAGCAGCTCGGCAAGGTGCTTTTCTAACAAGGCAAACCAGTTATTCTAAGCATTTTCCCACCTCATGGTCAATTCGTTACTGTTTGTGTGTCACACCATTGCTGAGAATGTGCGCAACTTTTTTCCCCCTTCCCGTAGTGGGGCCTCTAATGGCAGACTACATGGGCTATAGAAAAAACCTGAACCTCTTATATGGTAGGCTATTCAAAACACGCATGAATTATCTGGGAAGCAATTATTATTCCATATGTTTGTGTCCCTATTTTTAAAAACGAATGAATATGTACTCAATTTTCTTTCTTTTTTAACCAAAGAATTAGATAATCCCTCGTAATTTATTAAACGCTTGTGAAACGTTCAAGACAAAACAGGTGCACTTCAAGCAAACCAGAAGTCTATATTGCACAAAAGGTTCCAGTAAAAAGTGGCGTATGGGCATTTCTTTGAACTGATGATTCAATATTCCCGATGCGTCATTTCCTTAAAAGGAAACAGCCAAGCATTTTTAATATCTTCCAATTGTATCTTCTACGTTCCAATATTTTCTATGATATTATATATATATATATTTATTAGAGGACGTTATGCATGCTGGAATTACAGAATTAGTATGTAAAAAGTGAGACTCGGTGACTCGGGGCTACTCACCCCGCTCAACTTGGTCTCTAGCGCGTTGCAGCTGGTGGTCTGTCGCTATCTCTCCTATCACTATAAGCATGTAGTAGTTCCCTTGGTTGAAAGGGGGTCCTTGGCGCCGCTGCTCTCCAAGGTCCTGAATTCGCTTCTCGAACCCTAGTTGCTTGCTGCTCTCGTCCTCCTGCACTGCCGAGAGCTCACCTCGAGCAGGGATCTCCATGGCAACAATCCCGAGAGCAGACGCCTGGGACGGGTCTATCTCCATGACAACTTCCAGGAGCACGGTGTGTGCAGGGGCAAAGGTAGGGGAGGGCTCGCAGGGGTATCATAACGTTCACTTTTGGAGCTGTTTACTTCCATTTGATTGGTCGAAACGCCCATGCAGCAGGGTGATGTCACATATTGAGTCATTGGGCATGTCCAAGGGGAGTACCTTGATTTTAGAACCCCACCCCAAAGTACGATTACGTTTAATTCTCAAAGGTACCAATGGGCTGACATCTGCAGCATCTCAAAGTTTATTTTCAGTAGCCTATATTGTCCACTCTGAGAACAAAACACATGCACACACACACACACACACACACACACAAATACACACGAACATGCACACACACACACACAAACACACACATCAAATAGCATTTTAGCAGTTTGTCAAAGTGTGTTTGTGTTAGTCTCTGCCCAAGATGGCAGATTAAGGTGCCTGTATAGTACCAGTGTAATTCCAAAGCCACAGCAAACTGCTGACTCCCCTGCTAAAATGTGCAAATTTCTCAGACATTTTGGCGATGCCAGCTCATGCCAGGCTCAGACTGGCATTAAAGCAGATGGCTTGCTGCAATGCTGCCTCAGAGATCCGCCCATTGTATGTTTTTCTGGATCTGTCAGACAAGGTAGGATTAATTATAAACATTGACAAAAATGCTGAGAAAGACTATAAGCCTATTTTTTGGGGGGTATGTTGTCAACATCAAAGTTTAAAAAAATATTTTTTAGGGATGTTAAAATAAAAAAGCCTTAGTCATCGTGATACGACTCAACAACACTAATGCAACGGGTCAGATTAAAAGTCTATTGATTTGCCCCGTTTTTATTAAGATGGATAAAATGTGGTAAATAAAAATGCAACTATGTAATATGTAAGGAAGTTATTTTTCTGCTCCAGATGACTTTGCACCCCGTTTCCAATTTCTGATTTGTTCAATGTACTAACCCAGGCAATCTTGCACAGTGGATGAGCTAGGCCTAAAATGATCAGTGGGAAATTAAGTCATTAATTGCTATTTCCCATTCAGGCCATGCAGTGAGTTCAATGTAAAGGCCAGTCTTGAAATGGTCTCTTTATTATCTGCCTAATTCAGCTTTTCTCCTTGTTAAGCTTGGTTCTGTCCAATATGGCACCCTATTCCCTATATAGTCTACTACTTATGACCTGGGCCCATAAAGCTCTGCTCAAAAGTAGTGCACTATGTAAGGAATAGAGTGGCATTTGGGACACTGCCCTTGTCCCTGCTGTTCACACATCTAAATATATACCAGAGGGAGTTGCAGCAGAAACCATCACGATGATAACATGACCCTTTTATGAAGGTTGATGCAATTGGGTTAAAACACTGCAGTTCCAAAATTCCAATGGGCTATTATATTTCAGGTTATTTTGGGGGGTAATTAACTGTGTGCAATTTCCTGTGTGTGTGCACGCACGTGTGTGTAACAGAGAGAGAGACAGACAGAGACACAGACAGACAGACAGACAGACAGACAGAGAAGGAAGTTCAGCATTACAGCGATTTAAATTTAAAAGCAATGTTCCCTTTAAATTGCTATAGCGCAATCTGTAAATGCTTAATTTAACAGGTTTCAATCCAACCTTTTTTTTCCAACAAAGTACATGTTGGATAAAACATGTCAAATTTTATCGGTAAACTTTCCAAATTTAGACCAAAATAAATATGCTAGACAAGCTGGGATATTGTGTATGTAAAATCAATAATGCGAAAAATGGCCGAGGAAACGTTTTTCTGCGCAAATATTGATATAATAACCTTCGAAGTAAACTTGGGAGTCATGCGATGAGTCTCTGTGGTCCTCCCACTATGACTCGGGAAAGCATGCAGTTTATTAGGCTACAGATTAAATGAATGATGATGAACTTCACAGCGTAGTGAAAATGAAAGGTGATGAGGTTGATGCTCCTTTCCAATAAATATCGAGGGTCTTATTCTGGTGACATGATCGATGCTTGCCTGCCTTTGCTTGGCTGCTGTTTGAGAAACAAAAATAATCTTTCTCTTTTGTCCATAACAATCTCATGATGTAGGCTATACTCGCACTGTCTCTGTGAGCTGTTGGCTAAGGCACAATTGCCAATACCAGAGTGGGCACATTCGCTATATAATGCCACATTTTTGTGACAAAACCATCAGTAGAGTTGAAAATGCATGGAAACACATTTAACTTAGATTTTTTATTATTATTTATTTTTTATACAGTACATGGGAATTTAACCATAAACGTTATTTGGATGTGTACTGCGTCATCATGCAACAACAACAAAAATTCTGCAACAAGTCAATTTGATGGAAACATCTCTGATGGGGAAATGCGCATATTGTTTTTACACAGAATTGAGAATATTCGCCAAATTGGATGGAAACCTAGCTACTGAGAGAGACCTGAGAGAGAAACTGAATCAGAGCGAGATTGAATCAGTCATTCATAGATTGGTCATTTGAGTACATACCCCAAGCAGTAAATGTATAGATGCAGGTACATGTGTATGATACAGCACCGTACAGTGAGTCAGCACTTCATTCCAGCATATTCCAGAAACGCCACCATGCTGCCCTCTACTGGCAAACATGTCTCTCCTCATTAAAAAAAAAGGTATACTCTTGTCATCCATGTCTCTGCAGTGGTGCAAGTTATGATAGGTCAAATCCCAAGTTTTTTAGAGAGCTATCAGCTAAACTTCTAATATAATAACAATATGCCATTTAGCAGATGCTTTTATCCAAAGTGACTTACAGCCATGTATGCATATATTCTACATACGGGTAGTCCCAGGAATCAACCTCAGTATCCTGGCGTTGCAAGCGCCATCCTATACCAACTGAGGTAGGTGATGCCATTCCAATAGTGTCAAGAATAAGTTAGTATATAACTCCTGAAGATTTGGAGTGTCCTCTGCTTGTCATCGATTACCTTAGGAGTTGGTAAGACAGCACACACAGATCTGGGTGCAGGCTTTGACTACAACTATTGATAACACCCCAAACTTCCTGGACAGAAAAACCACAACAATATGTTTTGTCTGCAAATATACAGTTACACAGCCACCGGCCTCCTTGTTCCCTCCCTTCATTGACTTGCCAAAGATGTTCAGACTCAGAGACCGTTCCTCGCCTCCTCTGACCGTAATTGCTTCGTTTGACTTATAAATAGCTCCCCTGCCGTGTAATGTACCTGTAAAGCGTCAGGATAATTTCCCTGGGTCTCTGTGTCTGGCTCTGTGTGTGTCCTGTGCTCGGATTGATCAGTGTGCAAGGTCGGGTGGTTGACGGGTTAGCTGGGACACTGTCTGGCCCCATTTGGTGATGGTGGAGAATAAAAGGAAAACAGGAGGAGGCTGGGTTGTTATTCTGGGCTGCAGCCAGACTCCCCTGGGGAGAGAAGAATGAGCCTCACCTGCTGTTCAGTCTTTACTGCAAAGTCACTGCAGCGACAGTGGAGTAATAATAATAATAAAAATAATAATCATTAGGTGGGTGCTTACATTTGTCCTATTTCTCTAATGTACAAGTTTTTTTGTTTGTTGCATATCCCACTCCCCCGGAGAGTGGGGTCAGAGCCAGGGATCAGCCATTACCGACAGTGACCTTAGAGCAATTAGGGTTACGTGTCTTGCTCAAGGGCACAGACATATTTTTTCACCTAGTCAGCTCGGGATTTGAACCAGCAACGTTTCAGTTACTGGTCCAACACTCCGAACCGCTAGGCTACCTGCCACCCTAATGGGTCAATGGCTAAGCTACAGGGAACATCCAATGTACTACATTTGTGAAGAAAATACAATGAAGGCCACGCTGCATTTCAACATTGTCCCTATTCGAAATACTTTAGATTTGCATGCTTCCGTCCTAGTTTCCTAGACGTGTAGAGCACGTCGGTATAGAGAAAGTGTAGAGCGTGTCGGTTCTGATATCACTAGATTGGTAAAAGCAACTCAACAGAAGCATTGCTCTTATCTATCCAATCATGTAAGATCAGGGATCACTTCAAGGAAATTATGGATTTTAAAAAAAAAAAGTTTTAACAGGGCCAAAGTAGCCCTTTGAGACATCACTGATGAAAAGATCCTGAGTAAACTTATGATCTCAATTTAAAACACAAAAATTGTATCAATTAAAGCAACCATTTTTATTAGATAGACACTAAGTTAATAGTTAACATTGAAATACAAAAGGCAATATATAATTCTCCACTCCCAATACATTGCAGGCAAATGGTCATATTCACACAGATATTAAGAAAACTAAATATATTTCAATATCAAGTAACAATGATTCAGAAAATTAAATATTTACCCATTAGTAAACCATTAGCTTGAATATTACATTCTTCATTAGAGTTATTGATTTGCTTAGTTGATCTCGGACAATTGTTACATTTAAACCGACAATGAATACATACTCTTGTGAAGGTGACAAATGAAAATGACAAAATAGATAGTTTACATCAATCCATTCACAAATAATTTAGGCGCTGGTCTTCCTCTAGGAAACTTAGGGGAAAATGTATTCTGTTACAGTAGCTAGGTTTCCATCCAATTGACGACAGATTTTCATCCGAATATTCAAAAATCCGCACAAAAACAATACTACACACATTTTCCCACAGGAGTTACGTTTCCATCAAATTGATTTGTGGATAAAATGCTGGGCGTGATGACATATTGGACATAAAAATAACTTTTGCGGTTAAATTCCCATTTTCTTTTTAAAGAAAAAAAAAGGAATGGGTTTCCATCGTATTTTCAACTCTACTGATTTTTTGTCACAACAAACGTTGCGTTACACAGAGAATGTGCCCATTCTGGTTTTGGCACGTGTGCTCTAGCCAACAGCTCGCAGATACAGTGCAGGTATAACCTACTACACGATGAGATGATTAAAATGGACAAAAAGAGCAAGATTATGTTTGTCAAACGGCAGCCAAAAATCACCAAAATAAGACCCTCAATATTTATTGGAAAGGAGCATCAAGCCCATCACCTTGCACTTTCACCACCCTGTGAAGTTCATCATAATTTATTTCATCTGTAGCCGAATAAACTGCATGTTTTCTCAACGAGCAGTAATGGGAGGACCACACAACATGACTCCCAAGTTTTTATTTTTTTCTCTCTCTCGATATGATGGTTATTATTCACCTCTATTGCTCGCGTAATTCATTTCATTGCCATAAAAAGAGCCCACCTTGCCTAGAGTTTTTTGTTCTGTCGATATTTTAAAAAAATTAAATAAAAAAATCAAACATCTACTTTACACTCATTCAAAAAGTTGGATGGAAACCTGGTTATTAAGAAATACTTTACTTTTATTTTTTTTAACCACTCAGCACTACCTTATCCAGCTTTGACTGACAACCACTTCCCCCTGAAGTATATTTTTTTTTAATCAAAGTGGAGCAAAAATCTATTTCGCATTGTTCACGTTTAGTCTTAGTGGCAAATCCATAGAATACAACAAAGCAATCATTTGTAGTTAGGATTAGGAATGTCAGTCTAACCGATACCTTTTTCACACTACTGAGCTAAGCTGAGCTGTACTGCACTGGCCTGGTTACTCATCCTCCATAGTTGACTGAACCGTACTGGAAAGAATAATGTGAAAAGAAAACACGACACGGGTCGACACGATACTACGAAAAGGTATTTGTCTCAATTCTCTTTCAATTCTTCCTTCAATCATGTAATTTTCCCCATAAAAAAAAGGTTAAGGCTTGGTTACCGTAGGAACCAATGGCAACAGAGGCAAACTCAATAGGTGACACCTCACACAGGCATTGGTCAAGGCTTTGGTCAAGGCACAGGTCAAGGCACAGGTCACAGCTTTGGTTAAAGGTAGAGTCCACGCCAAAATCCAAGTTTGCCAGATGCCACCATACCGTAAAAGGTGTGACTATCAAAGAGTGGGCCTTTAAATTGTAAGCAGAGTCTATTCCGTGCCATCTGCACTAAGATCCCCATTGGTTTGGGATTGAGACCGAAAAGTTTCTTTGAATGCATTTGTAGTGATATCACAGACGTTGTGAAATAGACCACTTTGAGGATATGAAAATGACAAAACTTTGGTTTCGGGGTGAACTGTCCCTTTAAGTTGTATGGGACAGTATATACTGACAAACCAACATATATTCAACCCATTCTTACACAACACCAGTCTCTCATTGCCAAAGCCAATAAGCAGACAAACACAGAAGGCACTTTCTACAATGTGAAAAGATTGAAAACCAAAGTACCTCGTTTTGACGAGAACTGTCTGAAAAGGCTAACGAAATGGTGTAAATCTGAAAAGGACATTAGATTGTGATGCGCAAGTATAATGGCAAATGTGCATTTAATAATTACAGTAGCCCTGGTAACTAATAACCTAGGTGATTATCATAGTTCTAGACTGAGTGCCCACTAAACTAAACTTCATGCATGATGCTTTTCATTCAGGTATCACCCTACTGAACGCAAACACTCATTCTCTTCATTAGCACGTTGAAATTGAAGGATGCTGAAAAGCCACCATCGTTGGAGTCCCAACATGTGGTTACTTAACAACAGTCAGACATGAGAGCAGGTATATACACAAAGACTGAATTGACAACATGCATAAAGCAAACAAAACACGCCATCTTCTCTATGACACGACCAGGACACACACACACCTAAAAGAGAACATCGACACACACGAACAGAGGACATTGCAAAAAAAGAAAAAGTGCACACATACTGAAAAACATCGCAAGATTTCGCAATCATTCGACTTTCCATTCGGAAAAAGCACAGCGGGGACAATTTCCTACTCAAGTGCCCTTTTTTTGTGTGTGGGGGGGGGGGGGGGGCTGTCAGGTGACCACAGCTCTTATATTTAAAAAAAGAACAGATCCCAGATCAGGCCTTACGGAAACCCCCGGCAGACAGACTGCTGGTCAAGTCAATGGTGGTTTCTTCGACGGAGGCTCCATGGTATGACCTATAAGGGATTGCTGACAGCAGGTTGTGGGGGATCCATCCCCATCCCAGAAAGGTGGTGTGTTGGTGGGCGTTGGGATGGATGGAAGAGGGGAAGGGCGTATCTGGGGGGTTAAGTTAGCCCGGGCCTGGGTCTAGTTGTTCCCCTGAAAAGCTCCGGAGGCGGCGGAGGAGGCTGCGGAGGTGGCGGCCGTCTGGAAGGACTTGTTGGTGAGCACGCCCTGGGAGAACTCCTGCTGGGCCTTCTGGAAGCTGGCCCCGGTACGCCGGTACTGGCTGTGCACCTGGGAAAGGAGGAGACCCAGGCATTAGGGTCTATAGATTCTATACTGATAGGTGTAGAGGTGGTATTTGTATTATGGCTGGGATAATATACCAGTATCGCGATACTCATTAGTATCGTGGGCAAGGAAACCAAACACAAAGAAGAATTTACTTCTTTAGGAAAACAGCCCTAATGTTGGAAACAAACATCATTATGTTGTCATCCAGAGTCACATGTATTTATTTTCCATGCTGTGGCACAACATTACATTTTTTTAAATATTTTTTTTTACATACAGCAGGTTATTTTTTTTCATCATTTTTGCCAAAACATCCCGGCCCTAATTTGTAGTGGGATGTAGCAGTCAGTCTTTATTGTCGAATGTAGAACATAAACTGAGCGAGTACGTTAGTCAATTGCAGTCATGTAGAGTACCAGTCATGGCTTCTCGTAAGAACGATATACCGTAGCTTGAACAGAAGTGAACAATGGGATTTGTAGTCATCACGTCGATACAAGTTTACAGTAAAGCACCAGTCATACTGGAGAAAAAAAAAATTGTGCTCAGTCACAAGTAAAAAAAAAAAACTGTTTTGTCCCCAAGTCTGGATATGTACAGTTATGACATACAGGTAGGTACTGTAACGCCACATACCATCTTCAGTAGGATGACTGACAGCACAGCGCAGACGGTGAAGAAGCAAGCCACCACGATCATGATGGCTCCCACTGCCTTGTTGGTGCTGATGATGGTGAACGAGGCGATCCAACCACTTGGAATCAAAGAGAGGGATCCATATAGGGTCATTCGTTTCATTTAGTCTAATATGTGAATGTATTGTCCAATGGAATTATGTTCTAAAATGTATGTTATTCACCATTGAACCATATTCTTTGGTTTCAATTCACAATATTTATAGAATTTCCCAAAATACTCTATTTCATTGACGATGAGGGGGGGGGGGGGGGGGGGGGGGTCTAATTTATGAAAAATATTTTCAGATAAGTTAATTGATCAACTATTCAAAGCAATGCATCTGTTGAGTTCTGCTAGATTGTACTAAGCTATTCACTTTTAACAATGAACCACCTGGAGGTCATCCTCAGCGACATTTATGTATCCCTTATTTTACCAGGTAAGTTGACTGAGAACACGTTCTCATTTGCAGCAACGACCTGGGGAATACTTACAGGGGAGAGGAGGGGGATGAATGAGCCAATTGTAAACTGGGAATTATTAGGTGACCGTGATGATTTGAGGGCCAGATTGGGAATTTATCCAGGACACCGGGGTTAACACTCTTACGATAAGTGCCATGTGATCTTTAATGACCTCAGAGAGTCAGGACACCTGTTTAACGTCCCACAGCACCCTACACAGGGCAGGGGTTTTGGGATATTTTTTTAGACCAGAAGAAAGAGTGCCTCCTACTGGCCCTCCAACACCACTTCCAGCAGCATCTGGTCTCCCATCCAGGAACTGACCAGGACCAACCCTGCTTAGCTTCAGAAGCAAGCCAGCAGTGGTATGCAGGGTGGTATGCTGCTGGCATACACCATTCTAACTAAGAGCCAAATTGTAAGCAGAGTAAGAAGCTTCATGTTTAAATCAGATAAAGGAAAGCACAACTGAACAGCTGGATAGGAAGTAAGAAAGACCCGAGGCCTTGGGAGAATCTCAATTGCATTTCCTTGATTCCCAACCTTCTCATACAACGGGTTCCGAGAAGGAGGTGAGGAAAGAGGATGCAAGGAATCAAGCAAATGCAATTTACATTCTCCCCCCTTTTTGAATTGCATTTTTCCCCCAGAAACATCCACTTGGCCGACCTAAACAAATAGGATGGATAGGTGTAAGCAAAATGGTGATGTTTCTGCCTAGCCTCACCACAGGACATAGGGGACCGTTCACCATATTGCTTGCTTACACCCACTGTATCTAATTCGCTCAAATCTGCCAACACTGACGATGGGGGGGGGGGGGGTTTCTGGATGGGCTTCTAGTATTGGAAGAGGGCCAGGAGAGGAGAGTTACTGCAGGAAGAGCAGAAGGAGCCAAAGCCTCTCACTTACAGAGGAGTCTTTATGAGGAAAGAGAGACTCTAGTAGGAGGTAATCTGTCAAAGACATGACATGAAGAGAGAGCGGAGATGGGCGAGATATAGAGAAATAGAGAGAAATCTCAAAGGCCGGCATGTACACCTCTGTACGTATTCACAGAGGTGCAAACAAACACGGGCACACACACAGGCACGCACAAAAACACATATGTGCACGCACAACCCCCCTCCACACATACAGATTGAAGACATGCAAAAAAAATTAAATACATCTTTAGCGTCCCATTCACTCAGACCCACCTGTTTCCCCACTTGGGGATGCCCACAGACTGGATGACGAACAACACCACTTGGCAGAAGAACACAAAGAAGAACAAGAAGAAACTGAAGGAGCTGTCCGTCCTGCAAAAGAAGTGAGAGCGAGGGCACACAGGGTTGAGCAAACTCACATTGGATGTCAATTCCATAACAGAATCAGGCAGTTCAACCCTTCATTTTACGAACTACTCTGTCCCTCCGTGTCTGGTCCATCCCTTACAGGTATTTGGCTATTGGACAGGATGCCATCAACATAAAAAATGTCATGTACATTGTACTACTGGGCATGAAAGTCAAGACTGAAAAATAATTAGGTCAGTCAATCCTGGTACTCACTTGAAGGCCTTGTAGACGGGTCTGTACCAGCAGAGGAAGGAGCAGGGGGCGAACAGGATGAACCAGAGGATGGACAGGCCAAAGTCCACACCGTACGCGGAATCCGCAGTGAAGTAGGCCAAACATGCCAGCAGGTTGAGGAACAGAGTCACGCAGTGGACTGGAGGGAGGGAGAGGGTTGCGTTCATTAGGCACCAAATGGAAGAAAACTGACTGAAACATGGCGAGGCAACCTGGTCTCATTTTTGTTTTCCGTTGCAAAACTTATGGAATTGTTTTAAGAGGGTCATACCATGGATCATTTAGCTATTTGATTTGGAATTTTATGGCCCGGTACCAGGATACCTTCAGACAAGTCTTGTGGACGTTGTAAAGCAAAACATGTACAACATCTACGCGTTTGTGACAGTCTCAGCTTTTTTGATGGCGGAGTCATATTAGTTTGGAGCCCAAACCGTTCGGACGCTACAGACAGAAGTTGGCAAATCGGCGGTACCAAGTTCAGACGAGGCCCGTGAAAACGTATCCTGGCCTGACAAACACCGCTGTAGCTCCGCCACCTTCCACCGAAGATGCGGGAAGGCCAACATGGGAGGATGTGGGAGGATACAGTACATCTGTAGCTTAAACTGACAGCTTTTCAATGGGGATTTTGTTATTCTGCTCTTTAGACTTCCACGCGGACATAAACTCGATGGGGTATTAAAGAAGGGTGGGCAGTGCGTCACATTACAATATAAGTCAGCATCTTTGCGGGATTTAACAAAGTAACAAACCCGTCTCTGTGGTAGTACTGCATGCGCGCACACACACACACACACACGACAGTATACTTACACATCCACAGATAGTAAATCATCTTGCAGACCTTCTGGTACTCCACGGGAATCTCCTCTGAGAAGTCCTGGTAGAAGCAAGGCTTGATGGGAAAGATCTTGGGAAGAGGTGGCCAGTTGTTTTCTTTGCCTATTACAATAGAAATTCATTGATTAACATTCAATCAATCACTTTTTCCAACAGCTCCATTGCCAAAATGTTAAATGTATCCTGATTGATCCTCCTCTTTCCCAAGAAGATGATTCCATTCATGAATTAGAATTTTAATTCACTTCCTGGCTTGCCTGAAATGAAGTGGGCATTGACCCCGTCCCTGCTGTAGAGGTAAGGAATGTCAGAGGCAGGGTTGGGGTCAATTCCATTTATTCAGGAAGTGAAATTGAAATTGCAAACTGAAATTCCAGCAATTGCAGTTGTTCTTCCTGAATTACTACATGAAAGTCCTGGAACTTCTGTTATCCTCCTGAATTGCTTGAATTGAAATTGACCCTAAAACTTGTTGAGAAGGTAGGATATCTTCAGAGCGCGAGCGGTGTATACAAGGCGTGGCATTGTATAGGGAGAGAATAGAGTGAAGGGGAGTGACCTGTGGAGGCTCCCCTGCTCTGAAGTGCCTGCTCTCTGCGATCCAGGTCTGCAGCCTTCCTCTCCAGCTCCTCCTGCTGCCTCAGCAGGCTGGCCTGGGCTGCAGCCGCCGTGGCCTGCAGAGACGGAAGGGGAGAGAGGACAGGTCACATTTAGTCTGTGTGGTTCACATACATGTATGATAATAATATTAACGTAATCAGTGACTTATCTCATGAAACCACACAAATAGTTTTAGGCAAACAATATATGCTTTTGCTGACAGTAGATGTGTCCCCTTTCTGTCCACTGAGGTCATTTCTGGACTATAAATCTGTCCATTTAAGGGAGCCCTTTTGGCACCCCCAGAAGCAAAAAAATCCATATAGCTTAAATCAGTATGGCCAGGAAGACAGCCAAATGTGAAAAAGTCTATATTTTCAGTCTCATGCGAAGACGTTGATGGCTTTTGGTTTCATAGTGAACTAGTGACAAGCGCCATCACTGACCTTTGGGCCGGGCTCTGTGGACGGCTGGAGCACGGCCGGCTGGGAAAGGGTGGTGGAAGCCGGAATGGTGGGCCCTGATAGGCCAGCCTGAAACAGGAAAGACACATGGCAGACTGAAAAAGGTGGGACAAACACCAACACACAATACAGCAATCTGTGATCAACGGGCATCAATCTAGTCCACATGAGTTACTGTAGTTTTAATCAGTGAGTGGTTTGGTTTGTTGTATTACAGAGTGTGTATGTGTGCGTTCATGCTAGGGTAAAAAGCAGGTCATCTTACCGTCTGATGGTCTGGGAAAGGGTTAAATTGCTCAATGTGGTCTACACCAGAGTTGGTCACTTGTGTAACTGAGGGATCCTGAAACAAAACAACACATTTTCTCTTCAATATTATGGGCAAGTCCACAGTTATGCTTTGACTCAGATGTTTCACTTGAAAATGTATGCCAAATGAAAAACTTTGGATTTCAAAGTTTAACAAATGATACAACTCTATGCACAAGGACTACTTTGAACGATTTACACAGAATTTCACAAAAACACATTTATTGTAAGAATTGCGCAGATGCATATTTAATGCGACCACGCTTTCCAAAAAATTCAGTTAAATATCTACTCTGAATTAAGATTCAACAAATTCTCCAGAAAGAATGTCAGCTATGACATGAAAAAAAAAAATGTTGTTTATTGAACTACAGTAGGTGAATCAGATTTACATCTGGTAACAGAATTACATCATGGGTCCCTGATCTGTACTATACAGAAATGCATAATTATAAATGTCATTCTCTTCATGGTGATGCATCCTGAATAGATACACAAAGATAGAAATATGCAATATCCTTATTTTGCATATTTTGGTAATATTCTACACACTGGCTATTATTGTAATGAGCTCCGTCCCGAAACAAGACTACATTTGGTTGGTCCGAACCAGACCAAATCTGAAACAATCACAGAAGTTTGTTTCACAAGTTTGGACATTACAGCTCACTATAGTACGGTAGATATGTTAAGTACAGTACAATACATTGTACAGTACTGCACTCTACTTTCTTTTACTGTGTAAATTTGAGAAACATAGACATCTATGATTGGTCCAATTTGGTCTCTCCCGCTTTGTTTAAAGAAAAAAACAGTTATGAGCTGAACATAACAATATGCCAGTGGATGGGAGGACAGTAGCAAGTTACCCAACTGTGGTTTGTGACTACTATGATTTCCCATTGTAGCCAATTCAGTTGCAGTAATTCCAACACTGATTTTTCGATAATTCAGTTACTGATGAAGTGTTTTTATTTATTTTTTAAATCACTTAATAATTAAACAAACTTCATATCAGTAAAAACACAAACTAATTGGTAGGTCTACCCTTATGTTAGTTTTGTTATTCTCCCTACTCATGAGGGAGAGAAATTAGAAAATATCTTAAAAGGTATTTGGATTTTTTGGTAACAGAGTTACAAGGCACAAAGCAAATGTTTCTTGAACTTACAGAAGGCAAATCATTTCTCCAAAACCAAATATAGGTGTTGATATTAATTGGCATGGGTCTTTACGTCAACATTATTCTGTTTTGATCTATTTCTAATAAAATGTTAAGACCTTTTCTGGTAGATGACCCTTTATCCATCTGTTTGACCAGAAATCAAAGCCTTTTTCCAATCCTGAAAATTAGGAATAAGCAAATGGTTTAAACATTTATATATGCCTTCATTTCTCAAAAAGAAAGACTACTAAACTTGTATTGGACATGCACCTGTTTGACTTCACATGTTGTTGCTCGTGGGTCCTTTTAGACGGAAACGCCAATATGCAACACTCATTCTTATTATTACGACATAATCGTCTCATCTAATAGGCCTATTGATCCGTCACGGGAAAGAATGCGACGGAACATTGACAATGTTCACGTGACGCACGTAGCCTTTCATTTCAGAGCTCACGTAAAAAGAGAGTGCTTATGAATTCTTGTGATATCGAATAGCTCAAGACGTTTCATTTCCTGAAGTCAAAAAAGAAATGTAGCAAAAATGTAAAATCAGGGACAACCACATTCATCCCGGAGTCCAGTTTGACTTAATATTTCAGTGGGCATCAGAGAAAAGATTGATGTTAGCCTAAGATAGGCTAATTATTTACAGGACCGTTTAGAAAACTTCCAAGTAAAGGCTGAATGACCCCTGGCCCGAGAGCAGAGCAATACAAACAAACAAAATCCAGAAGAGACATGGGGGTTGATATGAACAGGTGGGAGTCGGTCTGCTCTCAGCACATGATAATGTGTCACACATGAAGTCATGTGACACATAGACTTTATAATCTGATTTGCGTAGTAGCCATCAGCCCCTCTGACACACCTGGCAGCTTTCCCAAGAAGGATGAAGAGACATCCCTGCCATTTAACAATTCAATCAGATAATTAGATGGCAAACCTTAGTAATCATTGGTGACCACAAAAATATGGATACAGTGCATTCGGAGAGTATTCAGACTAGAGGTAGACCGATTAGGTTTTTCTCAACGCTGATACCGATTATTGGAGGACCAAAAAAAAGCCGATACCGATTAATCGGACAATTTTTAAAATGTATTTGTAATAATGACAATTACAACAATACTGAATGAACACTTATTTTAACTTAATATAATACATCAATAAAATATATTTAGCCTCAAATAAATAATGAAACATGTTCAATTTGGTTTAAATAATGCAAAAACAAAGTGTTGGAGAAGAAAGTAAAAGGGGAATATGTGCCATGTAAGAAAGCTAACGTTTAAGTTCCTTGCTCAGAACATGAGAACATATGAAAGCTGGTGGTTCCTTTTAACATGAGTTTTCAATATTCCCAGGTAAAAAGTTTTAGGTTGTAGTTATTATAGGAATTTATAGGACTATTTCTCTCTCTATACCATTTGTATTTCATATACCTTTTGACTATTGGATGTTCTTATAGGCACTTTAGTATTGCCAGTGTAACAGTATAGCTTCCGTCCTTCTCCTCGCCCCTACCTGGGCTCGAAACTAGGAACACATCGAGCGTTACCCATCGCTCCACAAAATCAGAGCAGAGCAAGGGGAACAACTACTCCAAGTCTCAGAGCAAGTGACGTTTGAAACACTATTAGCACTCCACCAATGCAGCACTCCACCAATCAGACCTTTATGGTAGAGTGGCTAACTAGCTAGCCATTTCACATTGGTTACACCAGCCTAATCCTGGGAGTTGATAGGCTTGATGTCATAAACAGCGCAATGCTTGAAGCATTGCAAAGAGCTGCTGGCAAAATGCACGAAAGTGCTGTTTGAATGAATGCTTACGAGCCTGCTGCTGCCTCAGTCAGACTGCTCTATCAAATCAGACTTAATTATAACATAATAACACACAGAAATACGAGCCTTAGGTCATTAATATGGTCGAATACGGAAACTATCATCTCGAAAACAAAACGTTTATTCTTTCAGTGAAATACGGAACCGTTCCGTATTTTATCTAACGGGTGGCATCCATAAGTCTAAATATTCCTGTTACATTGCACAACCTTCAATGTTATGTCATAATTACGTACAATTCTGGCAAAGATCTGGGGAAGGGTACCAAAACATCTCTGTAGCATTGAAGGTCCCCAAGAACAGTGGCCTCCACTATTCTTAAATGGAAGAGGTCTGGAATCACCAAGACTCTTAATAGAGCTGGCCGCCCGGGCCAAACTGAGCAATCAGGGGAGGACGGCCTTGGTCAGGGAGGTGATCAAGAACCAGAAGATCACTCTGAGTGACAGAGTTTCTCTGTGGAGATGGGAGAACCTTCTAGAAGGACAACCATCTATGCAGCACTCCACCAATCAGACCTTTATGGTAGAGTGGCCAGACAGATGCCACTCCTCAGTAAAAGGCACATGACAGCCCACTTGGATTCTCTGTTCTGATGAAACCGAGATTGAACTCATTGGCCTGAATGTCAAGCGTCACCATGCCATCCAGACCATGCCTACAGTGAAACATGGTGGTGGCAGCATCATGCTGTGGGGATATTTTTCAGTGGCAGGAACTGGGAGACTAGTCAGGATCGAGGGAAAGATGAACGGAGAGAGAGATCCTTGATGAAGTCCTGTGAAGTCCTGAGCACTCTGGAGCAGGTTCTCAGACTGGGGCAAAGGTTCACCATCCAACAGGACAACAACCCTAAGCACACAGCCAAGACAATGCAGGAGTGGCTTCGGGACAAGTCTCTGAATGTCCTTGAGTGGCCCAGCCAGAGTCCGGACTTGAACCCGATGGAACATCGCTGGAGAGAACTGAAAATAGCTGTGCAGCGATGCTCCTCATCCAACCTGACAGAGCTTGAGAGGATCTGCAGAAAAGAATGGGAGAAACTCCAGAAAATACAGTTGTGCCAAGCTTGTAGCGTCATAATCAAGAAGACTCTAGGCTGTGATCGCTGCCAAAGGTGCTTCAACAAAGTACTGAGTAAAGGGTCTGAATACTTATGTAAATGTGATATATATATATATATATATATATATATATATATATATATATATATATATATATATATATATATATATATATATATATATATATATATATATATTTTTAACAATTTCTAAAAACCTGTTTTTGCTTTGTCATTGTGGGGTATTGTGTGTATATTGATGAGAAAATGTTATGAATTTTAGAATAAGGCTGTAACGTAACAAAATGTGGAAAAAGTCATGGGGTCTGAATTCCTTCAGAATGCACTGTATGTTTGAGGTAGTTTGGGAGACAAATGATGACGGCAGAAACATACATAAGCCAAATAACGATAATAAGGTGTAGGCCTAACCACAACAAGAAATACAAGACGGGACGCTCTCTCAACAATACAGTAATAACAACCAGGGAGTGGTGTTGTCTATAGAGAAACCAGTAAACTAGCCTAGCAGCCTACTAGAAAGTAGACTTTGACAACGTTACACCAGACATTCCTATATAGGCCACCCTGGCAGTGTGTGTGTGGTCACCAATGATTACCAAGGTTTTCCTGTTTCACAAACCCACAGCTAAAGGCAAACTCGTATCTAATCCAACGGCGAGTCAGACTTCATATCCGAATTCATAATTGAGTAATAACGCCCAGAATTGCAATATCAGACATGTGAACAGCAGCTGTGAACTGTAGGCTGAGCTATTTGTTCAGGCGCATACACACCCCGCAAGCAAACAGTCAGTACCATTGCGAACTAGAGACAGCGAAAGTACAGGAAGAGCGATTTCTTTGCAACTCTTAGCTACCATTGAAGTAATTGTAGGTCTGAATCAAAATGTGACGTGGTTACAGTAATACTGTTTTTCACTCTACAAGTAACAAACACAGCCTACTTGGTATTTGGTTTCTGTAAGTTCTGATTGAAACAGTGGATATGATTTGTTAAGCCTAGATTTTGCATTCTGTCAACATTACACACTAGGCCAGTCCTTTAACTGATGGCAAACGTACTGAAAATTGGTATTGTACACTAAAGTAAGCAGCATTCTATATGCAGAGGTATTGTTAGAATATACTGTAAAATACTCAAATACTCAACCACCCTACTGTTTAATGGACTTACCAGCTGTGGCTCTAGCCAATAGAAGAAGTTTGATCTACTCTACATAGTAATGAGTCACAGGAAACATTACAGAATTTTGCAGAGTTGCAAGATCTCTAGCATTCATTCGGACAAATTCAGCCTACTGCTCTTGATCAAAGATAATTTATATTCATGCCTAGCCTATATGCTATCTCGCTGCTGTGCAATTGAGTTTGTTCAGCTTATCTCTCTCACACTTCCTTGATGACCAGTGTGGGCATAAGCATGTTCAATTAATTTTGTTAAAATCTATAGAGAGATAGGCCATTTGTAAAAAAAAGTGCAGCTGAACTGTAGACCTACAGCCTAGACATCATGGAAGCAATGAAGTCAGTCCACACAGCCTGGTCTCAAACTAGACGTAACATAGTACAGTAAACGTACATCCAGGACACTCAAATTACACTGAACAAAAATATAAAACACAGCATGTAAAGTGAAGTCACCAGAAATGTCACCCATTGAGCGAGTTTGGGATGCTCTGGATCTACATGTACAACAGCATGTTCCAGTTCCCACCAATATCCAGCAACTTCGCACAGCCATTGAAGAGGAGTGGGACAACATTCCAACGGCCACAGTCAACAGCCTGATCAACTCTATGTGAAGGAGATGTGTCGCGCTGCATGAGGCAAAATGGTGGTCACACCAGATACTGACTAGTTTGCTGATCTACGCCCCTACCTTTTACTTAAGGTAACTGTGACCAACAGATGCATATCTGTATTAACAGAAATCCATAGATTAGGGTCTAATGAATTTATTTAAATTAACTGATTTCCTTATATGAACTGTAACTCAGTCAAATCTTTGAAATTGTTGCATGTTGCGTTTATATTTTTGTTCAGTATATGTGTACACTTCTGTGTGTGTGTGTGTGTGTGTGTGCATGTCTGTGTGTAGTGTTTTTGTGTACCATTTTAATTAGGAAAGCAACAGTATTCTGATGCCCTGTGTATTTACTTGAGAGTGTGTGTAAGACTATGTATACTTTTCTGTCTGTCTACCTGTGAACTGTCTGTAAAATCTTTGAAATTGTACCATGTTGCGTTTATATTTTTGTTTCATGTAGAATTAATTATATTCTAGGTCATCATGAATCTCATCACGGGCAACTTTAGCAACTTCATACTACTTTTTAGCTACTTAGCATGTTAGCTAACACTCCCCTAACCCTTAACCCCACTAACATTAGCCACCTAGTTAGTGTTAGCAACGATGCTTCAGAAGAGATGGGAAACTCCACTGGAATCGTATTATGTATTTTGCACATGCCAGGTCAACAGGCTGTGCGGTGCATTCTGGGGTATTTTGGGACAAAGAGAATTGTCCTTCAAGGAGTGAATGGGAGTCAATTGAGCACTAGCTCAACAACCCAACATTAGCATGAATTTCATCAACATCACAAATATTTTCAGAGATGTGAGATAATTAACTTGCTATCTGTATTATTGTATAGCTTTGGAATCGTGACATCATGTACTGTCAGGGAAAATAGGCAAGCTTCTCGACTCATAACCTGACTAAGTGAAGGGATTGCGTGACAATTATCTTAGCAACCGCGTGATGCGGCATAACAACGTGAACACAATTGGTCGATAGTCTGCTGCTTGGGGTATTATATTTGACACATTCCTCCATTGATTGCACAATGGGGTTTCCGATCTCCTTTCTCTAATATCTCTGGTGTTAGCAACCTAGCTAATGTTGCCCAAACAAATATGAATTTGTAACATATCATACGCTTTGCAAATTCATAACATATCATACAAAATGGATGATGGACATCCACAAAATAATGCATATCATATGAAACGGAACAAATATCAGACCAATAGGAGTGTATTGGATTTACATATACTATGATATGTCTACCCCTGAGTCCAGGTTGGTTCCCATCTAAAAGGTAAGCTGAATTGTGTAGGTTTCGGTTGATGAAAAACAGATGATACAGACAATGTGCTCACTAACAGTAGCCTACCCCAAGATCGTATAGCCTATGCCATGGCGTGCTAACTTGTGGAATTCCATATTATTTTGAAAGGAAGTAGTAGACCAGTGTATCAGCTTGTAAACTATTTACTTTATCAAATTTGTATTTAGCTACATTTGCAACTTCCTGTAGCTGAGAGAATGGCGAAACCCCACCCTCATTTGCAGACAATGACAAATTAGAGGCTGAAGCTTTGTCAATCATGCCACGTCGCCCGAATTAAACCCGGAATACACCCAACATGTTTCTTTGTGTTACTTTTTAGCAAATATTGGTTAAAAGTTAGCAGCAACTTTGTATCAACTCTAGTGTGGAATGAAAGGGTCTTACTTGGAAAGGGTTGACATTGGACGAATCTGCAAATGGGTTATCGTCAAATCCCGACATTTTAATGGCGTTTTATAGATCTCCTCAAAGTATAAACAAAACACAGTCGTCCTATCGTTTGATATGCTCCTTTTTATCGCACTGGTAACTTCCTGAAATGGAGTTTAGTGCGCAGACGTTGGTTACGTATGAGATGACGTCTACCTACGTCATTTGGCTAGTCAAGTAAGGCCCCCCACCTTTAGATCAAAATAGGTGTTTTGGGAGACGGCATGTCTCCGATTTATTTACAAAGCAAATAGACAAAACATGTGTGCATGTCTTTAATACTATTTTGAAACAATTCGATGTGTATTAATGGCACTAGCCAGACCTATGGTTAAAAATACAATAATTTGGAAAATTCCCCCCTTAGGCTAATGTTGACAAGGTCAAGGCAATTTTTTTTTAAAGAAACGATTATTTGAATTTGATCAGTAAACTGCAGCAGAGGGAAATACATACATTTGTTGAAAGTAACATATACATGCCACGTTCAAAACAACTGGAAACTCAGAACTCGGAAATCTCCAACTGATTTTCAGGTCGGAAAGTCGGTGCTCTAAAAAAATGACAGAGTATCCGATTTGTTATTCCGAGTTGGATGACCATTAAAAATGTTTCTCCGAGTTCCCGTTTGTCTTGAACGCACTGAAGTCGGAAGTCAGAGATTTCGGAGTTCCCAGTTGTTTTGAACGCGGCATAGGATGAGCCCATGGCCATATAAAGACGTCAGAACTACAGTGATAGCCGACGTTGCAGCCATGGAGGAAGTAAGAGGTGAAACATATTTCTCTTTTTTGTATTGATTTAATCCGTAAAATGCTTTTAATGACACTGTCACATGTAGCGACAATGTCGCCGTATAACCGCAATCGAACAGCAGAGCATGTTTTCGTATTTAAACATGAAGTAAAGCAACTTCGTTCGCAAGCATCCATTTAAATTTTACCAGAGATTACGTTTACTGCACGCGAGCCACCTTCATAATAGAGCACGCAAACGCATTAGTTATCGTGTATCGTTTAGCATTCTGAAAATGAGAACACATTATTTACACGAGATATATTCGAATTAAAAGGTTGCGTTCAATAACCTATAAAATAGCTGATGTTTTGCTTTCAATGAACGCTGCAGATTCTGCAGTGCGGAGGGACTTACTCAAAAGTGCAATTCTCAGTCATATTGTAGACTTGTGATAAAATTGGTGTGCATGTTGTTCATATTGAAAGTTACTGTCTCTGTTTTCTCATTTTTACAGTATTCCCGCTATCCTGTGCAGTGCAGAACTATGCATGGGGGAAGGTCGGTCTGGACAGTGAGGTGGCCAAACTGGTTGTTGGTGGGGATACCTCGGCTGTCATTGAAGCTGACAAACATTATGCCGAGGTAAGATTTAGACAGTGGTGAACCGTGATTATTGGACCTAGGGCTTTAGCGGGGGTAAAAATATTCCTGAACGTCAAACTTCACCAGTAGTCTAGCGACTACAATAGGGGCACATCTAAGGTGACCATAATTTGCGCACTCTGTGTAGGAGGGAATATTTAAAATAAAAACTCATACACAGCCACAAGAAAGAGAGCAGTCACACACAGCATACTGTTAAATACGACCCATTAATTAAAGGCCAGTAGGCCCCCAATCATAACAAAAACATTAAGCATTTCCAAATCGAAATTTACAATCTACTTCCTATTGCGCACATCTGTTATCACGTTCAGCACAAAGTAACCAGTGCTCTAAAGTATAAATGCAACAATTTCACACCTTATTTTCAGAGGTAGTTAAGAGCAAGTGAGCTGCAAAAAAACTGCCACTCACCAAATCATGATAATTTGAAACAGAACTTTATTTTTTGAAAGTTAATCATGAAGGGCGACGTTAACAAATTAGCAGAAACATCCTCCCTGATAACGCGTGTTTCTGCACAACAAAACAAAAGCTAGCTAGACCAATGGTAAACTAGGCTACTGCTCATGCTCTCAGGAATGATGTATCTAGGAATTGGAGAAGTTGGGAGTAAAACCATATTTTTTTTAAAGAAGAGCTAGTAAAAACAGTCCCACTCATTGCAAGTCCAAATGTTATTGGTTGATTTCCATGTCACTCCAAAATTCTGGCCTAATACAGTTGAATGACCATTGACTGAACAATGGCATTGATCACATGAGACAATTCATTCCTATGTGAAGGCTCAATAGCCAGATTAAGCTAAATAAAGTCGTTTAAGATGGCTCTTCATGGAGACATAACATGTACAGTTTGAGCTACTCCAAGAAGTGAAGTTGCGTGCTACCACAGTGCTGCCCCTTCTCATTCAGTAACTTTAGTTGAAGACCGACTGGGGTACTGCAGGCTGCCATTAATAACCTCTTCAGGATCTGCCCCTTATTTTCAATTTTTGCCTAAGATGACACACCCAACTCGTAACTGCCTGCAACTCTGGACCTGAAGCAAGGATATGCATATTCTTGAAACCTTTTGAAAGGAGACACTTTGAAGGTTGTGTAAATGTTAAATTAATGTAGGGGAATATAACACATTACATCTGTAAAAAAGATGCTTTTTTTGTGTACCGTCTTTGAAATGCAAGAGAAAGGCCATAATGTATTCCAGCCCAGGTGCAATTAACATTTTGCAGTGTATGTGCAAAGTTTTAGACTGATCCAATAAACCACTGCATTTCTGTTCAAAATGTTGTATCAAGACTGCCCAAATGTGCCTAATTGGTTTATTAATCCATTTTCAAGTTCATAACTGTGCACTCTCCTCAAACAGTAGCATATTATTTTTTCACTAATAGCTACTGTAAATTGGAGAGTGCAGTTAGCTTAAATTCCTGTTAAGCTTTCTGCCAGTATCAGATATGTCTGTCCTTGTTACTCACAACCTCAGGCTAATGTGATTAGCATATGTTAGCTCAACCGTCCCGCGGGGGACCCACAGTTCCTGTATAGGTTGTCATAGGGGGATACCTAGTCAGTTCACCTGAAATGTGTCTTCCGCATTTAACCCAACCCCTTTGAATCTGAGAGGTACATTAGCAAGTAAATTATACTCTTCTGTGTGATTTTAAAATAATTGGTTCAAGGACATGCATCTGGTATATTAAAAGCAATTATTATTATTACCATGATTGTCTTCAAAACATTACATTTACACAAAGATTGACAACGAATATCTTCCTTTTCCCACTCAATATAAGGGGGATCCTGTTTTCCGCTAACAATGCCTGCAGTACCGTGGCTTCAATGAGAGGAGGCAGTCGTTCTCCCCTGTAAATGGCAGATGTCCACCCCCCAAAAAATCCTGATTGGATTTTTTTTCCTCGTCCGTCCGTGTTAACTTTTTCAACACGAACTGAATAGAAATCAGAATAAAAATTTAAATAATATAAAATATTAAAATGACATTTTAATAAAGAATCAATAATTTTCTAAATCCTTATGCTCTCTCTGAAGGTGTAGCCTATGGTGTTTTTTTTCCCATTCCTGTCCTGCAGATAACTTTAATTTTTACAAAGCCCTTTAGGACTTTGGCTGAGAGTCTCTTACCCTTCAAGCTCCCTCAATGCCTGCCCTGTCACAAGTCATTCTTTATTTAGCTTCACAGGGAGGGTTTATCATAAAGGTCAATTTTTTATTTCTCTGTTATTTTACCAGGTGACTGAACAGTCTCATTTGCAGCAATGACCTGGGGAATAGTTACAGGGGAGAGGGGGATTAATGAGCCAATTGTAAACTGGGGATTATTAAGTGACCATGATGGTTTGAGGGCCAGATTGGGAATTTAGCCAGGACACTGGGGTTAACACCCCTACTCTTACAATAAGTGCCATGGGATCTTTAATGACCTCAGTCAGGACACCTGTTTTACGTCCCACCCGAAAGACTGCACCCTACACATGGCAGTGTCCCCAATCACTGCCCTGGGGCATTGAGATTTTTTTAGATCAGAGGAAAGAGTGCCTCCTACTGGCCCTCCAACACCACTTCCAGCAGCATCTGGTCTCCCATCCGTGAACTGACCAGGACATCCCCTGCTTAGCTTCAGAAGCATGCCAGCGGTGGTATGCAGGGTGGTATGCTGCTGACATTAATAGGTCTGAGCATGGGAGTGGGGACGTGCTATGGTGAATGGGCAGATGTATTTTCATACTCCGCAATCAGCATCCATAGTCAATAGTCTGGGTGCCTTCTCCTGTTTGAGACAATCCTCTGGTCCTAAACAATAGCTTCCTAAGATGGCACCTAGGCTATCATATATGCATTGAAGATCATTCTATTGAACTGTGTTCATATCCTGTTTATCATTCTTTGAATGTTATTGACATTTTCATACTTAAAACAAACTAAATTAATTAAAGGTGTTTTTTTTTTTTTTTATCTTTGAGAGAACTTGATCACAATGGATGACGAAGCTAAATCACAAAGTGATGTTAACTCTGTTTTTATATATATTTAAAGAGTTGCACACTCTGTGTATAACCTCCCAGGAATGTATTGGGTAAAAAAGACCCTGAAGAAGGCAGTGATGCTGAAATGTTTTACCCAATAAATTACTAGGAGGTTATACGTATGGAGTGTGCGTCTCTTTTGTTTTTAGTTTATTCTCAGTTAGTCAGCGCTTCTACACTCAATAATATTCTCTGGGTGTGTGCCAGCTTATGCTTTATATTAAACTGTTTTTAAAAGATAAATACTCTTGTATGGTCAATGATGCGGCCCCTCCCTGTGTGTCTTGCAGCTTTGGATGGGTGCTCACCCCAAAGGAGACGCCCTCATCAAGGACAACCGGATAGCCCAGAGGACGCTCGGTCAGTGGATTGCAGACTACCCAGCATGCTTGGGGTCAAAGGTCAAAGACACCTTCCAGGGCCAGCTTCCCTTCCTCTTCAAGGTCCTGTCGGTCAACACCGCTCTGTCAATACAGGCCCATCCGAACAGGGTAAGTCCTGGGTCGTGTTCATTAGGGAACACTGTAGCACAGCATTTTTCAGTGGAAAATTAGTCTACTGACCAACCCAAAAACCAAAGGGGAGGAGGGGGCTACATTTAGTTGTGTTTCTATTCTAAATTTGTTTCATTTTTTAAAAATCAAATTGCTCTTTTCCCATTGGCTCTCACACTAGGAGTTGGCTGGACGGCTCCATGCTCAGTTTCCAGAGCATTACCCTGACAACAACCACAAACCTGAGATGGCCGTCGCACTCACCCATTTTGAAGGCCTCTGTGGCTTCAGGCCCGTGGAAGAGATCATTGGCTTTCTCAAATGTGAGTCCCATATCTTGCAGACTGTCCATTATCAGTGTTTTATAGTCCATGTTTTTAAAATGTATTCAACAGCACAGCAGCTCAGTTGAGGGAATTCCTTCACTTTAAGATACATTAAGTAGAGATCAATGATGCTCAGTAACCCCTTTAAAGGGATAGTTCATTTGAAGTGTTGGCTCATTTTTGACTTGCCTAGGGTATTGCCGTTTCCTCAACTATTTTTAAGTTTGTTACCTGGTTATTTAGCGACATCTAGAATATTCTGGCTAGCATCTTTTGAGAATATAGCAATGCTAGTGGAACAGATTGTATCACTTAGCAGTGCATTCAAAAGTATGGGGAATGAGGAGTGGACCAAAAATGGCACCACTCTCTGTGGGAGGCAAAGCCCTCTCCCCACGCTTTTATTTTATCTACAGCTAACATGTTTCTCTGCTCCGCCAAGAGGGGAGCCACTCATTTTGAGTTGTGCTTAGGGCCCCCAAAAGGCTAGAGCCGGCCTTGACTGTAACAATCCATCCGAGGATTGTATTCAAGTTTGCTGAGAGTGTAAAATGTGTCTCCCCCCCAGCCGTGCCAGAATTCCACGCTCTTGTAGGGAGTGAGACGGCAGAGGAGCTGGTGAGCAGTAGAGGGGAGGCGGGTCGCACCTCGCTGGCCCTGAAGAAGTGCTTCACCCGCATGATGAACTGTGAGAAGAAAGTGTTTGTGGACCAGCTGAACATGCTGGTGAAAAGAGTCACTGAGGAAGGTGAGCATCAAACAATATGCATTTTGTTTTTGTGACACCATACACTTCTTCATGTGGGTAGACGCCCAGATCTGTTTGTTCTGTATCACCAACTCCTATGGTCATTGACATGTCAAGCCAAACGTGACCTATTTGGCAACAACCATAAAAGTTGCCGAGACTACACAAACAGATCTGGGACCAGGCCTCAACTTTCTTGCGTACGTTTCAAAAAGAGGTTATTAAAAAGACAATAACAGGGGTTATAGTTCTAAGTCACTGCGACGGAGTGCCGTCGTATGGATTCTGGAGAGGTTGCATTTGAGATCAGCGTTAACCTTTCTGATCTCCCCATCCCGGATCCGGGTTCGTGAATACAGACTCAAGCTCATTACCATAACGCAACGTTAACTATTCATGAAAATCGCAAATGAAATGAAATAAATATGCTAGCTCTCAAGCTTAGCCTTTTGTTAACAACACTGTCATCTCAGATTTTCAAAATATGCTTCTCAACCATTGCAAAACAAGCATTTGTGTAACAGTATTGATGGCTAACGTAGCATTTAGCATTAGCATTCAGCTGGCAACATTTACACAAAAAAACAGAAAAGCATTCAAAAAAATAATTTACCTTTGAAGAACTTCAGATGTTTTCAATGAGGAGACTCTCAGATAGCAAATGTTCAGTTTTTCCTGAAAGATTATTTGTTTAGGACAAATCGCTCCGTTTTCTGCGTCACGTTTAGCTATGAAAAAACCCCTGTATCCAGGATTGTGTAAATCTATCAGCAAGCTCATTAGCATAACACAACGTTAACTATTTATGAAAATCGCAAATGAAATGAAATAAATATGCCATCTCTCAAGCTTAGCCTTTTGTAAACAACACTGTCATCTCAGATTTTCAAAATATGCTTCTCAACCATAGGAAAACAATAATTTGTGTAAAAGTAGCTAGCTAGAGTTAGCATTTCGCGTTAGCATTTCGCGTTAGCATTTCGCGTTAGCATTTCGCGTTAGCATTAGCGTTAGCATCCAGCACGCAACATTAACAAAAACATAAAAGCCTTCAAATAAAATCATTTACCTTTGAAGAACTTCTGATGTTTTCAATGAGGATACTCTCAGTTAGATAGCAGATGCTCAGTTTTTCCAAAAAGATTCCTTGTGTATTAGAAATAGCTCCGTTTTATACATCACATTTGGCTACCAAAAAAAATTCCATAAATTCAGTCCTCAAAACGCAAACTTTTTTCCAAATTAACTCCATAATATCGACTGAAAACATGGCAAACGTTGTTTAGAATCAATCATCAAGGTGTTTTTCACATATCTCTTCATTGATACATCGTTCTTGGACACATGCTTTCTCCCCTGAATCAAATGGTAAAGTAGAAGCAGCTGGCAATTGCGCACCGAATTCGACGCAGGACACCAGGCAGACACTTGGAAAATGTAGTCTCTTATGGTCAATCTTCCAATGATATGCCTACAAATACGTCACAATGCTGCTAAGACCTTGGGCGAACGACAGAAAGTGTAGGCTCATTCGTTGCGCAATCACAGCCATATAAGGAGAGAATGGAAAACAGAGCTTCAGAAATTCTGCTAATTCCTGGGTGATGCATCATCTTGGTTTCGCCTGTAGAATGAGTTCTGGGGCACTTACAGACAAAATCTTTGCAGATTCTGAAACTTCAGAGTGTTTTCTTAGTCGAGCATCTTTTCGTGACAAAATATCGCGCTTAAAACGGGAACGTTTTTTATCCAAAAATGAAATAGCGCCCCTAGAGCTCTATTAATCTTTGGAAAGCAGTTTTGTGTCTTGTTAGATATGGATCCCAGTTTCACAGGACTACGTTTATTTCTCTACTTCAAAAGCGTGCGTGGTATCATTTTACAACTGGAGCTTCATGCATGGTTTAGGGAGACGCCGCTGCACAACATACTACTTGAAGGAGCAATGATATACAGTGCATTCGGAAAGAATTCAGACCCCTTGACTTTTTACACATTTGTTACATTACAGGCTTATTCTAAAATGTATTAAATTTTTTTTTTTTTTTACCCCTCCAATCTACACAATACCCCAATGGCAAGGCAAAAACAGGTTTTTAGAAATATTTGAAAATGTATAAAAAGAACAAACATCACATTTTACATAAGTATTCAGACCCTTTACTCAGTACTTTGAAGCACCTTCGGCAGCGATTACAGCCTCAAATCGTTTTGGGTATGACGCTACAAGCTTGGCACACCTGTATTTGGGGATTTTCTCCCATTCGTCTCTGCACATCCTCTCAAGCTCTGTCGGGTTGGATGGGGAGTGTCGCTGCACAGCTATTTTCAGGTCTCTCCAGAGATGTCAGATCGGGTTCAAGTCCGGGCTCTGGCTGGGCCACTGAAGAACATTGACTTGTTCTGAATCCTCTCCTGCGTTGTCTTGGCTGTGTGCTTAGGGTTGTCCTGTTGGAAGGTGAACCTTCACCCAAGCCTGAGGTCCTGAGCGCTCTGGAGCAGGTTTTCATCAAGGCTCTCTCACCTTTGCTACGTTCATCTTTCCCCAAACTCCAAGCAGGCTGTCATATGCCTTTTCTGAGGACTGGCTTCTTTCTGGCCACTCTACCATAAATAACTGATTGATGGAGTGCTGCAGAGATGTTTGTCCTTCTGGAAGGTTCTCCCATCTCCACAGAGGAACTCTGGAGCTCTGTCAGAGTGACCGCCTTGGTCGCCTCCCTGACCAAGGCCCTTCTCCCCCAATTGCTAAATTTGGCCTTCTTCCATTTAAGAATGGAGGCCGCTGTGTTCTTGGACCTTCAATGCTGCAGAAATGTTTTGGTACCTTTCCCCAGATCTGTGCCTCGACACAATCCTGTTTCGGAGCTCTATGGACAATGCCTTTGACCTCATGGCTTGGTTTTTGCTCTGACATGCACTGTCAACTGTCTGACCTTATATAGATGGGTGTGTGCCTTTCCAGATCATGTCCAATCAATTGAATTTATCACAGTTGGACTCCAATCAAGTTGTAGAAACATCAAGGATAATAAATGGGAACAGGAAGCACCAGAGCTCAATTTCGAGTCTCATAGTAAGGGGGTCTGAATAGTTATGTAAGTAAGGTATTTTTGTTTATTTTAATACAGTTGCAAAGATGTCAACTTGTTTTCGCTTTGTCATTATGGGGTGTGTGTAGATTGAGGAAAACAATTTAATTTAATCCATTTTAGAATAAGACTGTAATTTAACAAAGTGTGGAAAAAGTCAAGGGGTCTGAATTCTTTCCGAAGGCACTGTACTTTGTAATAGAAATTGTTTGAGTGAATGATTTGAATGATTCATGTACTAATAATAATAATCAGGATATTGTGCTTACATTTTAAAGCCACTATGCTGCGTCAGTTAGGCTACAGGTGATCATGCTTATAGCACATCTGACCATACATGGGCTCCTATATGCATGGTTCAATATGGTAAAGTCAAATGTATGTTTTACATGGTGTCAGCATTAATTAGAAAAATTATCATTTTGGAGTAGAATGTTCTTTTTAAAGTTCCTAGAACTGCACTTCTCTGTCCTGCGATATACAAATTCTCCCAGGGAGAACCCCAACCCACTAAGCAAGGGGACTGGAATTGGTCAAACTCTCAGTTTAATACATGTACAAAATGATCCTCTTTCCCTAAAAGCATGATGGCCATGACTTTCTTACATGAAAGGGGAGGTTAGTTAACTTGGCCCCAAACTCTTATCTTTTCTTTAACCCCTGTAATCAATAGTACATTGGAATAAATGATATACTCCTTGAGATTGTATATTTTCTACTGCATAATGATTAGTCAAGTTTTCCAAAGGACCTCTTGCACCAAAACATCTTTCTGGGTAATATTAAACCTTCATTTATCCAGGTTGGTCTTGTTGAGATACAAATCTCTTTCACGAGAGATGGGTTGTTCACTATGCATTAAACGGACTGAAACTGGGAGGGACTTATCCAATAAACACTCGTTTTTATTTTCTGTAGCGAGAACATTTTCGTTGCATGCCCTAATGAACATGACCCTATGTTAAAGACTTTTGTTTTACCTGTTGTACCTCATTCAGCTGCTGCAGGGAAGGACACATCAGACAGTAACAGTGAACTGTTGCTCCGGCTCCACTCCCAGTATCCGGGTGACATCGGCTGTTTTTCCATCTACTTCCTAAACCGCATTGTGCTGGAGCCAGGCGACGCCATGTTTCTGGGTGCCAATGAACCGCACGCGTACCTCAATGGAGGTCAGGGGTCAACCAGTCAGCTTCTTAGAAAGTCAACTAGATGTGTTAAAGTTGTGTATTGATAGGCTGTTGGAGAACAATGGAAATGCACTATGTATAGAAAAGTATGTGGACACCCCTTCAATATAGTGGATTTTGCTATTCCCGCCAGACCCATTGCTGACCAGTGTAAAAATCGAGCACACAGACATGCAATCTCCATAGACAGAAGTTAGCTGTAGAATGGCCTTACTGAAGAGCTCAGTGACATTCAACGTGGCACTGTCATAGGATGCCACCTTTCCAACAAGTCAGTTTGTCAAATTTCTGCCCAGCTAGAGCTGCCCCGGTCAACTGTTAGTGCTGTTTTTCTGACAGACCTTAGTGGTAGGCCACAAGCTCACAAAACAGGACCGCCGAGTGCTGAAAATTCACCTGTCCTCGGTAGCAACACTCACTACTGAGTCCCAGACAGCCTCTGGAAGCAACGTCAGCACAAATGTTAGTCAGAAGATTCATGAAATGGGTTTCCGTGGCCGAGCAGCTGCACACAAGCCGAAGATCAACATGTGCAATGCCAAGCTTTGGCTGGAGTGGTTTAAAGCTCGCCGCCATTGCACTCTGGAGCAGTGGAAACACGAGCGCAACTCCATATTAATTCCCATGATTTGGAATGAGATGTTTGAGTGGGTGTCCACATACTTTTGGCCATGTGGTGAATAATGCAATTGTTTAATGTGGTGGTATGCGCAAAGCCATGAACATGTTTCCCAGGTGCTGGATTATTGAGAGGATACTGTAGAAATGAGAACAAAAATTCTGCTCACTTGTATTGTTGCTTCCAAAGTATAGCGCTTCAGACCCTTTTTTAAAAATATATATATTTTCTTTTAACTACACTTTGGGCGCTATATCAGTATGTGGATTTGTCATACAATGAGATTACCTATTGAAATACATTTTAAACTATGACATTTGTTCATGTTAATTATATCATTATGTTGACATGTAAAGTTACAATGAATCTCAAATACAGCAGTGAGAATTCTAATCTTCAAAAATATATTTTTTAAATTTTTATAAAGTGTACTTGAAAGAAAGTGTCCTATATCCCAATTCTCTCTCACAATGCTACTCAGACTGCATCGAGTGCATGGCCTGCTCAGACAACACGGTGCGCGCCGGCCTGACGCCCAAGTTCATCGACGTCAACACCCTGTGTGAGATGCTGAACTACAGCCCCGCTCCAGCCAGCGCCAAGATCTTCCCCTCCATACAGGACCCCTCAGACCCCTTTGTCTACCTCTATGACCCCCCTGTTCCTGACTTCACTGTCATGAGGATACAGGTAATTGACTTACTTATTTAGCCTGTTCCCAGATCTGTTTGTGCTGTCGGTTTGTGTGTCTTGCCAACTCCTATGGTCATTGTCACGCCAGACAACACAAACGGTTATACTCCGCCTTGATAATATTCTCTGTTTTAAATGGGTCTCTTGTACTAAGCCATTACCATATTTGTTCCAGTGTGTCTCATAAATTAAATGTCAAATTTTCTTCCTTCACTACTTACCCCCCTTTCTCTCCCCCGACCTATGTCTGCCTCCTTCTCCAACCCCCTATTCCCTTTCTTCCTCTGCTTCCCCTCATTCCCCCACCTCTCTCCATCTCCAGGTGCCAGACTCAGTCAGGCAGTACACGGTGGCCCCGGTGGACTGTGCGGGCATCCTGCTGGTGATTGAGGGCGAGGCCACCGGCACCTCCGCCGCTGCCCTCTCTGACATCACCCTGAGCCGGGGCACTGTCCTCTTCATCTCAGCCAATGAGAGCGTCTCCCTTCACATCACCTCCCCCTCCGGAATGACTATGTACCGGGCCTGCAGTCTCCTGTAGCCCCAGGCCTTCTGATAATGTCACCTACCAACATCAACCCAACCCGTGGTTCTCCCATTCGTCATGCCGGGGTGTCCCCTGACATAAGGCCAGTAGTGATAGACTGAAGATGGCCTACTAACAGTTTTAACCCCTCTTTAACTGTAGTCTATGTGCAGTTCCATTCATTTTTCTCAGACAATCGCCCTGACAGGTACAGGAACATGCACAGCTTGTGTGTGTGTGATACACGCCCTTGTGGTTTGTGTACTCGCTGTGGTCCTTTTTATTCGGCCCATGTTTCTGTGAAGGTTTACACAGTATCGGTGATTATGGAGTTTTCATTGGTACAGTATGCCTCAGCTCACATCTCGCTGTAAGTGTCACATACTCTGTCGTTGCTGATGGTTTTTTTAATTGAGCATGTTGTAATTAATTACCTCTAAGCTTTTTTTTTTTCAGTGGGGGAAATCTTCTGTTCAATAGTAGTGCTTTTAAGACAATGCATCATAACAAAAACAGAGTATTTTAAATATATCAGCTGTATTGGGAACATTTGGCGTTTTACAGTATGCTGAGATTCCTGTGCATGTTTGCGGAACAAAGGCACCTGCCCATTCACGCATGCATATTTGCGCGCCGCATACATAGTGTACTTACAACTAGAGCATAGAGTAAGAATGTATAGCTACTGTATGGGGAGGCCTTTTCTTCAGCTGGATCACCAACATTGAAGTTGGTTTAGTTGAAGAAAATGTATGCTGTAAGGCTTAAGCATCATGTGACCATGCAATTCAACAGAAATGCATTCAGCAGTAGTCTGGACTGAAGGTGAGCTGTACTGTGTCAATGGTAACACCTCACACTCTATTACAGGATACAAAGTTGGTGTTTGAGAGGGACTGCATTGCAGTTGGTGACTGTAGACTGCCGACTCATCTTGCATCCTAAATGACTACTGATTATAACTTGTATAGCAGACAGTCTGTAGTCGCAGACTGCAATGTAGTCTCTCAAACACTCAAAATAGCTTTCCCCAAAGGTCAAAAAAGTGAAATTTTGTATGTTTGTTCATTCATTTTGAATGAAGCTCTGTTGGGTCAGGCATGTCTCCTGGTTGGTGTTCATTAGAGCACATCGTAGCAAAAGGAAAATTAGTTTCTTATTGGAGAAGTACTGATTGTACCTCCCCGTTTCTGTTTTGTGCTTAATGAGCATGACCCTGGTGCTTTCAATTGAACAGCGATGATCTACTTACGATTTGTGAATGAAGGACGGGAACAGAACGATAACTTAAATAATTTGTTCTGAACTTGTTTGTATGCCAACTGGTGTTGTCCAGGATATTTTAAATTACATGAACGGTTTGCACTACAATAGTTTAAAAAAAATATATATATATATTATATATATATATACTAGTTTGCAATCAAACCTACAGTAGTAGGTGTCTGTGTGTGTATGTGTATGTATGTATGTATATATATATATATATATATATATACACAGACACCTACTACTGTAGGTTTGATTGCAAACTAGTCTATGGGTTAAAGGTATAACGGTTTTACTTATTTTTCAATAGGAGCTGGAATGAGAGCATGGTTTTGCATTTGACTATACTACAGTAGCATGGCTCTCTAGAGTGTCTGTATGTAAACCTAAATAAAACATTCTGTACTAGTGCGTGGAGTGCTTTCATTGGGATTGAATACCCAGAATGAAGAGACGTGTGTGTGCTCTAGTATTTGATTTATTTAACCAGGTAGAACAAGTTCTCATTTGCAACTGCGACCTGGCCAAGATAAAAGCAAAGCAGTTCGACACATACAACAATACAGTTGCACATGGCATAAACAAACATCCAATCAATAATAGAGCAGGAAGATCTATAAACAGCATGTGCAAATGAGGTGGGATAAGGCAATAAATAGGACTTGGTGGTAAAGCAATTACAATATAGCAAATAAAACACTGGAATGGTAGGCTGTGCAGAGGACGACTGCAAGTTGAGATACTGGGGTGCAAAGGAGCAAGATAACTACAGTATGGGGATGAGGTAGCTTGGATGGGTTATTTACAGGTGCAGTGAGCTGCTCTGACAGCTGGTGCTTAAAGCTAGTGAGGGAGGTAAGAGTCTCCAGCTTCAGATATTTTTGCAGTTCATTCCAGTCATTGGCAGCAGAGAACTGGAAGGAGAGGTGGCCAAAGGAAGAATTGGCTTTGGGGGTGACCAGTGAGAAATACCAGCTGGAGTGCGTGCTACGGGTGGGTGCTGCTATGGTGACCAGTGAGCTAATGCAGAGCTTTACCTAGCAGAGACTTGTAGATGACCTGGAGCCAGTGGGTTTGGCGAGGAGTATGAAGCGAGGGCCAGCCAACGAGAGCATACAGGTCGCAGTGGTGGGTAGTATATGGGGCTTTGGTGACAAAACGAATGGCACTGTGATAGACATCCAATTTGTTGAGTAGAGTGTTGGAGGCTATTTTGCAAATGACATCGGTGAAGTCGAGGATGGTAGGATGGTCAGTTTTACGAGGGTATGGTTGGCAGCATGAGTGAAGGATGCCTTGTTGAGAAATAGGAAGCTTATTTTCGATTGGAGATGTTTAATGTGAGTCTGGAAGGAGAGTTTACAGTCTAACCAGACACCTAGGTATTTGTAGTTGTCCACATATTCTATGTGGGCGGGCGCGCAGGTGCGGGCAGCGATCGGTTGAAGAGCGTGCATTTAGTTTTACTTGCGTTTTTAAGAGCAGTTGGATGCCACGGAAGGAGAGTTGTATGGCATTGAAGCTCATCTGGAGGATAGTTAACACAGTGTCCAACGAAGGGCCAGAGGTATTGTTAGAGTTGCGTCAATTCGAATCTGGTATCAGGATAAATATGACAATGAGTCACCGATTGTATACTATGTATTTTTTATTAGCTAAGCAATAAGTGGTAAATGCAATTTTCGTATATACAGGCTCTCTGTCCCACCTCGCAGGGCAAAACAGAGAACTGACAAGATGTATGTAAACAGTATTCTTTATACTGTGATAGACATAGTTCCAACCCGTCTGTTGGCCTATCACAGTAGAGACTGGGCGTGGTTTAGACTCACCCAGCCTATTATTGATTGTTGTCGTACGAGCTGGTACCAGCCCCCGGGCGCTCCAGTTGATAGATGTAACTTGCTGTGTCGAGTATCTATGCGCTCATTCCCTAGATACCGTTATCACATATCTGGTTTCTGTTATTGTTAAGTTTGAGTTCTAACAAAAAACAGTCTGTGGTTTGCTACACTACGTTCTGTATGTGTCCGTTTTAGTATGTTATTCTGTATTTTTCCATCATGAGAAAGGCCCATGGCCCTGAAACTGTTAACAATGTTTCAAGTCAGCAATGGTGCATAACACCTACATACATCCACACAAGCCAACAGCAGATAATATTCAATCATATATATGGTAATGGGCTATAGTGCACAACACAGAAACCTCATAGTATACAGAATGGTGTCGTCTGTGCGTAGAGGTGGATCATCAGCAGCGAGAGCGACGTCATTGATGTATACAGAGAAGAGAGTCGGCCCAGAATTGAACCCTGTGGCACCCCCATAGAGACGTCCAGATAACAGGCCCTCCGATTCTGACATACTGAATTCTATCGGATAAGTAGTTGGTGAGCAAAGCGAGGCAATCAGACTCAAGGCTGTTGAGTCTGCCAATAAAAATGTTGTGGTTGACAGAATCGAAAGCTTTAGGCTGCAGAGTAATGTCTCTTATCGATGGCGGTTATGATATCGTTTAGGACCTTGAGCGTGGCTGAGGTGCACCCGTGACCAGCTCTGAAACCAGATTTCATGGCGGAGAATGTACGGTGACATTCGAAATGGTCGGTAATCTGTTAATTTGGCTTTCAAAGACCTTAGAAAGGCAAGGTAGAATAGATATAGGTCTGTAGCAGTTTGGGTCTAGAGTGTCTCCCTCTTTGAAGAGGGGGATGACCGCGGAAGATTTCCAATCAATGGGAATCTCAGACGATACGAAAGAGAGGTTGAACAGGCTAGTGATAGGGGTTGCAACAATTTCGTCAGATAATCTAGCCCGGTTGATTTGTAGGGGTCCAGATTTTGGAGCTCTTTCAGAACATCAGCTATCTGGATTTGATATAAGTGCATCATTACGCAGAACCCAAACGATCCAAATGTAGCATGCATTGGTCCAAAAATGTTTTCTAAAGTTACAAATCGTCAGTTCACTAAAATGTTTTGCTCAAATTACTTTATTTCTAACTTCTGAAAACCTAGTATTTTGCGCCAACTGCGTCCTCTCCTTCAGCGTCAAACTAAGCATGTGATTATGTTGAGTCACTAGGCAGGTTTACCATTGACCCAGGTTCATTTGACAAAAGCAATGTCCCAAACATTTTTGGATACATGTGTGATGGAAACGGAAGAGGAAGGAGGCGTTTGCTAAAGAGCAACAACATTTGTATCCGTTCGACGGGTAGATTTGTCTATTACCAAACTTTATTGTGACAAATTAAGATGGAAATGCTGTTTTTCAAATAAATTTTGATTGCCGAATAATTTGGAAGGTACGCGATGTCATCACATAACTATAAAGCGCCACTTTTATTACTAAATGTCTTCTGCTTTTTTAAAATAAGGGGTAGATCAGCTTTAATATTGCAGATCGATTGTAGCTTCCATTTATGTAATTGTCGGCATCATTTCCAATCCCCCATATATTGTTTTGTATATATATATATATATATATATATCTATCGATGTTTATATATATATATATATATAAAATATAATGTACCAGTCTAAAGTTTGGACACCTACCCAAGTGTTTTTCTTATTTTTTTTTACTGTTTTCTATATTGTAATAATATAGAATAATATATAGAATAATAATGAAGACATCTAAACTATGAAATAACACTTGGAATCATGTAGTAACCAAAAAAGTGTTGAATCAAAATGTAATTGAGATTCTTCAAAGTAGCCACCATTTGCCTTGATGACAGCTTTGTACACTCTTGGCATTCTCTCAACCAGCTTCACCTGGAATGCTTTTAGATATACAGAGTAAAGTTGATACTTTCAAAACAAAGACAGCAATGACTTTTGGTTTGCCTGGAAACCTGAATTTGAATTGCATTTAATCAGGAGAGCTTGAATCAGAAAAGTTTCCTCCCATGACCTCTACAAGTAAGAATGTTGAATAAAAGTATATTTTAACGTACTTTACCAGTTGTCCGTGTGGTTGGTCCTTTTGGCAGTACGAATGTGAAACAATTTATCCACAGGACAGAATAATTACAAAATTTTCAAAGCGCTGGGAATACATTCAGATTTCTATCAGCTGAAGCATGTGCAGAAACATGTAAACACTGGAACGATCTCGGCAACTATGCATGCTTTTCATGCATGTAGACTGAACAGAAATATAAATGCAACATGTAAAGTGTTGGTCCCATGTTTCATGAACTGAAATTAAAGATCCCAGAAATATTCATTTTTTCACAAAAATCTTATTTCTCTCAAATTTTGTCAACAAACTTGTTTACGTTCCTGTTAGTGAGCATTTTTCCTTTGCCAAGATAATCCATCCACCTGACAGTTGTGGCATATCAAGAAGTTTATGAAACAGCATGATCATTACACAGGTGCACCTTGTGCTGGGGACAATAAAAGGCCACTATAAAATGTGCCGTTTTGTCACACAGCACAATGCCACAGATGTCTCAAGTTGAGGTAGCATGCAATTGGCATGCTGACTGCAGAAATTCCCACCAGAGATGTGGGCAGATAATTGAATGTTCATGTCTTTACCATAAGCCGCCTCCAACATAGTTTTTAGAGAATTTGGCAGTACGGCCAAACGGGCTCACAACCGCAGAATACGCCAGCCCAGGAGCTCCACATTCGACATCTTCACCTGCGGAATCGTCTTAAACCAGCCATCAGGACGACTGATAAAAACTGAGGAGTATTTACATTTGAAGTCAGAAGTTTACATACACTTAGATTGGAGTCATTAAAACTCGTTGAACCACTCCACAAATGTATTGTTAATTAACAATCTATAGTTTTGGCAAGTCGGTTAGGACACCTACTTTGTGCATGACACAAGTCATTTTTCCAACAATTGTTACCAGACAGATTATTTTACTTATATTTCACTGTATCACAATTCCAGTGGGTCAGAAGTTTACATACACTAAATTGACTGTGCCTTTAAACAGCTGGGAAAATCCCAGAAAATGATGTCATGGCTTTAGAAGCTTCTGATAGGCTAATTGACAACATTTGAGTAATTTGGAGGTGTACCTGTGGATGTATTTCAAGGCCTACCTTCAAACTCAGTGCCTCTTTGCTTGACATCATGGGAAAATCAAAAGAAATCAAAAGAAATCAGCCAAGACATCAGAAAATAAATTGTAGACCTCCACAAGTCTGGTTCATCATTGGGAGCAATTTCCAAACGCCTGAAGCTACCATGTTCATCTGTACAAGCAATAGTAAGCAAGTATTAACACCATGGGACCACGCAGCTGTCATACTGCTCAGGAAGGAGACGCGTTCCGTCTCCTAGAGATAAACGTACTTTGGTGCGAAAAGTGCAAATCAATCCCTGAACAACAGCAAAGGCCCTTGTGAAGATGCTGGAGGAAACAGGTACAAAAGTATCTATATCCACAGTACAACGAGTGCTATATTGACATTACCTGAAAGGCCACTCAGCAAGGAAGAAGCCACTGCTCCAAAACCGCCATAAAAAAGCCAGACTACGGTTTACAACTTTACATGGGGACAAAGATCGTACTTTTTGGAGAAATGTCCTCTGTTCTGATGAAACAAAAATAGAAATGTTTGGCCATAATGACCATCGTTATGTTTGGAGGGAAAGGGGGATGCTTGCAAGCCGAAGAATCCCATCCCAACCGTGAAGCACGGGTGAAGCACGGGGGTGGCAGCATCATGTTGTGGGGGTGCTTTGCTGCAGGAGGGACTGGTGCACTTCACAAAATAGATGGCATCATGAGGATAGAAAATTATGTGCATATATTGAAGCAACTTCTCAAGACATCAGCCAGGAACTTAAAGCTTGGTCGCAAATGGGTCTTCCAAATGGACAATGACCCAGAGCATACTTCCAAAGTTGCGGCAAAATGGCTTAAGGACAACAAAGTCAAGGTATTGGAGTGGCCATCACAAAGCCCTAACCTCAAACCTATTGAACATTTTTTGGGCAGAACTTATGCAAGGAAGGAGGCCTACAAACCTGACTCAGTTACACCATGTCTGTCAGGAGGAATGGGCCAAAATTGACCCAACTTATTGTGGGAAGCTTGTGGAAGGCTACCCAAAACATTTGACCCAAGTTAAACAATTTAAAGGAAATGCTAACAAATACTAGTTGAGTGTATATAAACTTCTAACCTACTGGGAATGTGATGAAAGAAATAAAAGCTGAAATAAATCATTCTCGCTACGATTATTCTGACATTTCGCGTTCTTAAAATAAAGTGGTGATCCTAACTGACCTAATTCAAGGAATTTTTGCTAGGATTTAATGTCAGGAATTGTGAAAAAACTGAGTTTAAATGTATTTGGCTAAGGTGTATTTATTTGGCTAACTTCCGACTTCAACTGTATTTGCAGTAAGCTCCAGGTATATGTTCTAATTCTTCTGACATTCCAGGAACTTGCGACCAAAAACAAGCTACATATGGGCAGTACCAGGAATTTGAAATAATAATAAAAAAATGGGAAAAACTCTTGAATTTGAACTCTTGAACTTTTGAATCCGGCATCGTTTTGTTTGTCAGTTCATAAACCATGGGCCATGGAATGTTACATTTATTTCACAGTACAAGGGGTGGGTCATGTGAAAATATTTTTTACTTGGGGAGAGGGGTGTTGCATTTTTTTTTAATGACCTCTCGAGATGGCCTCAGTTCGGGTTCGCTTCGGGGGCTCTTTTGATGGGCCTGAGTTTCTTTGGAGTGTTCACATTGCAATAAAAAAGGTTCACAAAAATTGTCTGAAAGTGTGAAAACCCCCTTAAACACAGCAGGCTACCACTACCCCATTCATAGACGCTAACTACCTTCAGTGTATTTTGATGAAGTTATCTTCTTCTCGGAGGGACTTTTGTTAAGACGTTCAGTCTCAACGTGAACATGCATCGCTTGCGGTATGGTTTTGGAAACATAAGGAACCTATCATTCATATCAGCAAGAATTATTTTTCAAAAAATAGAAGGTTAAGTTACTACACACCTTTATGAGTTTAGTGAATCCGCCAGATCAGAGGGAGTAGGGATGACCAGGGATACTCTCTTGATAAGTGTGTGAATTAGACCATTTTGCTGTCTTGCTAAGCATTCAAAATGTAATGAGTACTTTTGGGTGCCAGGGAAAATGTATGGAGTAAAAAGTACAATATTTTCTTTAAGAATGTAGTGAAGGAAAAGTTGTCAAAAATATAAATATTAAAAGTACAAATACCCCCCCCCCCCCCCAAAAAAACGTAAGTATAAAGTATTTTTACTTAATTACTTTAACCCACCGCCCACACGGTTATTTCTCCACGTCACAGCGAGTTCACAGACGACGGACAGAAGACAGAGGCCACCAACTGTGCCAATGAGCGATCTATAGCAAGCTCCAAACACTTGTGTGTAATGGAAAAAATGCCAGCAGACACGTGTCTGAAAACGACTGTCTTTATACTGTGGACATGATCATCCACAAACTTGCTGAAACAAAACCAAACAGCACTTTAGTTGTAAATTAAAAGTGCTATATTCACTGTACAGGCCAGGGCACACAGATACGCTAAAAATTCAAAAGGACTTCCTCATTTCTTTTTCTAGGTAAAAAAAAAGAAGCTACAAGTAACTGTGGAAATGCAGTGTGAAAACACACATAAGAAAACAGCACAACCTATGTGTGTGTAATCAAAACAAACTATATTGTACATATGCTTCCCTCGATCAGAAAGCCCTTCTAGTCAATGGGTTAGATGTATATTGCAGGGGGGAAGGTGTGATGAAACACCACTGCTCCTGACTGGGACTCAACGTTTGGTTGAGCTCCTGCAGGGGAGCACCTAGCCAGTCTATGAGCAAACAGCTCCTTACTAATCAAGAACATATCTAGGATACCAGACACTTCTTCCTTGAACCAATGCCTCAGGGAGCATTACCCTAGAGCCCTGGCCAGCACGTTGCAGTTGAAGCGCCTGCACCATCCCTACAGTGAAGCATAGTGGTGGCAGCATCATGCTGTGTGGATGTTTTCAGCAGCAGGGACTGGGAGACTAGTTTGGATTGATGGAAAGAGGAATGGAGCAATGAACAGAGAAATCCTTGATGAAAACCTGCTCCAGAGCGCTCAGGATCTGACTGGGGCAAAGGTTCACCTTCCAACAGGACAATAACCCTAGGCACACATCCAAGACAACGCAAGAGTGGCTTCGGGACAAGTCTCGGAATGTCCTTTAGTAGCCCAGCCAGAGCCTGGACTTGAACCCGATCGAACATCTCTGGAGAGACCTGGAAATAGTTATGCATGGACGCTCCCCATCCAACCTGACTGAGCTTGAGAGGATCTGCAGAGAATGGGGAAAAACTCCCCAAATACAGGTGTGCCAAGCTCGTAGTGTCAATCCCAAGAAGACCCGATGCTGTAATCACTGCCAGAGGTGCTTCAACAATGTACTGAGTAAATACTTATGTAAATGTGATATTTTGTTTTTAAATGTTTAAAAAAAAATGTTTATGGGGTTGGGGTATAGTGGGTTATTATGAGGTATATTATATAGTGTGTGTAGATTGCTGAGGGGGAAAAACGATTTAATCTATTTTAGAATTAGGCTATAATGTTACAAAATGTGGAAAAAGTCAAGGGGTCTGAATACTTTCCGAATGCACTGTATTTTAATCACACAATTCACAACAGTTTGGCCTTTTTAATAAGCACATGATTTTTTCCCCCATAAATTTGTTTATTTTTATTTTTACCATAGACATATAATTTATATAATAAAAAAAAAGAAATATTAGACAAATTGCACCTTATACATACAACTGTGTCCAGAGTAGCACACACACACAAAAAGATACAATTGCTCAAGTTGGATTTTTGCTGTAGCACAAACATGAGTTTTTTTTTTGAGCCTGTAAAAAAACATTAAATATGATTAATATTATAGAAGGAGTCATACACAGGATAATATATCCTTTTAATTACAGGCTTTTTTCCCCCCCTCTTCAATGTACACTCGTAAGCATGATCATAAATACAATATACATACTGTATATAAAAATAACAACAAAACGACAAGAGAAAGCAGAGCATTGCCTTCCAGTGATAGGTACATTCACTTTAGCAGTACGCCAATGCCAGCCTTAGGGTGTACAAATCCCGTGCTTAGTGTGGGTTTTTGACCAGCATGAATGGTTATTTTCTCCCACGCCCCTCAACAACCCTCAGTGCTCCCCTCTCGAAACTGAACTTCTGAGTGCTCTTTCTGATAACCAGGGTCGTATTCATTAGGGCACACCGTAGCAAAAAGCGTTGCGACGTAAAACAAAAACAAGCGGTTCTTATTGGTAGTCAGTTCGGGTAGTCCCTTCCTGTTTCAGTCAGTTTTCTTTCATTCGGTGCCTAATGCATACAACCCAGGTTTGGTTGTGACTGAATCGAGGTGCCTGCTCCCTAAAATACCACCATGGTTCAGCTGCTTCACCCGAATAGTAGACAACAAGCAGCAAGTAAAGTCTCTAAAGGGTTTTGGGACACAGTGGAGAATCTGGATGGAACAACGCACACTGAAGAAGAGGCAAGCTTGTGACAAAACACATAGGGCTACATGAAATTCCCTATTCATTATGACGACTATTCTGCGATCAAGTCCTACACCTTTTCTATGTCAAGACTTTGATTGTGTTGTTTCAGATGTGTCCTTGTTGTATTGCATTGGATGGCAAGTACAGTACAGGAATGGCAAGACTATAATACTGATTTAACTCCAGGTTAAGTACTGGTGAGAAGAGATAGATAGATAGACAGACAGACAGGTCCCCCTACAGGGCACATAGGATATTGCACGGTATAGAGAGTGAGAGTACAGCGGTATTTATCTTACAGTACCAGAGAGTTATCTTCTGTTGAAACACACTGGACAATTGAAACCGATTGCCTTTTCTCTGCGAGGCATTTAAATACACATTTAGCATGGAGTAAATGCTACTGTTCAGGAAGGCCCGGTAGTGAAGTGGATGGAAAGGTTCATTCATATTTTAACCAATGTCAAAATCAGAGGCGAAGGATTTGGCTGGCTCAAAGGTTGTATGGGACATACATAGCAGAGGACTGCGTGTGTGTGTGTGTGTCTGTCTGTCTGTCGTAAAGGTTGGACTGTGTTGACATCAAATGAACAGAGCAGTAGTGATAACCAACCAACCAACCACACACACACACACACACACACACACACCTCTTGGTACAGATAGGCGATAAAAATGTATTTTGTCTCAACAAAATCCCCCTTACCACGCAAGTAAAGCTGACAATAGCCTCAATGGCAACTTTAACAACAACAATAATGAAACACCAATAAAAAGACAAAATAAATTCAAGTCCTGATTTGGTTACTCTTAACACTGATGTCTCAGAACAACGTAGAATTGTGTGTGGGGACGGGGGACAGGGGACGGGGACAGACAAACGACGGATGGAGGAGAAAGGCATTACAATACATTATGGCTGATAAACATTGAACACCGCAGTCGCGGTGTCAAACACAATGGCAACAGTGATGTGATGATCGTAAGTGTCTGAAAGTCAATCCCTTGTTGCACCACATGCATTATTTCACATGAGAAGAAGTGGCACCAACTGAACACATCAAGTGGCTCTGTTAAAATGGTATGTGCTATCAGGGATACTTTGGACGTCCCTACCCCCCATTGAAGTTGAAATAAAAAAAATGGTTACGTTTCAGTAAGGTTTACGGTTATAGTGCGGGTTAGGATAAGGGTTAGTGTTTAGGGTAGGGACGTCCCAAAGATCCCGGATAGCACCAACCTTGTTAAAAATCAACAAAACAAAACGACAAACAAAACCATAACCTGAATCCCATAAACTTCACTTTGCAAAAGACTCCTGACAAGACACAGTTATTATAAACACTGGACGACCCAGTAGCACTGGAGTTCCTTCTATTTACATATTTTTAATAACATAATAATAATAGTAATGTCATATTACACATTTATAACATATCACCACAGTAGTCTCTTGAACAGGCATAGGAAACAAGTGTAATGAAGGAGCATGCAGCCTTGTGGAGAGGCTGTATCGTGTAAACTTGAAAGCAGATGTGAGAGTAGCGGAGTGCTTCTTATCAAAATGGTGGACAGTACTCTCAGTCAGTCACTCTGCTTTTGAGTGGCTCAAACCACTTTAGACCTCCACTCAAAAGATGGCGCTGTAGCTTCTATTTTTTTTCCATTCTCTCCAGCCCCTCTGTGCCCCTGAGGCTCCAGCAGGGGTCAAGGGGCTTGGAGGTCAAAGTTTAAAAAGACAGGTGAGTCAAGGCAGCCGCCCTCATCCTTTTCCTCACTCTCCGTCTCTCTCTCGCCCATTTATTCCTCTACAGCCTCCTGCCACGCCTCCATCTTCGTTCCCGAGGCTTCCTATTTCTTTCGTTCATTCATCCCATCTCTCTTTCTCCATCTCCGCTCATCATCTTTCACTTCACTCTCCGTATCTCTCTCGCCATTTTATTCCTCTACAGCCTCCTGACATGCCTCCATCTTCGTTCCCGAGGCTTCCTATTTCTTTCGTTCATTCATCCCATCTCTCTTTCTCCCTCTCCGTTCATCATCTTTCACTTCACTCTCAGCCCACTCCCACCAAGCGGATGGCGCCGAACTGCATCGTGGGACGGCGGCAGACCTCCAAGGCAAGACTGGCACAGGGAAGAAGTAGAGAGGTGAGCACAGCTAGGGGAGGACAGAAGTGAGAGATGGATGCCTACATGGCCCATTCCAGCCCTGTTTCACTCCCTTCCTCCCTTCCTCATACACATTCTATCGGCATGGGGGATAGAAGGCGGTTCGGATGTCTCGTCTCTCCGCCACTCTCCCTCACACCATAAACTCGTTACTGCCATACAGAACCAGCTGTTGGGGCGGCGAGCTGAAGTCAGACTCCCTCCTGTGGCCTTCGGGGGCTTCACGCGGCGAGCTCCTACTCAGCCGGAGGCGGTGGCGACTCTTCACCCCCACAGTGCCCCTCGGGTCCCCCTCAGACTGCACTACGGGGACTCCTAGGCCCGATGAGCAGGAGGCGAGCAGGGGGCCGGATGAGGAGGAGCGGAAGCGGTAGTTGGGGGAAGGAGGGATAACCGAGGAGGAGGGGTGGTAGGAGGAAGAGGAGAGCGAGGAAGAGGCGGTGGACAAGATGGAGTCGACCGAGTCCACAGAGTCGGGTTGTCTCCGGAGGCCGCGGCGGCTCTTGGCTTCAGGCTTCCGGGAGCGGTAGGTGCCTGTCAAGAGAAATATTTGGTTAGAGAAAAGTGTTTACTACACACACACAGACGGACAGGCACGCACCACATATAGAACACGCGCACACACACACACACTCTCCAGTCTCACCAGAGGGGTAGGAGGCGGCTCCCTCATGGTCCATGCTGAGGTTCTCAGAGCTGTCTGCTGTTCCTATCGAGGCCTCCGACTCCAGAGTCTCATCATCAGACGCCCGCGGCTCCAACATCAACATCTCGTATGTCAACTCCTCCCTACACACACACACACGATCAACATGTATACATCCCATCAACACCCTGTCGACATGTGGTCCTGTGTAGGTACGTTGGTAGAGCATGGTGCTTGCAACGGTTGGACAGTGGGTTCGATTCCCAGAACCACCCGTATGTAAAAAGTTGCTTTGGATAAAAGCTTCTGCAAAAATGGCATATATAAGTTGTTCACCAGACAGTATAAGTTGTTCACCAGACAGTATAAGTTGTTCACCAGACGGTATAAGTTGTTCACCAGACGGTGGTATAAGTTGTTCACCAGACGGTATAAGTTGTTCACCAGACGGTATAAGTTGTTCACCAGACGGTGGTATAAGTTGTTCACCAGACGGTGGTATAAGTTGTTCACCAGACGGTGGTATAAGTTGTTCACCAGACGGTGGTATAAGTTGTTCACCAGACAGTATAAGTTGTTCACCAGACGGTGGTATAAGTTGTTCACCAGACGGTATAAGTTGTTCACCAGACGGTGGTATAAGTTGTTCACCAGACGGTGGTATAAGTTGTTCACCAGACGGTATAAGTTGTTCACCAGACGGTATAAGTTGTTCACCAGACGGTATAAGTTGTTCACCAGAGGGTATAAGTTGTTCACCAGACGGTATAAGTTGTTCACCAGACGGTATAAGTTGTTCACCAAAGGGTATAAGTTGTTCACCAGACGGTATAAGTTGTTCACCAGAGGGTATAAGTTGTTCACCAGACGGTATATGTTGTTCACCAGACGGTATAAGTTGTTCACCAGACGGTATAAGTTGTTCACCAGAGGGTATAAGTTGTTCACCAGAGGGTATAAGTTGTTCACCAGACGGTATAAATCCTCTTAAGTCTACCCCCTCCCTTTTCGAACATTCTGTTAAAAATCGCGCAACATTTCAGCGTCCTACTACTCATGCCAGGAATATAGTATATGCATATGATTAGTATGTGTGGATAGAAAACACTCTGAAGTTTCTAAAACTGGTTAAATCACAGCTGTGACTATAACAGAGCGTGTGTTTCATCGAAAAGCGCAATAAAAACTGGTCACTGAAAGCTGAAAATAATATCCATGCGCCAGGGGCGGCAGCGTAGCCTAGTGGTTAGAGCGTCGGACTAGTAACCGGAAGGTTGCGAGTTCAAACCCCCGAGCTGACAAGGTACAAATCTGTCGTTCTGCCCCTGAACAGGCAGTTAACCCACTGTTCCCAGGCCGTCATTGAAAATAAGAATTTGTTCTTAACTGACTTGCCTGGTTAAATAAAGGTAAAATAAAAAAAAAAAAAAAAAACTTGCATGTATTGTTTAAAGGACACCAAATTAAATAGGGCCTCGGATGCAATTCCTACAGATTCCACACGATGTCGCCATTGTCGTCATCTGAGAGTTATTTCTTAGTCAAACAAAGGAAAGACATTCCATTTCTTCCGGTCTCCGACAGGATGTTTTGGAGGAGAGATTTTCGACCATGATTTGAAGACGTGGAGCTATTGAATACACATCGCACCCGTGATCATTTTGATAGATTATAAACGTTTACTAATACCTAAAGTTGGATTACAAAAGTATTTCGAAGTGTTTTGTGAAAGTTTATCGTCGACTTTTTTAATTTTAAAAAATGACGCAGCGTTTTAAAACGATGTTTTTTCTGAATTACACAGTTTCCATAGATGGCTATTTTGGGTATATATGGACCGATTTAATCGAAAAAAGACCCAATAGTGATGTTTATGGGGCATATAGGAGTGCCAAGAAAGAAGCTCGTCAAAGGTAATGAATGTTTTATATTTTATTTCTGCTAATTCTTTTGTTTACGTCGCCTTCAGGCATTTTGGGGTGTTGCATGCTATCAGATAATAGCTTCTCATGCTTTCGCCGAAAAGCATTTTAAAAATCTGACTTGTTGGCTAGATTCACAACGAGTGTAGCTCTAATTCAATACCCTGTATGTGTGTTTTAATGAACGTTTGAGTTTTAACGAGTACATTTAGCATTTAGCGTAGCGCATTTGCAATTCCAGGTGCCTACTTGAGACGTCTGCGTCTCAATGTAACAGTACAAATTTAGACCGTCCCCTCGCCCATACCCGGGCGCGAACTAGGGACCTTCTGCACACATCAACAGTCACCCTCGAAGCATCGTTACCCATCGCGCCACAAAAGCCGCGGCCCTTGCAGAGCAAGGGGAACTACTACTTCAAGGTCTCAGAGCAAGTGACGTCACTGATTGAAACGCTATTTAGCGCCCACGCTAACTAAGCTAGCCGTTTCACATCCGTTACACTCACCCCCCTTTTGACCTTCCTCCTTTTTCCGCAGCAACCAGTAATCCGGGTCAACAGCATCAATGCAACAGTACAAATTTAAACCGTCCCCTCGCCCATACCCGGGCGCGAACTAGGGACCTTCTGCACACATCAACAGTCACCCTCGAAGCATCGTTACCCATCGCGCCACAAAAGCCGCGGCCCTTGCAGAGCAAGGGGAACTACTACTTCAAGGTCTCAGAGCAAGTGACGTCACTGATTGAAACGCTATTTAGCGCCCACGCTAACTAAGCTAGCCGTTTCACATCCGTTACATCAAGTAGGATCAACAGGATAAGTTGTTCACCAGACGGTATAAGTTGTTCACCAGACGGTATAAGTTGTTCACCAGAGGGTATAAGTTGTTCACCAGAGGGTATAAATTGTTCACCAGAGGGTATAAGTTGTTCACCAGACAGTATAATTCGTCTTTCCTCAATTCCTTATGTCCTCGCCTCGTTGTCAAAACACATTGGAGGAGAAGGTCCAAGGGCAGGTACCGTTTTTTGAGAAAGCCCCCTACAGTACTAGAGTTATAGTTAATAAGAGATAATAAGGACGACATGACAGGCTTACTTCTCTCTCTGCAGGCTCTCGATCTGCTCGGTGAGGACCCTCTCCTCTTGCTGCATGGCGGCCTGCTGCTGTTCCGTCAGCCCTGGCTCTGCCCCCTCCTCCCCAGCACTGTCCCCGTCCACCGGGACCGCTCTGGGGCTGAGGGGTGGGGAGGGCGTGTGGTGGCTGCTACCCCTCCGAAGACCACCTTTGCCCTATAGGACACAGAGCAGAGGGCTAGTTAGCATAAAGGCTAGTCTATGAGGTAAGCTAGGCTATTTGGCTAGGCTACGGCAGGCCATTAGGTGGTTAGGATAGAGGCTGATGGAACGGTTAACATCCGACTCAGTGTCATGAAGACAGGTTCTACTAGCAAACACACACACAGTGACGACAGCCCGAGAGATGAGCATTCAAGATGGTTGGACAGTAAAACCCACAGCGAGGGACATGGTTGAGGATGGTCTTTTTAACGTCGATTTCTCAGACCTGCACAAAGCAACTGAATATGCATATTTTCTAGAATATGTTCATCAAGTTCTGATTAAAAACTACTTTGTGAGTGTTATAAAACCAACAAACTGTAGCACAGGCACGCACGCAAGCATACATAGGTGTGCATGACCTTTTTAGGCTGCATGTTATGATGCGAAGCAACAAAAAAATAAAGTTCGGTCAAGATGCAAATAATGAAAACATAAAACAAACAAAGCAAGCTCATTGGTTATTTGAGTGATAATGCCAGAGGAGCCAGTGTTTGGAGGATATATTTGCACGGGTGTTGCGCCGAAAATCCCCCCCCCCCCTTCTAATTTCCTTAATATTGTGGCTAGAATCAAATACTTTCTGTGGCACACATCAGAGTCAAATGCTTTCTATAGATAAACTTCATGTCAGGATAGGCAACTGAAATGAATAACTAATGTGTGCGTGTTATATTAAACATAGAGGAGGCAGAACATTTTGGCAAACACACATTTCAGAACAACTATTGATGAATTATGCTTACACTTTCAAAAATACTAGTCGACTAAGACGTGACAGCTGACAACTTTTGTCAAAGAGATTTATTTATAGACTAATACAAATCAGTAGCGGATTAAGGTACGGGCGACATGGGCAGCCGAGGGCATTATCACTTTTATACAAAGGGTTACCAACATATTCAAATAATGATTGACATATGTTCATTAAAAACGTTATTTTTATGATTTTTTTTCATACTATTTCATCCTTACACAAATCTAGGGTTGCTACTCAGCCCGGCTTGTCGGTCGGTCGTTCGTTCTATCGGTTCGGTTGCCAGAGACACGACCCAGTCCTTCAGTCTTTTTGTTCTGTATCTATGGACGTTGGTTCTAAATGTTCCATTGCAATACTGGCTGGCAACGTTCTTATCCCTTGCTTGCTAGCTAGCCAACTACGGCTAACTTACAGTCACGTCAAACAGTGCAGACAGAATAACAACAGTATCTGCATTTGTTTAAGCTGTTTTCTAGTGACATTTATTTGCATTAATCCATAGCAATGTGCTAATGAGGCGCGATTTCGCCTAGCATAGAAAACGTGTTCTCTCATCAGGACACTGTTGTTCGGAGGAACTAGCCAACAACACAGCTAACACAATAACTTCAAAGTGAAACTGGAAAGACTGCAAATGAGCTGCACTTCGTTGTACCTTTTTTTCATTTTTTTTGTATATATCCATAAATATGATGCCAGCTGATTCATGATTTCGACTGGCTGAGAAATGCTGCATGTCTGTCTCGTCTCGACTCCCGAAACGTTCATTATTATGGGACACCTGGAGATCTAATTTGAATATTAAAACAATGTTGCAAATGTCGGAGACAGACAGCAAAGTTTATACAAATCTCAGCTGTTGAAAACAACAATTTAGTTTAAAAGAAATGTGAGATAATGTAAAGATGCTTTTTATAGTGGAGATCAAGTTCAGAAATTGCCTGGCTGGGCTGATGAGACAGTGGATTGCGCAGTCAGATGGAACAGAGTAAATGGTCATTTTACGTCCGATTTAGAGGTGGTAACTTGTGGAATAGACATCAGCTAGAATGCGGTTTTAACCAATCAGAACTCAGAATCTAAACACTGCCCTATCTATCCAATGGACGAACCACAGCTCTCATTTCTCTCACATGACCTAGTAATGACCGTTGATAGTCATGAATGAATCATAAAACGGTTTCAATTAACAAATAATAAAAGGTTGATATTTATTACAAATGTATGACAAATCAACGGTGCGAGGATAAGTGACAAGCTGAGAATATTAGTTGGCCGACTTTGGTAGACACAAATACAATCTTCTGTGGACAAGAGATATACACTGAGTGTACAAAACATTAGGAACATCTGCTCTTTCCATGACAGACTGACCAGGTGAATCCAGGTGAAAGATATGATCCCTTATTGATGTCACTTGTTAAATCCACTTCAATCAGTGTAGATGAAGGGGAGGAGACAGGTAAAGAAGGATGTTTAAGCCTTGAGACAATTGAGACATTCAGAAGGTGAATGGCCAAGACAAAATATTTAAGTGTCTTTGAACGTGGTAAGGTAGTTAGTGCCAGGCGCACCGGTGTGAGTGTGTCAAGAACTGCAACGCTGCTGGGTTTTTCATGCTCAACAGTTTCCCCGTGTGGATCAAGGATGGTCCACCACCCAAAGGACATCCAGCCATCTTGACAACTGTGGGACGGATTGGAGTCAACATGAGCCAGCAACCCTGTGGAACGCTTTCGACACATTTTAGAGTCCATGCACTGATGAGCTGAAGCTGTTCTGAGGCCAAAAGGGGTGAAACTCAATATTAGGAAGGTGTTGCTAATGTTTTATACACTCAGTGTATAGAGAAAGGGAGAATGAAGAGAAGGGAAGAGAGACAGAAGGACGGAAGAGATAGCAATGTGAGGGCACGTGGACTTCATAGCATGAGGGAGGTGCCGACTTGCTGATTGACTGCGCCACAGACAAATGGGCTGACAGGACTGGTTGATTGACAGCACCACAGACAAATGGTCTGACAGGACTGGGTGTGATCTCATGGAGTATATACTAGGAATACATACCGGGGTGGCTGTGCGGGTTATGCCAATAAACCTAACAGCGATTAGTACAGGTTTCTGGAGTGGGGGGGGAGGAGAGAACAGGGTTAGGGCTGAAGCCTAAACACTACATGGTGGTATTAGAAGGAAATGGAGGGTAGGCCAATTTTTATTACAACCAATTGCACTCAAATGAACTTTCATATGGTGGTAAAGTGAAATACTTCTGGAGATTAACTTAAATCATGACCCATGAGGTCATGGCCGAAATCACAGCTAAAGTAATTTCATAATTGAGTGTAATGTTCGGATCACTGGGAGAATGTTGGAGAACGTTGCATCCGGTGAGAGGAACTAAGGGCTAAAGATTAGGTGAAAGTTCAACCACTGGAAGATGGAGAGGGAAGTCTATGATGGCCTCAGTCACATTTGTCCTGCCTGGGACCCCTGGGTCATTTTCATTAGGGCATGCAACAGAAAACGCTTAAATGTTCTGAAATTAAAATTAACGTTTTTTTTTTTATATTGGACAAGTCCAGGAAGTCCCTCCAATTTTTATCCGGTTTGATGGCTAAAGAACACGACCCCTGGTGTCCTGGTGCCTTACCATGGACCTCCTGATGTGTGTCAGTCTGCTCTTGGCCTTGTTCTCAGCAAACTCCAGACTGTTGATGTCCTTCAGTCTGGCCCTGTACTTATTCATCTGCTCTCCAATGATCAGCTCCACACACCTAGAGGAGGATACACAGAATGAGCAACCAGTGAATAACGTGGCTTGTCCTGTTGCTAAGTCTATACTTTATAATTGAATCTGTCTGATAGGAACAGGATTCACAACAGAAATAACACATGGACTCTTCTGATGAATAGCAATTGGGTGTGTGTCTGTTGTCAGTGCCTTGGTATACACACACTCGCAACTATCGAGTGATGGTGGGTGTTTGTGGTGTGTTTTGTTCATTCTAGTCTGAGTCGTACGCGGTGGTCTTGCCGATGTCCTGGACACTCTGCAGGGGGTCGATGGTGTCGGGGCAGCGGAGGATGCAGGGGGCGAAAACTATGGCCAGGGCGTTGGCCGACATACGATTGGTGTCCTCTTGCAGAGTGATCCTGGAAGATCACACACACACACACACACACACACACACACACACACACATCAGAGGAGGTCGCAACAAAGAACAGATGTCAAAACTGGAACACAGTGGATAACAACCTCCCAATTATCCACCCTTCTCCCACGCACCCATTCATGGATTTAGAAGCATCGGCTTGGTGTATTGACTGGAGGGAGTTTCCGATAGTTAAGTCCATGACGGAAAGTGCACACTTTGGAAGAAGGGGACGGAGAATCGGGAGGCATCCAGTGAGTCTCCACATCCTGCTTCCCGTGGGGTAACGTGACCACTCACCTGACCAGGTGGAAGATGAGGCGCTCCAGGGTGCTCAGGTGGGTTCGGCTGAGCTGGTCAATCACAGAGTACACCCCACGGATCACTTCCCGCTTGTCTGGCTGGCCTGCGTGGGGGAAGCCACGTCATACAAAAAATATAATTACTTCCTGCTTTACTTCTATGGGTGCAGTCAACATGGCCGCCGGTGGCACCCGTCACCTTCTTGAAAGGGAATGTATGTTCTAGTATTTGTATTTCTATGCACACACAACATACCTTCATCCATTATATCATCGTCATATCTATTATATTATATCTACACCTTCGGGGCATCTATAAAATGGTACAGAGGCCACTTTTAACCATTACTACACAGTAACATTGTAACAAATACCAATGTGGTTACTTCTGACCCCAGTTCTTACCCATGGCTCGGAGGAACTCCTCGTAGAGTTCAAAGGTCATCAGAGGGTTGGGCAGGTCGCGGAGCCACTGTTTGAGCACGCTGGCAATGACATGGATGTTGTAATCGTCCAAGTTCATGCTGCTCACATCTGGAGTTGGAGGGCAATGGGAGACAAAATTCAAAGATTTTACTGAGTTACAGTTCATAGAAGGAAATCACTCAATTGAAATACATTCTTAGGCCCTAATCTATGGATTTCACGACTGGGCAGGGGCGCAGCCATGGGTGTGCCTGGGAGGGCATAGGCCCACCCACTGGAGAGCCAGGTCCAGCCAATCAGAGGGAGTTTTTCCACACAAAAGGGCTTTATTACAGACATAAATACTCCTCAGCACATCCCCCACTCTCTTTTATTTCAGCTCACGAAACATGGGACCAACACTTGACATGTTGCATTTATATTTTTTGTTCAGTATAAATATGACTTAAATACTATAGTTGGAGTAAACATTACAACTGTTAAACTCTTTGCTACGGACACAGTGCTTTCGATCCGGTAGTGTGAATACCTTGGACGTGGTGTCATGGGAACTGTTAACACAAGCTGTAATAGTAGTGGCAACAGCCTATTTTCATTCTAGGGCATACAGTTTCTAAAATAACCTCCCTGTATCCTGTCATTATATTAACCAATCAGAAAACCTATAGAGAGTGCGGTGACCACGGCTCTGTTGTCCCTCCCCGGTTTACAACATAACCCTACAATCTACGGTAACTGGAGCAGGACCCTGTCAATCACACCTGTGTCCAGCCCCTGCCGGAGCTCCTTGATCTTATTGGTGGAGCCAGACTTCCTGAAGATGCCCTCGGTGTAGAGGCCGTGCATCTCAATGTAGTTGATGAGCTTCTCCACCACCAGGGGCACTGTCCTCTCCTCGCTGGTCAGACGAGACAGCTCCACGCCAAACTGCCTGGACGACAGTTCCGGGTCGTACTACACACAGAAATAGAGAAAAACACACACGGATGGAAGGACGGACACACAGAAATAGAAGTTGAGAAGTACAGGCAAACAGAGGAATTTGTTTAGGCTATTTTACAGCTATTGTAGCTAGCTACTTCACATGCTGATACTGATGTTGGTTTTATTGTGTGTAGCTACACTTACTAGCTAGCCTGTGCTTCAGTTGTAAATCGGCAGGTGCCGAAACAAAAAGTGAGCGCGAGAGGGGGGTGATCTGGGGAGCTCTGAAGTACCGGAAGGCATAATAAACATTTTTTTTATAATAAAGTATTGCCTGCATAGGGTTGCCAACTTTCCCATATTAGCCGAGATGCCCCTTATATTGGGATAAATTAGTTTGTCCCATATGGGACCTCCCATGTCTCGTATATTCATCCAATCCCAGTATAGCGTAAACGCACCAATTCTGTTGTTGTTCGGCCGATTTGGCATATCAAGGAAATATGGATAAACCTTCAAAAAAGAAAGGACTGCAGCTACAACAAACAATGGGAGGCAAAAAAAAGACGTGGGTTAAACCCGTCAGTGGTGACTCGACGAAAGCTTTCTGTACTTCATGCCGTCGGGAATTCTCAATTGGCCACGGAGAGGAGAATGACCTAACTCAGCATGCGTCCACAGAAATGCACAAGAAGGCCGCACTAGCTAAAGGTGCTAGCAATATCGGTGCATTTTTCCTAACGTCTACTGTGGAAAAAACGGGAAAAAAATCGCTGCAAGTGAAGCCTCGTATGTGTACCATATGGTTACACACGGACTCGGCTACAACGGCACCGACTGTCTTGTTAAGCTCAAAGGTGCCTTTATTTCATGACTCAAATGTTGCGAAGAACGAAAGCTGAGATGATTATACAATTCATGTTTTAGGACCAAAGACAGGGATATTTTGGATGATCTGTCCCCGATCGAAGGTGAGCCCGTGCATTTCGCAGTGGCCAGTGACGCCACAAACAAGGGAAATAGAAACATGTTTCCAGTGTGAGTGAGATAATTCTCTGTCTGAGTGTAGTGCAAGTTACATGACTTTTATGAAGACCGTGATGAAACTGTAAATGGCATACATCAAGCTCTGATGAACTGTCTGGAAAAGCACGAACTGGATATTAGACACAGCACAGCCTATGCAGCAGATAACGCCAATGTCAACTTCAGGAAACACCACTCCGTTTTACCAGTTATTGAGCAGTGCCAACAATCGCATTCTGAAAGCTAATTGCCCAGCTCACATAGCTCATTATGCCTGGAAGCACGCCTGCGGTCAGCTGTCAGTGGATATTGAGACAATTGTTTTAAAGATCTACAGCGCTTCTCAGTATCTGCTTCCCGAAGAGAGGAACTGAGTGCATTTTTTTTGCCTTTGTTGACGTTGAGTGGCGTGAAATTCTGTGACATGTTTGCATCTTGGCTCTCTCTTCATCCAGCTGTCGATCGTCTCCTGCAAATCTGGCCAGCTCTTACTTCATACTTCATGATCCCTTGGGGAGACCTGTCCTGTGGCACTGAAGAGTATTTTTGAGTAGGAAGAAAAAAACGGAAGCTGCTGAGATTTTTCCACAACGCGGGGGTGTGTTTTTGAGCAACTCGTAAAAAAAACTGGAGGAAACAACACTCTGCATCACAGCTGTTTACTAGGAAGTCCAAAAGTTCAACATGAAGGTGCTTCAGCGGAAACAGAACAGCTTTTTTGGATGCCAGACCAAGCAGCTGATGGACAAACAAGTGTCAGCACAAAGGTCCAAGCGGCAACAGGACTTTGTGAAGTTCTATGACACTGTCATTACATACATTGACAAGTGGTTTGATTTCTCACCAGAACATTGTAATGGTGAAACTGATCGGCCTCTATGAGGAGCTCTCCTTCACTGACCTGGAGCAGGTGGTGGTGGCCCTCAAAATGACAGAGACAGTCAGTATGGACCAACTCTATGAGGAGCTCTCCTTCACTGACCTGGAGCAGGTGCTGGTTGCCCTCAAAATGACAGAGACAGTCAGTATGGACCAACTCTATGAAGAGTGTTGTGCCGGGAGGAAATACAGAAAGCCAGACAGGATGCCACAAAATCCACCAGTGAGAAGTGGGTGGCAGTTTTCCAAAACCTAGGGAAAGCCAACTTGATCAACATGTTCAGGATTGTCTCATTTGTCCTCAGTGTGCCAGGCTCAAATGCCTTTGTAGAGGATTCTCTCTCTGGTGACCATTTAATGGCCAGACTCCAGAAACAGTTGCAGCACAGTGACAAATCGGATCAAAAATGAACTTCAATATCTGTGATCTGTGACTTGTCATGTAAGGACTTCTCTCTGGCTATGCAAAAGGACAAAGAGGACTGTTGAATCAGTCAAGAGCAGCAAAAAATATCCATGGAAAAAGTAGACTGAGTGACTCATTCCCCTCTTTTCCTCTTTTGCATTTTAAATGTTTTTGTTTTTGTTTTTTTTGCTGTAAAGGTCCAAATTGTGATTTCTTTGATCATTTATTTTGAGGTTTATTCACATAAACTGTGTCATTATGTAAACTTAAGTAAAGCTATAGACTAAAATGGAATATAAACATGTCTTGCCTTTCCAATTGAATAAGAATATACAGTGTATATTCATTCACACAACACCATACCCACACCACATAGGTTTATAGGCCTAATCCTGGTGTAGTATTCTGAATGATTTAATTTCTTTCTGAACATACAGCAGTAGACTGCAGCACGGTTCCCACGGATATGATTCTATAAGGAAATAAATGACGAAGTGCTACGCTGGAGAGCTGCAGGCTCGTGTCTATCAGAGCAGAGGGAGGGGGAGAGATCATAGAAAGTAAATCTCATCATTGGGGCGGCAGCATTGACTAGTGGTTAGAGCATTGGACTAGTAACATTGGACTAGTAAAAGGTTGCAAGTTCAAATCCCCGAGCTGACAAGGTACAAATCTGTCGTTCTGCCCCTGAACAAGGCAGTTCCTAGGCCGTCATTGAAAATAAGAATTTGTTCTTAACTGATTCTGCCTATTTAAATAAAGGTAAAATAAATCCTAGCTCTGTGTGAGATAGACTAAAGATGTGCTTCTCTCTCTTCTCACGGCAACATGTTGGTCTCAAGGCTACAATGTAGAGCCAACCATGAGCCCAGGCCTGACCTTAATTCTTATCCGGCGCAGGCTGAAAATGTACGCTTTCACATTATGTTTTTTAAGGGGGGAGGAGGCAACTCGAATGAACCCTGATTGCTTTTTAAAAAAAAATTACATGGCAAACGGTGAAGATTATTTTTCATGCCACGAGACGCACAGGTTCCGGAACGAAACAGTCCAAAACTAAGAGGAGCCAAATTAAGCACTACCTAGCTAGCTAGCCAGCCCAAAGAGAGAGCATTGCATTATGGGTTTTGTAGTCGACTTGAGCTGCAACAGATTTCCTCAACGATTTTCACATTGCTACCAACCTTGTTATAACGACAACATTTGTTCATCATTTTTTTGATTGGTTTTCCCCATATTCGTGTTATTTAACACTGTTAATCATAGGAATTAGTGGTTTGGATGGATTATCCCTTTAAAAACTACATCATCCCTGCAAGTACTTAATTGTCTCTTGCCTGATACTCTATTCCTTCTTTACATTCTTAATCATGAATACACAATAGCCTCTTACCTTTTTGCTACATTTCGTGGTCATCCTAGAGCAGCACTTTCTATGGCAGGCGTACCGACACACTGCCGAAGAGGACACAAGAGTCAGACACTCTATCTCTATACCCTTACCCAACCTATCAACGCTAAGTCTCCAACTGTCAACAAGCAATCTGCATCCCCTAACCTTTAAGCAACGTTCTAGCAATGCTTCGTGTCCAACCACAACCCGTCATTCAACAAGCAGACCACAAAAGGCTTAAATATAGAGCAGGCAGTCTGGAGAGAGAAAGCTGCCAATGCCTGTGCTCGAGTGAACATTAGAGAGCGGATGGAGAGGAGATAGATTTATGAGAACAGCTGGACACAATTTGATTACAGACACTTAAGAGGCAGCACAGGAAGAGGGTGTGTGTGTGTGTGTGTGTGGAGTGGAGTGGAAGGGTGGTAGCGTGTGTGTGTGTGGAGTGGAGTGGAGTGGAAGGGTGGTAGTGTGTGTGTGTGTGTGTGTGGGGGGGGGGGGTTGTACATGTGTGTGTATGTAATGGTGGGAGTCTGTGTGTGTTTGTATATATCAGTGGAGGCTCCTCCTCAGAGGAAGGGGAGGACCATCCTACTCAGTCAATTTCAGAAAAATGGAAATAGTGAAACATTTAACAAGTTTAGATACAACTATACTAAATATATTCACGTAACAGAAAAGTATTCACACCTTTTACTTTTTCCACATTTTGTTGTGTTACAGCCTGAATTTAAAATTGATAACATTTAGATTTTGTGTCACTGGCCTACACACAATACCCCATAATGTCAAAGTGGAATAATGTTTCATTTTTAAAAAACAAATTAATAAAAAAATAAAAAGCTGAAATGTCTCGAGTCAAGTATTCAACCCTTTTCTTCATATTTTCAAGTATGGTGGTGGCTGCATTATATTATGGGTAGCTTGTCATCGGCAAGGACTGGGGAGATTTTTTGGGAGGCGATGAAAAGAAACAGAAACGAGCTAAGCATAGGCAAAACTCCTCCAGGAAAACTTGAATCAGTCTGTTTTCCAACAGTAGACAAATTCACCGTTCAGCAGGACAATAACTTAAAACACAAGGCCAAATAAACACTGGAGTTGCTTACCAAGACGACATTGAATGTTCCCGAGTGGCCTAGTTACAGTTTTGACTTAAATTGTGTTGAAAATCTATGGCAAGACTTGAAAATGGCAGTCTAGCGATGATCAACAACCACCTTGACAGAGCTTGAAGAATTTTTAAAAGGAATAATGGTCAAATATTGTACAATCCAGGTGTACAAAGCCCTTAAGAGACTTACCCGGGAAGACTCATTGCTGTAATCGTTGCCAAAGGTGATTCTAACATGTATTGGCTCAGGGGGTTGAATACTTCTCTAATCAAGATATTACTATTTAATTTTCCATAAATTCTTAAAACATTTGACTTTTTCTTCCATTTCGACAGAGTATTTTGTTTAGATTGTTGACAACAAAAAAAGACAATCAAATCCAGTTTAATCCACCTTTGTAACAACAAAATGTGGGAAAAGTCAAGGGATGTGAATACTTTGTGAAGGCAGTGTATATCAAATCAAATCGAACTTGTCACAAATGCGCCGAATACAAAAGGTACCTTACCGAGAAATGCTTACTTACAAGCCCCTAACCAACAACGCATTTAGAAGAAAATAGAGTTAAGAAGTATTTACTAAATAAACTAAAGTAAAAAAATCTAAAAAGTAACAATAAAATAACAATGAGGGGGATACAGGGGATACCGGTACCGAGTCAATGTGCTGGGGTACAGGTTAGTCGAGGTCATTTGTACATGTAGGTAGGTGTAAAGTGACTATGACTAGATCATAAAACAGCGAGTAGCAGCAGTGTAAAAACAAACAAAGAGAACAGTCTATGACTTGGGTGACTGGAGTCATTGGCCATTTTTTTGTGTGGAGTGTAAGTGTGGAGTGGAACTGTTAATGTGTGTGTGTGAACTCACGTTTGCAAACGCAGGCCCGGTCCATCATCCAGATAAGAGAGGAGCAGTATTCGCAGTAGGTGGGGATGCTGTACTGGGTGGACTTGAAGATGTGCCCATTGTGCTCCTCAACCTACAGAGGGTGATAGAGGGGCTCAACTCAGTTTGCCATAAAGATAGAGCCATCAAATGCATTACAAAGCGTAGAGATACGGTATAGAATATAGTACTCACAATGTCAGGTTCCTTTTTCCTCCTCTTCTTGCGTTCTGGTTTGGGGGCCTAAGAGAACAGGAGACAGACAGACCAGTGACTAGTCCCATCAGGCCTTCGCCCATCAAGCCTTCGCCCACCCATCCATCCAACATGCCATGCACCCACCCATACATCCAACACAGTGTTAATGTTGGCAATCTTTTTTTTACATTTAGTCTAGTCTTCATCATTTTGACTAAAATATCACTTAGTCACATTTTTGGTCATTTAAATAACGACTAGGTGTAGTTATTGTTAAAAATGACGAAAACATTGGGCCATTTTTGTAAACTAAACGCCCTTCATTTGTCACATTTGAGTCAAATCGCATTTGTATTGCCTCGTTAACCTATAGTATGCACAAATCACTGACTTCCATGTGCACACACATACATAGCCGTGTCCTACCAACATATTTTTCTGCATAACATCCTATTCTCTTCCCAACAGCAGACATATGACAAACACATCTAGGAATATATACAAATGATCTAGCCATGTACATTCCTAATTCAGCCTACATAAATATTGCACAATAAATACACAACAAACTGACACATACAAGCACAGAGACAGAGCGAGAGAGAGAAGCACAATCACCAGATGGTTGGTGCCGCAAAGCAGTATGGGGCTGCACCTCAGTCGCATCATTGCCTTTGGTTATCAACGTTCCACGGACGCCGAAGCCACATTGATGTCCAAAAGTAGAACGACAGCTAATGACCGTTTCGCCCAGTGATGTAGTCAAGTCACTAAACCTAGAGTCCGAATCGAGTCCCAAGTCCCCTGTGCTCAAGTCCGAGTCCCCAATGGTCGAGTCCCTATGGCTGGAGTCCTGGTCCAAGTGCTGAGTCACTAGGTCCACATTGACTCAAAATAAAGTTATTTAACCAGTCCAAAGGCACCTAAACACTGCCAGACCATAGTGTAGTGGCAAGAGGAATTTAGTCAATAAATTGTTTGCTATCTCTTACTTTCTTTGTGTGCCACCAAATGTTTACGTTATAGGCTACTGGTAATGTTAGTAGGGGCCACGTTCCATTGCAAAACTTTCTTGATGTTGCAGATGGAATTCCATGAATAGAGCCAATGTTATTCCCCGGGGAGAACGACTGCCCCCGCGCTCATTGAAGCCACAGAAGTTCAAGGCCGACCACGGTACTTCAGGCATTGTTAGCAGAAAACAGGATCCCGCGTGATAGTGAATAGGCAAATGGCGATCTTCGTGGTCAACCTTTGTGTAAATAAATACAACATTCGAAGACAATCATGGTACCATTAATTGCTTCTAATACACCAGATGTATGTCCTTGAACCGATTATTTTAAAAATAATCAAACACAGAAGACGTTTTAAGGATAATTGAGTTGCTAATGGCAGCCTACAGAGCCTATCTGAACGTTCCAAAATGTTGCATCCTGCTGTACGCGGCCCAGTAGCCTAAAACGGTTAAGTAGCCTAGTTCTACAATGGCCAGCAATATGCTTTATGAATGTAAAACACGACCCACCAATGTACGATAGAAACAAAGAAACAGCATTATGGGCATTATGGGTCTTTTGAATGGTAATCTCTCAAGCCATTTTCTCTGAGCGAAAGAGGGAGACGTGGCTACAGAATCTGGCTATGAAATGCAGTGGAGAAAGTAGGAGGGTTGAGCGAGATTACAAAATCAAAGACAGACTACTTCTCTATACTGAAGTGAGAGAAAAACATACCTAGACTGTTTTTTTTTCTCTCTTAAACTCAATGCTGCTATTGTTTCAAATTTCGTGAAGCAGCTTGTGTTTTTTATACCCCTTTTTCTCCCCAATTGGTAGTTACAATCTTGTCTCATCGCTGCAACTCCCGTCTGGACTCGGGGAGAGGCGACAGTCGAGAGCCGTGCGTTCTCCGAAACACAACCCAACCAAGCCACAATGCCCACTTAACCCGGAAGCCAGCCGCACCAATGTGTCGGAGGAAACACCGTGCACCTGGCGACATTGTCAGCATGCACTGCGCCCAGCCCGCCACAGGAGTCGCTAGTGCGCGATGGGACAAGGACATCCCTGCCGGCCAAACCCTCCCCTAACCCGGACGACGCTGGGCCAATTATGCGGCGCACAATAGGTCACCCGGTCGCGACCGGCTGTGACAGAGCCTGGACTCGAACCCAGAATCTCTAGTGGCACAGCTAGCACTGCGATGCAGTGCCTTAGACTACGCCACTCGGGAGGCCCTAGCTTGTGTTTGTTAACCAGGCAAAGGGTAGCTATTTAGAAGGCTGGTGGTGATTGGTTTGCTACAGGGAAGCAAGAAAGTTGCCTGCACAATGTGTATAATCGAAAGCAGGGCCGGAGCGGCGCCTGTCTGCCTACACCCCCTTGCCTACTCCCCTGCAGCTCACCAGCTGATGTAGGCTGTGTGTGCCGGGTGTCGCATGTCCTTCGCACTGCTGTCACTATTTCTGTTGACAAAATGAACACTGATCCAACATGCCATGCATCAGCTTGTAAGACTGCTATAGGATTTCCATCTCAAATGGGACTGACCTGTCGAAGCACATTCTAAAAAAACAACACACACGCATTGACACATGTACGGACGCAAGCACACCCACCCAGCCAGCCAGCCAAAATCCTTCCACCCGCTCACACAAACCCTACCTTGCCGATGGTGCTGTCCATGGGCTTGTACTCGGTCATGAACTCATCCAGGAAGACCTTGAAGGTGTTGACCCAGACCTTGACCGGCGACTCGCTCCAGTCCCTCTGCTCCAGCCGCATGCTCTTCTCCAGGATGTGTTCAAACAGGGCGTACAGGTCCTTATAGCGGATACTCTTACCGTCATCCATCTGGAGGAGAGGGAAAGGGGGAGGAGGAAGAGATGGGGGGGGATTGGGATGAGGGAACGAGGAGAAGAAGATATTAGCGGGAAAAAAGCCCATATGTGTTACTGCAAAGAGTTTTGAGATCTTGTGAGAGAGTGTTATAATGCAATTGATGACAGTACTACCGTCTAAAGTAGTATGGGACAGGCAGAGATGAGGAGGAAAGTAGTAGTGAGGGAGGCAAGATTACAAAAATCGATTCATGTGCTACAATACAGTCAGCCACTGTCCAAGTAAAAATGCATCCGTGGTCACTGACGGTTGTGATTGGGGTGCCCAGTACCTTGAGGCCCACTGTAAAAGTGATCGTGACCAGTGCCCAAGAAAACCAAGGTGGCATGGCCAAATGACTATCGCCCCATCGCACTTTCATCATGAAATGCTTTGAGAGGTTGGTCATGGCCCACATCAAGGCCAGCATGCCAGGCACACAGGACCCACTCCAATTTTCTCTTTGGACAAGAGGAACACCTATGTGAGAATGCTGTTCATTGAGTACAGTTCAGCATTCAACACTATTGTTCTTTCCAAGCTTGTCACCAAGTACAGAGCCCTGGGTCTGGGCAGTACCCTCTACAACTGGATCCTGAAGTTCCTGATGGGCAGATCACAGGCTGTGAGGATTGGCAATACCTCCTCCACACTGACTCTTTACACAGGGTTGTGTCCTCAGCCCTCTGCTGTACACCCTGTTCAGATACGACTGCGTGGCTTTGCACGGCACCAACTCCATCATAAAGTTTGCTGACAAAACCACGGTTGTAGGCCTGATAACCAACAACGACGAGTCAGCCTATAGGGTGGAGGTAAGTGTTTGTGGTGCTAGAACAACAACCCCTCCCTCAACATCAGCAAAACGAAGGAATTGATTGTTGACTTCAGGAAGCAGAAGAGGGAACACGCCCTGGTCCACATCAACGGGACTGCAGTAGAGCGAGTCAGCAGTTTTTAGTTCCTCTGCGTCCACCGAGGACTTGCCATGGACCAACAACACCACCACTCTTGTCAAGAGGGTGCAACAGCGTCTCTATTTCCTAAGGTGGCTGAAGAATATTGGCATGCCACCCCCGGGTCCTCTCCAAATACTACAGCTGCACCATTGAGAGCGTCTCGACCGGTGGCATCGTGGCCTGCTCCGTAGAAACAAATACTACACTTTTTACTACACATAGGTGAATTTGTCCCAATACTTTTGGTCCCCTAAAATAAGGGGACTATGTACAAAAAGGTCTGTAATTTCTAAACGGTTCACCCGATATGGATGGAAAATACCCTCAAATTAAAGCTGACAGTCTGCACTTCAACCTCATAGTCATTGTATCATTTCAAATCCAAAGTGCTCGAGTACAAAGCCAAAACACAAAATGTGTCACTGTCCCAATAAAAACTCACTTTATTTGGCCACTTCAGCTGTGATACAAATCTTATCAAAATATGGGCTAGGCTACATGACACGATGCATGCAACTATGATTTGAAAACGTTTGGGAAAAAATGCATGCGTTGTTTCTTGCCTTAGACTGCACAGAAACAGTGATACAATTCTCACCTATCAGACTATTCTGAATTTAAACTAGACTTTACATATACTAAATAATATGTGTGTGAAATTAGTTTGATTTAGAATGGACCAAGCAAAAGGAGGATGCTTTTCCTACAGTTTATTTTCATGCCAGCCAGGTAGGCTACTCAGGTTGTAAAGGAAAGCAATGTGCTTAATATTAGGAAAGTTGAGAAATAAATATAGCAAGCCTATAGAAAGCTGATGGTATCCTCCTCTTTTTAAAAGAGGCCATCAAACGCCTATAGAAATGTTGCGCAACATGGGCTTACAGGCACATTTTATTCCATGCATCAACCAGCTATGAGGAGTTGGCTCTTTATACACATGAGGTGATCCTACTCCGCTCAAACTGTGAATGCCAGGGCTCTCATGAAGTGTCCGATTTGATTTTCCATTGCATTTACATTGATGACAGAATGATTAAAGGGACAATATAGCGCTGAGTATCAGGCCGCTAGAAAGTTTCGTAGCCTTCTAATGACCAACAGCGGGCATCAGAGCGCATTTTTGGAGAAGCCTAGTTACCGTGACTCAACGGTCATGTTGAATGTGACGGCGGTCATGACACGTGACTGCCAGTGTGGCAGAAATACAGTCACCGTAACAGCCCTACTAACGTGTAATCACTGTACTATAAACTGTGCCTTCCTATATTATACTTATACTAAAATGTTTATTCTATTCTACTGAGCCATTAACTTTATGTTCATATTCTAATCTTTTGTTATTTCTTATTACTGTTGTGAAGGAACCTGCAAGTAAGCATTTTGTTGGACGGTGTATACCATGTGTATCCTGTACATACCTGTACATACATCAAACTTGAAATGACAGCGAAACAACCATAGTGGTACTCACAGCCAGAGCAGTCGAGTAGGAGTTGAATATGTTGAGGCGGAACTCCTTCAGAGCCTTCTTGAAGACCACGTCCACCAAGGTGTCCTTCTTGCCGTCCTCAGAGTCCAGGTCATTGATCTATGTGGTACAATAAATGGTCATAATAAATGCAGGTTTCCTTCATCAAACTCATCAAATGCTGTAGTCTCCAAAACCTAAAGTATGCTGCTGTTGTATAAATATGTGACTATCGTATTATACGGTATAGTACAATACAGCACTGCTGTAGCATTCTGGTGTGTGTGTGTGTGTGAGACATTGGTCTCGCACAGTCGCACACAGTGTCTGTGTGTGTGCACGGGTTTACATCACGCTGTTGCAGCCTGGTATAGCAGCCACAGGACCAAAAACAGCGGAGAAGTTGAGCCTCACGCTACAACGACCCATTATGCTGTTTACTGTCTGCATCTGCAACCGATCGCTGAGTCCACCTTTAATGATGAAGTCATTTACACGACTGCATTTGAGAATACGTGAATGTTGGTGAATGTACAATTCATTCGGAAAAATTCAGACCCCCGTGACTTTCTCCACATTTTGTTACGTTACAGCCGTATTCTATAATTGAATAATTTGCTTTTTTCCCCCCCATCATCAATCTATACACAATAGCCCATAATGACAAAACAAAAACATGTTTTTAGAAATGTTTGCTCATTTATATTTTTAAAAACCCTGTTTTTAGAAATGTTTGCTCATTTATATATTAAAAAAACCTGAAATATTACATTTACATAAGTATTCATAGCCTTTACTCAGTACTTTGTAAAGCACCTTCGGCAGAGATTACAGCCTTGAGTCCTCTTGGGTATGATGCTAGAATCTTGGCAGACCTGTATTTGGGGAGTTTCCCCCGTTCTTCCTGGCAGATCCTCTCAAGCTCTGTCAGGTTGGACGGGGAGCGTTGCTGCACAGGTATTTTCAGGTCTCTCCAGAGATGTTTGATCGGGTTCAAGTCCGGGCTCTGGCTTGAACCCACCATGCTTCAGCATTGGGATGGTTCCAGGTTTCCTCCAAACTTGATGCTTGGCATTCAAGCCAAACAGTTACATTTTGGTTTCATCAGAACAGAGAATCTAGTTTCTCATGGTCTGACAGTCTTTAGGTGCCTTTTGGCAAATTCCAAGCGTTTTTTTTTTTCCCCAGGTGCCTTTTAATGAGGAGTGGCTTCCGTCTGGCCACTCTACCATAGAGGCCTGATTGGTGGAGTGCTGCAGAAATGGTTGTCCTTCTGGAAGTTCCCTGACCAAGGCCCTTCTCCCCTGATTGCTCAGTTTGGCCAGGCCACCAGCTCTAGGAAGAGTCTTGGTGGTTTCATACTTCTTTCATTTAAGAATGATGGAGGCCACTGTGTTCTTGGGGACCTTCAATGCTGCAGAACTTTTTTGGTACCCTTCCCCAGATCGGTGCCTCAACACAATCCTGTCTCTGAGCTCAACGGATAATTCCTTCGACCTCATGGCTTCGTTTTTGCTCTGACATGCACTGTCAACTGTGGGACCTTATATAGACAGGTGTGTGCCTTTCCAAATCATGTCCAATCAATTGAATTTTCCACAGCTGGACTCCAAATCAGGTTGTAGAAACATTTCAAGGGTGATCAATTGAAACAAGATGCACATGAGCTCAATTTCGAGTCTCACAGCAAAAGGTCTGAATACCTATGTAAATAAGGTATCTGTTTTTTAAATTTGTAATACATTTGCAGAAATGTCTAAACCTGTTTTCACTTTGTCATTATTGATTATTGTGTGTAGATTGATGAGGATTTTTATTTTATCTAATCCATTTTAGAATAAGGCTGTAACGAAACAACATTTTGAAAAAGGGAGGGGGTCTGAATACTTTCTGAACGCACTGTATGTGTACACTTCTGTATGTGTGAGCGTGCATCTCTATGTGTGTGTATTGTGTATCATCTTAAATTAGGAAACCAACAGTTTTCTGTAGTGCCCTGTGCATTAACTTGAGAGTGTTTGTAAGACAGACAGGTATACATAGTCTGTCTACCTTCTTCATGAGGAAGTCATTCATGCTCCTGTAGTCATGGGCGTTGGTGAGGATGTGCAGAGCATCGTTCTGCCACTGGGCAGGCTCTAGGGCCACGCTGCTGATCTTGACGCTGCGTCTCCGCCTCACTTTGGGAGAGGGGTCCTTGTTCTCCTTGGAATCCCGGCCCCTGGTTGCAGTCAGGTCGGGACTGTGGGGGGGAGATGACGTGCCATCTTGACCCACAAAGCACAGAGAGACAAAGACACAGTAACGGTGTTGTAAAGACAATTGTTTTGGTTTTCTATTCAGTTGTATTTTTTAACAGCACGTCACCTGTGCCACTAGAGGCAGCAAAGCTCTAGATCACCTTTAATCCACAATCAAAAACACATACAAGGCTCTTCCTCACCCTCCCTTTGACAAATATGACCAAAAACTTTATCCTCCTGATACCTGATTACAAGCAAAAACTCTTAACTCAAAAAGTACCACTGACGCACTCAATGTGGAAGTGGCCCGATGAAGCGGATGCTAAGCTGCAGGACTGCTTCGCTAGCACAGACTGGAATGTGTTCATTGATAACATTGAAGAGTTCACCACATCAAGTCACCGGCTTCACTAATAAGTGCATTGATGACGTCATCCCCACAGTGACTGTACGTACATATCCCAAAAAGCTGCCGCTTTCAAGGAGTGGGACACTAACCCAGAAGCTTAGAAGAAATCCAGCTACAACCTCCGTCGAGCCATCAAACACACAAATGTTAATACGGGACTAAGATCGAAATCCTACCATGCCGGCTCTGACACTCGTTGGATGTGGCAGGGCTTGCAAACTATCACAGATTACAATGGAAAACCAAGCCGCGAGCCGCCCATTGACGTGAGCCTACCAGGCAAGCTAAATGCCTTCTATGCTCGCTTCGAGGGAACCATCACTGAACCATACATGAGAGCACTAGCAGTTCCGGATGAAGTTGTGTTATCTCGCTCTCCTTAGCCGATGTGAATAGAACATTTAAATAGGTTAACATTCACAAAGCCGTGGGCCGGACAGATTACCAGGAAGTGTACTTCGGGGCATGCGCTGACCAGATGGCGGGTGTCTTCAGTGACATTTTCAACATCTTCCTAACGCAGTCTGAAATAACTACATGTTTCAAGCAGACCACCATAGTCCCTGTGACCAAGAATGCCAAGATATCTTGTCTAAATGACTATAGCGCCGTAGCACTCATCTGTAGCCATAAAGTGCTTTGAAAGACTGGTCATGGCTCACATCAACACCATCATCCAAGACACCTTGGACCCACTCCAATTTGCATACCGCCCCAACAGATCCACAGATGACACAATTCCTTTCGCACCCTATACGAGCCTCTCCCACCTGGACAAGAGGAACACCTATGTTAGAACGGTGTTCATTGACTACAGCTCAGTGTTCCAACACCATAGTGCCCTCCAAGCTCATCACTAAGCACAGAACCCTAGGACTGAACACCTCCCTCCGCAATTGGCCCTGACGGGCCACCCCAGGTGGTGAGGGTGGGCAACACCACATCCACCAAGCTGACCCTCAACACGGGGGCCCCACTGGGGTGTGTGCTTAGTCTTCTCCTGTGTTCCCTGTTCACCCACAACTGCGTGGCTGCGCACGACTCCAACACCATCATTATAAGCTTGCTGACGACACGACAGTGGTAGGCCTGATCACCGACAACGATGAGACCGCCTATAAAGAGAAGGGCAGTGACCTGGCAGTGTGGTGCCAGGACAACAACCTCTCCCCTCAACGTCAGCAAGACAAACTAGCTGATTGTGGACTACAGGAAATTGAGGGCCGAGCACGCCCCCATGCACATCAACAGGGCTGCAGCGGAGCAGGTCGAGAGCTTCAAAATCCTTGGTTTCCACATCACTAAGGAAACATTTATTTATTATACATTTTGTTTTCCTTATTTTACCAGGTAAGTTGACTGAGACATTCACATTTACAGCAACGACCTGGGGAAAAGTTACAGGGGAGAGAGGGGTGAACCAATTGTAAGCTGTAAAATAACATGGTCCATACACACCAGCAGTTGTGAAGACACGACAATGGCTCTTCCCCCTCAGGGGGTAGTTCGTACGCACCCAGTAAATCACTAGGGCTGAGCTCCTTGCCATCCAGGACTTCTATACCAGGCGGTGTCAGAGAGAGGCCCTACAAATTGTCAAAGTCTCCAGCTACCCAAGCCACAAACTGTTCTCTCTGCTACCACATGGCAAGCGGTACCGATGTACCAAGTCTGGAACCAACAGGTCCCTGAACAGCTTCAAGACATGACTACTAAATAGTTAAACAAACAGATACCCTTTTTGTGCTAACTCTATGACTCATCACATACGCTGCTGTTACTGGTCAATACCTATTCTGTTGCCTAGTCACTTCACCCCTACCTATATGAACATACAGTTGAAATCAGAACTTTACATACACTTAGGTTGGAGTCATTAAAACATGTTTTTCAACCACTCCACACATTTCTTGTTAACAAACTATAGTTTTGGCAAGTCAGTTAGGACATCTACTTTGTACTTAATTTTTCCAATAATTGTTTACAGTCAGATTATTTCACTTACAATTCACTGTATCACAATTCTAGTGGGTCAGAGGTTTACATACACTAAGTTGACTGTGCCTTTAAACAGCTTGGAAAATTCCAGGAAACGATGTCATGGCTTTAGAAGCTTCTGATAGGCTAATTGACATCATTTGAGTCAATTGGAGGTGTACCTGTGGATATATTTCAAGGCCTACCTTCAAGCTCAGTGTTTGACATCATGGGAAAATCAAAAGAAATCAGCCAAGACTTCAGAAAAAGAATTGTAGACCTCCACAAGTCAGCTTCATACTTGGGAGCAATTTCCAAACGCCTGAAGGTCCCACGTTCATCTGTACAAACAATAGTACGCAAGTATAAACACCATGGGACCACGTAGCCGTCATACCGCTCAGGAAGGAGATGAGTTCTGTCTCCGAGAGATGAACGTACTTTGGTGCGAAAAGTGCGAAACAATCCCAGAACAACAGCAAAGGACCTTGTGAAGATGCTGGAGGAAACAGGTACAAAAGTATCTATATCCACAGTAAAACATTAACATAACCTGATAGGCAGGTCAGCAAGGAAGAAGCCACTGCTCCAAAACACCCATAAAAAAAACAGACTACGGTTTGCACATGGGGACAAAGATCGTACTCTTTGGAGAAATGTTCTCTGGTCTGATGAAACAAAAATAGAACTGTTTGGCCATAATGACCATCGTTATGTTTGGAGGAAAAATGCTTGCAAGCCGAAGAACACCATCTCAACCGTGAAGCACGGGGGTGGCAGCCTCATGTTGTGGGGGTGCTTTGCTGCAGGAAGGACTGGTGCACTTCACAAAACAGATGGCATCATGAGGATGGAAAATTATGTGGATATATTGAAGAAACATCTCAAGACGTACGTCAGGAAGTTAAAGCTTGGTTGCAAATGGGTCTTCCAAATGGACAATGACCCCAAGCATACTTCCAAAGTTGTGGCAAAATGGCTTAAGGACAACAAAGTCAAGGTATTGGAGAGGCCATCACAAAGCCCTGACCTCAATCCTATAGAATATTTGTGTGCAGAACTGAAAAAGCTTGTGCGAGCAAGGAACCCTACAAACCTGACTCAGTTTCACCAGCTCTGTCAGGAGGAATGGGCCAAAATGTACCCAACGTATTGTGGGATGCTTGTAGAAGGCTACCCAAAATGTTTGACCCAAGTTAAACAATTTATAGCCAATGCTACCAAATACTAATTTAGTGTATGTAAACTACTGACCCACAGGCAATGTGATGAAAGAAATAAAAGCTGAAATAAATCACTCAACTATTATTCTGACATTTCACATTCTTAAAATAAAGTGGTGATCCTAACTGACCTAAGACAGGGAATTTTGACTAGAATTAAATGTCAGGAATAGTGAAAAACTGAGTGTAAATGTATTTGTGTAAGGTGTATGTCAACTTTGACTTCACCTGTATATACAGTGGGGCAAAAAAGTATTTAGTCAGCCACCAATTGTGCATGTTCTCCCACTTAAAAAGATGAGGCCTGTAATTTTCATCATAGGTACACTTCAACTATGAAAGACAAAATGAGAAAAAAAATCCAGAAAATCACATTGTAGGATTTTTTATGAATTTATTTGCAAATTATGGTGGAAAATAAGTATTTGGTCACCTACAAACAAGCAAGATTTCTGGCTCTCACAGACCTGTAACTTCTTCTTTAAGAGGCTCCTCTGTCCTCCACTCGTTACCTGTATTAATGGCACCTGTTTGAACTTGTTATCAGTATAAAAGACACCTGTCCACAACTGCAAACAGTCACACTCCAAACTCCACTAGGGCCAAGACCAAAGAGCTGTCAAAAGACACCAGAAACAAAATTGTAGACCTGCACCAGGCTGGGAAGACTGAATCTGCAATAGGTAAGCAGCTTGGTTTGAAGAAATCAACTGTGGGAGCAATTATTAGGAAATGGAAGACATACAAGACCACTGATAATCTCCCTCGATCTGGGGCTCCACGCAAGATCTCACCCCGTGGGATCAAAATGATCACAAGAACGGTGAGCAAAAATCCCAGAACCACATGGGGGGACCTAGTGAATGACCTGCAGAGAGGTGGGACCAAAGTAACAAAGCCTACCATCAGTAACACACTACGCCGCCAGGGACTCAAATCCTGCAGTGCCAGACGTGTCCCCCTGCTTAAGCCAGTACATGTCCAGGCCCGTCTGAAGTTTGCTAGAGAGCATTTGGATGATCCAGAAGAAGATTGGGAGAATGTCATATGGTCAGATGAAACCAAAATATAACTTTTTGGTAAAAACTCAACTCGTCATGTTTGGAGGACAAAGAATGCTGAATTGCATCCAAAGAACACCATAACTACTGTGAGGCATGGGAGTGGAAACATCATGCTTTGGGGCTGTTTTTCTGCAAAGGGACCAGGACGACTGATCCGTGTAAAGGAAAGAATGAATGGGGCCATGTATCGTGAGATTTTGAGTGAAAACCTCCTTCCATCAGCAAGGGCATTGAAGATGAAACCTGGCTGGGTCTTTCAGCATGACAATGATCCCAAACACACCGCCCGGGCAACAAAGGAGTGGCTTTGTAAGAAGCATTTCAAGGTCCTGGAGTGGCCTAGCCAGTCTCCAGATCTCAACCCCATAGAAAACCTTTGGAGGGAGTTGAAAGTCCGTGTTGCCCAGCAACAGCCCCAAAACATCACTGCTCTAGAGGAGATCTGCATGGAGGAATGGGCCAAAATACCAGCAACAGTGTGTGAAGACTTACAGAAAACGTTTGACCTCTGTCATTGCCAACAAAGGGTATATAACAAAGTATTGAGATAAACTTTTGTTATTGACCAAATACTTATTTTCCACCATAATTTGCAAATAAATTCATTAAAAAGTCCTACAATGTGATTTTCTGTATTTTTTTCCCCTCATTTTGTCTGTCATAGATGAAGTGTACCTATGATGAAAATTACAGGCCTCTCATCTTTTTAAGTGGGAGAACTTGCACAATTGGTGGCTGACTAAATACTTTTTTGCCCCACTGTACCTCAATTACCTTGTACCCCTGCAAACTGACTCGGTGCTGATACCCAGTGTATATAGTAGCCAAGTTATTGTTAATCATGGGGCTCCTGAGTGGCACAGCAGACTAAGGCACTGCATCTCAGTGCTAGAGCCGTCACTACAGGCTGTATCATGGGTTAGGGTTTGGCCATCATTGTAAATAATAATTTGTTCTTAAGAGCCCTTCCCAACAAGACAGAGAAACAATAATAACATAAGGAATAAATACAATAACAAATAAAAAAATGTTATTATTTAACCAGGCAAGTCCGTTAATGAAGCATTTCACTGTTAGTCTACACCTGTTGTTTATAAAGCATGTGACTTTTTTTTGTTGGAATGTCACATGTCCAGTGTTATACAATATGTAAGGGATTATCAACGAGGGGCTATTCGTTCTCTGGAAAATGCTGAACAACATGGAAGGTGTTTTCCAGAGAACGTGTTGCCGGTAGAAATGTGTTCAACATCCACTGAAGTAACGTTAGCTAGGAAGTTTACCAGATAGCGTCAGTAGCTGCCATGGTAACCAAACAAAGAGACTCTAGTTTCGATGCAAACCCGATCTGTCCTAGCTGACCTAAAATCAAATTCAACAATGCCAATTATGTTTTCAATTCGACTTTTACTTTCAAAGGCAGCTCAAACATAGAACATGTCAGAATAAACTATAAACATTTGAATTCTACCGTGCAAATATACCATGCGTTGTTGGGGAATAACACACGCTCCAGAATGCCCTTCAAGCCAGCAGAAACAAGTATTCAACAATGCCATGGTATGAACAACTTTATTGTCCATTGCGTGCGCGCACACAGTGTAATTACCTGTCTTGTCGGTGCAGTCTCCCTGTGTGGACTCACTCCTGGTGGTCTGCTGCTTCTCTCTGGACAGCTTCTTCTCTGCATGCTTGGCCTTGCCCCAGAAACGCATCTTCCCTCGCACTCTGCTGCCACAAACAGAGTCAACACAGGCAGATTAGAACAAACCTTTATTCTATTTCGATTGGGCCGACCAGATTCGCCAATGTGTGTGCTGGCTCAGATTTGTCTTTGTATAAGGGTAATAGTCTGTTTAATACAATATGAGCTCCATTTGTGCCTCTGCATAATGATTGTAATATAATAATAATAATAAATGCCATTTAGAAGACACGTATCCACCGTCCTATGTGAATCCATTTTTCGCATGGGTGGTCCCTGGAATCGAACCCACAATCCTTACGTTGCAAGAGCCATGCTCTATCAACTGAGACATTGCGTCTTGCTACTGTAATATGGGCTAGAGAGCAGGAGAAGGTGCTGTAGCTACCTTCCATCCTGACTGGATGTCTTCCCAAGCGCTGCTACCTTGCCCAGGTCCCCTGAAGACATAGTCTTGTGGAACTTCTTATGCTCTTCCTTGTGAGAAGCCTGGGAGAATAGAAAGTTAGGGTGTAGCGAGGTAAGTCTTGATACCAAACATAGTGGAGTGAAATATTTTCAATATTGATTGGGCATCAAAACGCCCAGGCTAGTTTGCCATGTCTTTGAGTCATATGCTGAAAAGGCAGAAGAGACACATTTGAGACATGAAAATGCATTGTCCTATAGAGGGCAGTGCAATCAAACCTGAATCTCAGAACAAAGAAATACATCCACGTTGGATGTCCCTACAGCATCCATCCATCACTCATTCATTCTGCACAAAACAACAGCCAACAGTCCACAAACAATCTAACATGTTTGAATACTGAGACATAGACATGTTTACATATAGAGTACAGACATATTTGACCAGAAAACGACTATTTCAAACTAAAAGAGATATGACTGGGTGAGGGAGGGAGGGTGCTCATGCTCGGAAAGACCTGTTAGGGAGATAATAAAAGGTATTTATGAAATGGTGTCAATGGTAGAAGGTTCCAGCATGCATCACCGATTGCACTTCTGGCTAAGACTAGTTGGACTAACCTGGTCCCAGATCTGTTTGGGATAACCATAGGAGTTAGCAAGACAGCACAAACAGTTCTGGGACCAGGCTAAGAGGAGAGGGACATAGCATTTCTCCTCTTCCAGCAACTAGACGGATGTCACAAGATCAGAGTAGACACAAGACTACTGCCCAAGGGTCAGATCAGCTCCAGGTCAGCTCCTGACTACTGCTCCAGGGTCAGATCAACTTTTAAACCTCCAAAATGAAGGTTAAGGTTAGGGACTAGGTTATCTGATCCTAGATCTGTGGTTGGTTAGGGGTACTGGGTGTTTATGAAGGATGATTATTCTCTTTGGGAGAAAACACAGATCTGAAACCATGACATTACCACTTACAGTTGCAGCCACGCTGTAAAGTTGTTTTAGTTGCGACAAACTATCGCTACAAGAGGCCTGAGCCCGTGTCGGGTTTTTCCCCCCTATCTGAGAAATAAAGGAGCGTCAAGCAACGAGCTGGTAGTACAGAAACATGTCTCTGTCCAGTGGGTAAAAACTAAACGAAGTTGGAGGATGCTAGTTCAATGGGGTTAGTCGTGTTAAAAGAGTACCCTCAGGCTAGTAAGCATGGCCCCCAGAGAGAAAATAAATTGGGTGGGGGTCAGTAGGAGGTAGGGGACAAGAGGGGGGGGGGGGGGGGGGTCGCTTGGACCCCTGCAGGGTCCGTTTACCATTTCAGAGTCACTGTAACAGGCCGGCTCAGTGCCCCCCTTGGGGTGGGTCAGGGGGGGCGGGGGGAGGAGGGGCAGCGTGCGGGACAGGGCGGGGGTGTAGAATGTGTCGACGTCGTCATCGTCCGACTGGCCCGCCCCCTCGGAGTTACAGCGGGTCAGGAAGTCAGAACGGGTCCGAGACATACGGGCTTTCTTTTTGGGGCCGGGCCGGCCCACCTGCTCAACCACACACACCACAACACATCAGTGGTCTGGGTACGTGATGGGAGATAGGGATGTGTGTGTGTGTGTGTGTGTGTGTGTGTGTGTGTGTGTTCTATGTGGTTATCACATAGAGACACACTGACAGTCTGAGTGACACAAATTTACAAGACATGCAACTTATACAAGCACACACTCTCACATACAAGCCACAGCTGCTGGTTCTATTATTTAGTTGAAACAATATATCAGTAGGAACTACACATCAACATAGAGTGCTTTAGTATATTACAACAGAATGAGTAACGAGTTATGTAAGTTACAGTATGTAAGTTCTTAAAACTTTGGGTAGTGTACTTGGGCGCAACCCCACCTCTTTGGTTCTCTGTCCAGCGGTGGCTCTAGAGGCGGAGGCCTCCTGTCTATGCATGGCCAACGACCGCTCCTGGTTCACCAGGTCCTTATCAGACCTACAACACATTCAGGAAACGTTACAACTATTTGTTGACTTTCAAGTGTACGCATTTAGTTACATCTTCAAACTTATTCTTCCTGTGTTTTTGCTGATCAAGACAATGAAAAACAACAGAAATAAGAAATAAATTTCTGTACATTTGGAGAAAAAGCCCTGTGGTGATTTGTTGAAATGAAAGTGTTCATTCGTACACACTGCCAAGTCAAGCTAGTGTAGTGAGAAGAAATTAATTACAAAGCTTTGCTAAGTGATACTTTGACTGAGCAGCATCATTACAGCAACGTTACAGCAAAATGACACTCACTTGGAGAAGGGGAGCTTGCGTCGGGAGCAGAATGTGGTGTTGGTGGGGGGCTTCTCGGTCATACTGACAATGATGGTCTGGGTCGGGCTCTTCTTCTGTGGTGCCTTGGCTGCTGCTTTGGTGGAAACTTCCCTGCTCTCCAAGATACTGTTGGTGGAGACCCAGTTGTCCTGCACCGGCCAGCCTGCCTTCCTCTCCACCTGGCTGGGTAGGACTTCACCGGATGGGGCCTTGGGCTCGGGGACTATCTGGATGTCTACCTTGGAAGGACAAAGGCCATGGGTGGAGGTGGAGGAGGGGACCAAGCTAGACCTGTCTACCCCAGCTAAGTCTCTCCGAGGCTGGGTAACAGTCCTGGGTGGCTGGGCCTTCTCTGATACTTCCAGGCCGGCGATGGGTGTAAGGCGGGAGGCAGTGGTGGTCACACCTGTCTGGAGTGCACTCTCTTGGGCTGTCGCCGCCCACAGCTCCCCCTCCAGAGGGGTCTCCTTCTGCATGCTGATGACCACAACCACGGGCCTTCGTAAGGCGGACTCTCGCCTCTCCTTCACGGGCTTGCCTGGGCTCTCTTGCTTGGGCTCGCGGCTTTGGTCCTCAGAGGGGATATAGAAGGTAGCTTGTGGATCCTCTGCCACTTCCTCCTTGATAGGGGATGGTATCATGGTGGGTAGTTCCTCCATCCTGGGGCTTGGATCATTCTCATTTACCACCTCCGGGTCATTCTGTGGCTGGGGCTGGGACTCTGGAGACCTTGGTCCATTCAAATCCTCTTGGGAAGAGGTCTGGAGCGGCATGGACTGGGTATCATGGCAACCGGGGTAACCAGGCCTTCCCGCCTCCACATCCATGGTGGTGTCGAGCAGCTCAAAGCTCCCGTGGCTAACGGGGAAGCACCGGTGGGGCGAGGAGGGCTGGTGGTCGTCCAGGGGACAGGGGGTGCTGTCCGGACACGGGGGTACAGGGGTCTCCTCCTCTTGCAGAGTCCCTCCTGTGCTGTGGGTCCGCACCTTGAGTAGCTCCAAGCTGAACTGGGCCTGCTCCAGCTCCCTCATGCGCCGGCTCTGTCTCTTGGCCCGCGTCTTGTGGCAGTTGGGCTCCTCTATACTCTGGCTTCTCTCGCTCTCTCCTTCTTCCTCCTCCTTCACTAAACACGCCGACTTAGACTCCTTAGAGTCTTCAGTAGGCCAGACTGTGGAGACATCTTGGATGTCATGATTGTGGTTGATCTCGAGGACCTGTTCGTCCGAGGTGTCAGTATCCAGGCCAATGGTCCTCTCTGGCTTTCTTTCTTCTGTGGTGGGGCTCCTTTGTCCATTGAGCAACTGCTTTTCATGCATACTCTGCTCTTTTAGTTCTGTGAACCTGTAGGAAACAGTCATTGTAAGCAAACACAGTTTAAAGCAATCTTCCTTCCATTCCTTCTCGTATCCGATGTTATTCATCAATGTAGGATCATTTGGACCTGGGAGCAATAGTGTGCAAGCTTTTGTTCCAGCCCCAGCACTAAAACACTTGTGTTTTCTTGAACAAACTATATGAATCAGGTGTTTGAGATCTAGGTTTGAGCAAAATCCAGCCTATGTATCCTTATTGCCCATCTTTCTATACAGGTAACTGCCAAAACAAAGGAAACACCCAGATAAAGTATCTTAATACGGGTTGGGCCACCTCGAGCCACCAGAAGTGCCTTGGTATATATTCTATAGCGTCTGGAACTCTATTGGAGGGATGTGACACCATTCTTCCAGGAGAAATTCTGTAATTTAGTGTTTTGTTGATGGAAAACGCTGCCTCACACACACACACTTTAAATGCCCTATGCTCCTTTGAGATCCCTCTTTCAAAGTCATTGAGTTCTCTAGCCATGGTAGCCAAAATAATGGGCAACTGGGTATTTTTATACATGACCCTATGCAATGTTTCTTCTAAGCTCCCCCGGGACTTGCACCATAGAGAGCATGGTTGCATCACTGCCTGGTAATGCAACCGCAAGGCCTCCAACCGCAAGGCACTACAGAGGGTAGTGGTACATCACCGGTGCCAAGGTACATCACCGGGGCCAAGCTTCCTGCCATCCAGGACCTCTATACCAGGCAGTGTCAAAGGAAGGCCCTAAGAATTGTCAAAGACTCCAGCCACCATAGTCATAGACTGTTCTCTCTGCTACCGCACGGCAAGCAGTCCCGGAGCAACAAGTCTAGATCCAAAAGGCTTCTTAACAGCTTCTAACCCAAGCCATACGTCTCCGGAACAGCTAATAAAAATGACCACCCAGACTATTTGCATAGCGCCCCCCCCCCCCCCCCCCCCCCCCCCTCTCTCCTTTATGCTGCGGCTAGTCTCTGGTTATTATCTATGCATAGTCACTTTAACTCTACCAACATGTGCATATTACCTCAACTACCTCGACTAACGTGCCCACGCACATTGACTCTGTACTGGTACCCCCTGTATATAGCCTCGCTATTGTTATTTTACTGCTGCTCTTTAACTATTTGTCATTTTTATTTCTTACTTATCAACACTTTTTTCTTAAAACTGTATTGTTGGTTAAGGGCTTGTAAGTAAGTATTTCACTGTTGTATTCGGGGCATGTGACACATTTTTTAAATTTGATTTGACTACCGTGCAGAAGAAATATCCCCTGCGCAGAGAAGCACGAGATTGAACTTTACTCAACTTTCTAGAGTCAACATCTGGAGTCCTACGGACAAATCTGAGTTTGGCAGATACCAGGTGAACGCTACCTGCCCCATTGCATAGTGCCAACTGTAATGTTTGGTGGAGGAGGAATAGGGGTCTGGGGCTGTTTTTCATGGTTGGGGCTAGGCTCCTTAGTTCCAGTAAAGGTAAATAATTAATGCTACAGAGTACATTGACATTCTAGATGATTCTGTGCTTCCAACTCGGTAGCAACATTTTGAGGAAGGACCTTTCCTGTTTCACCATGACAGCGCTCTGGTGAACAAATCGAGGTCCACACAGAAATGTTTTGTGGAGATTGGTGTGGAAGAACTTGACTGGCCTGCACAGAGCCCTGACCTCAACCCCATCGAACACCTTTGGGATTAATTGGAACGCCGACTGCATGCCAGACCTAATCTCCAAACATAAGTGCCGACCTCGCTAATGCTCTTGTGGTTGAATGGAAGGAAGTCCCCGCAGCAATGTTCTAACATCTAGTGGAAAGCCTTCCCAGAAGAGGGGAGGCTGTTATCTTCTTATGGCTGAGGGCAGTATTGAGTAGCTTGGATGGTGCCCAGAGGTGCCCAGGGTAAACTAACTGCTACTCAGTCCCAGAAGCTAAGATATGCATATTATTAGTATAATTGGATAGAAAACACTCTGACGTTTCTAAAACGGTTTGAATGATGTCTGTGAGTATAACATAACTCATATGGCAGGCAAAAACCTGAGAAAAAAATCCAAACAGGAAGTGGGAAATCTGAGGCTTGTTGGTTTTCAACTCATTCCCTATTGAATATACAGTGTGATATTGTCATATTGCACTTCATAAGGCTTCCACTAGATGTCAACAGTCTTTAGAACCTTGTTTGATGCTTCTACTGTGAAGGAGGGGGGAATGAGAGGGGAATGAGTCAGTGGTCTGGCAGAGTGCCACAAGCTCAGTCTCGCGCACTCTCACATGAGAGTTCTGAGAGCTCTGTTCCATTGCTTTTCTACAGACAAAGGAATTCTCCGGTTGGAACATTATTGAAGATTTATGTTAAAAACATCCTAAAGATTGATTCTATACTTCGTTTGACATGTTTCTACGGACTGTAACGGAACATTTTGACTTTGTCTGCCCGGGCGTCATGAATTTGGATTGTGTAAGGAGGTATTTGGACATAAATTATGAACTTTATCGAACAAATCAAACATTTATTGTGGAACTGGGATTCCTGGGAGTGCATTCTGATGAAGATCAAAGGTAAGTGAATATTTATAATGCTATTTCTGGCTTCTTTGAGTACATAACATGGCATATATCTGTTTGGCTTGTTTTGGTCTCTGAGCGCTGTACTCAGATTATTGCATGGTGTGCTTTTTCGGTAAAGCTTTTTTGAAATCTGACAGCGGTTGCATTAAGGAGAAGTTTATCTAAAGTTCCATGTATAACACTTGTATTTTCATCAACATTTATTTTGAGTATTTCTGTAAATTGATGTGGCTCTCTGAAAAATCACCAGATGTTTTTGGAACTACTGAACAACGCACCAATGTATACTGAGATTTTTTATATAAATATGAACTTTATCGAACAAAACATACATGTATTGTGTAACATGAAGTCCTATGAGTGTCATCTGATGAAGATTATCAAAGGTTAGTGATTCATTTTATCTCTATTTCTGCTTTTTGTGACTCGTCTCTTTGGCTGGAAAAATGTCTGTGTTTTTCTGTGAATAGCACCTAACATAATCGTATGTGGTGCTTTTGCTGTAAAGCCTATTTGAAATCGGACACTGTGGTGGGATTAACAAGAAGTGTATCTTTAAAATGGTGTAAAATACTTCTATGTTTGAGGAATTCTAATTATGAGATTTCTGTTGTTTGAATTTTGCGCCCTGCACTTTCACAGGCTGTTGTCATATCGATCCCCTTAACAGCCGTAAGAGGTTATAGCAGCAAAGGGAGGGAACAACTCCATATTAATGCCCATGATTTGGAAAGGGATGTTCGACGAGCAGGTGTCCACATACTTTTGGTCATGTAGTGTACATTGTATCCCTCATTTACTCAAGTGTTTCCGTTATTTTTGGCAGTTACCTGTACCTTTCATAAAATAGAAAAGTTTGTCACTCCTCATTACCTTAGGCGTGCCAGGTAGCCCCTACCCGCTGCCTGTAGCAGTGTCGCTGCACTGTGTGTCCTACAATTGTGGGCTCTCTCTCTGTAGGCCCGCCAGGCTGTCTGCACCGTAATGGCCGCTAGAACCCTGCGCCGGCTGATGTTTCTCCAGCTCCTCTGTATTATCAGGGCAGAGTCCTGCCACTGCAGGAACAGCCTGCGCTCCCTGTAGCCCTTCCATGCTGCCTGCAGGCACACTGCTGCCTCCTCCTGGACGGCTGGGTCCACTGCCGCCTCCGACTGTCTGAGCAGGCAGCCCCGCCACCACCTCTATGGAAAGGAGAGAATTAAGAAATATGAATGAACAAAAATGAATTAATTGACTGGGGTGATATCGTTGCATTAAGTTAGAATGAATTGCATGTGAGCTTTTGGAGCAGTGCGGAGAATCATTTCGAGGTAAGAAATACGTATTCAGTTAGTTTTTTGTTCAATCTGACAATGATTAGGGCAGCAGACTGAGTCTCTTCTTGTTGCCAAGTATCTCTTCCATAAACAAGATGGCTTCCAGAAAAGCCCCGCGTTTCTCATTTATTTATGCAATTTCCCCCTCCTTCTTATAGACGGAGCATGAAGAAAAGTACAGAGATTCACAGGACTGAGTCATTACACAACTACAAAAATATGTTCTACTTCATCTCCAGAGTTACGCAATAACCTAAACTGGTTACGATCAATTTTATACATCTGTGGGTCATGTAGAATGGAACTACTATAAATCGGCTAAAAAAGTTAGTGTTAAACTTGCTGTGCGGGGAAGTTGTGTACACATGCTTTATTTAGTCTGTTATGCCAGTACAGTGACGGGATCGTGTTCATTCAGGAAGGGACTACCTAGACCTGTCCAATAAGAAATGCTAATTTTGTGTTCTGCTGATTTTTTTTTTGCTATGGCGTGCCCTAATGAACACAACCCTGGACTTGGTGCGGTGCCCTGACTTCGTCATCTCACCTGGATGACATCAGCGGCCTGTCTCATCCTGATGAAGTGTTTCCTCTCCAGCCGGGCTCGGAAGCGGCGCTGCAGCGTGACGATGCACCGCAGCACCTCCGTGTGGAGCAGGGCCTGCAGCCGCTGCCGCTCTGCCTCCCGCAAGAACACCTGCAGTACAGAGAGAGACCCGGGAGGGGCGTCCGTGACTATATACACCCACAAATGACCAGACCCACCCACAGCCAGGGAAATTCAATAGGAACAGAACGGCTGCAACGCGAGCGTGTATCAAAGTGAGAGAAAGATGGCGAAAGAGAGAGAGAAAGAAAAAGAGAGACAAATAAAGAAGAAAAAAAGGGACATCCCCAGAGTGCGTACCATTGTGTTGCCCACTTGATACCCAGCAGGTGCTAGGTGAACCTGACGAAAGAACTCCCGGATGCCAGACTTGGTTGGTCTAGTTCTGTCTGGTAAGAGCACACGGAAGTGACGCACAAAGTCCTGCACAGACGAGACGAAAGACAACGTTAAAGACAGCATGTCAATAGTGACCTCCGAGGGATAAAAGTTACAAGCTGTTAATAAGACTGACTACATTACAAGTGTGCGGATGTGACATCACTACGTCTACGTGCAGCTCATTGAGACTCTACTGTTGAGACTCTGCAGTTTTCACATTTAAGTCCTTTTGCAGATACTATTACCTAGAGCTAAAGGCAGCCAGTGCATTCAACTAAGGCAGGTAATACACAGTATTGTGTATCTGGTGTGCGCATTATGATCTTCCTGTCTGGGTTGGCGGCCCCCCTTGGGTTGTGCCGTGGCGGAGATATTTGTGGGCTATACTCGGCCTTGGTAAGTTGGTGGTTGAAGATATCCCTCTAGTGGTGTGGGGGCTGTGCTTTGGCAAAGTGGGTGGGGTTATATCCTTCCTGTTTGGCCCTGTCCGGGTGTATCATCGGATGGGGCCACAGTGTCTCCTGACCCCTCCTGTCTCAGCCTCCAGTATTTATGCTGCAGTAGTTTGTGTCGAGGGGCTAGGGTCAGTTTGTTATATATGGAGTACTTCTCCTGTCTTATCCGGTGTTCTGTGTGAATTTAAGTATGCTCTCTCTAATTCTCTCTTTCTCCCGGAGGACCTGAGCCCTAGGACCATGCCTCAGGACTACCTGGCATGATGACTCCTTGCTGTCCCCAGTCCACCTGGCCGTGCTGCTGCTCCAGTTTCAACTGTTCTGCCTGCGGCTATGGAATCCTGACCTGTTCACCGGACGTGCTACCTGTCCCAGACCTGCTGTTTTCAACTAGAGACAGCAGGATTGGTAGAGATACTCTTAATGATCAGCTATGAAAAGCCAACTGACATTTACTCCTGAGGTGCTGACTTGCTGCACCCTCGACAACTACTGTGATTATTATTATTTGACCATGCTGGTCATTTATGAACATTTGAACATCTTGGCCATGTTCTGTTATAATCTCCACCCGGCACAGCCAGAAGAGGACTGGCCACCACTCATAGCCTGGTTCCTCTCTAGGTTTCTTCCTAGGTTTTGGCCTTTTTAGGGAGTTTTTCCTAGCCACCGTGCTTCTACACCTGCATTGCTTGCTGTTTGGGGTTTTAGGCTGGGTTTCTGTACAGCACTTTGAGGTATCAGCTGAAGTACGAAGGGCTATATAAATACATTTGATTGGATTTTGATTTGATTTGTTCTGCTAATTCTGTGCCCCATGACAGTGCTGTATCCTTATTGGTTGGCGAGGGCTTACCTGGAAGGTGTATTTGATGGAGTATCCTGATTGGCGGATGCGGACGGTCTCCAGCATACCTGTGTACCTCAGCTGCCTGAGCACCAGGGCATCGTTGAAACGCAGTGGGAGCTGAGAGAGAGAGAGAGCGAGCAGCGAGATAGCAGAGAGAGAGAAATATCCAGAGAGAGAAGGAAGGAGACAGAAATAAAGGCACAAAAGAAGAAAGGGAGAGAGGTACAATAGAGAAAGAGAGAGATTTAGATCACACAATAACAGTAACATATTGTATAATTGGCTATAACGGGCTATGCAATTACCAGACATTGGTTTGTTCAGTGGTTTTAATGTTCGCTGGAGCTTGTCAGTAGTTACAGTAGTTACATTAGCATCTAACCAAACTGAAGTAGCTGTAACTACAGTAGCTTGAACACACCTTCTCTGCATTGGAGCGGATACACTTGACAAAGTAGGGCTCCGAATGACCCAGGGTCTCCATCAGCTTGTTCAGGGAGGCCTTCACACAGCAAGAGACAATTGGCATTAGCTTATTAGCACAATAATCATTAGCATCCCATCATATTGACATCTCGTAATGAACATCTCATAATACATTGCATAAACCTGGCATTATAAAAGCTAATGTTATCTATTACAGTCAATTCCTGTCCAATTCAACCTCTTGCCCCGACACTTGATGCAGATCTGAAATCATTTCTGTGACATTTTTGTGAAATGTAAATGTTAAGTAAATGTTTCATTTATATAAATATTTCTTGACATCTGTCCAATTCTTTAAGTACTACACAAAGTGCCTCGGGAATATGTAGAAGCTGAGTGTTGGAATTTGGAATTGGGCATTGGTTTTAAGGGCTGAAATTCTGAACGACAGAGTCTGTCACGAGAGGGCGAGACGGAAATTGAGTCTTACCTGGAACTGGGCGCTGATGCTGGGCGGTTTCTTCTTCTTGTGCAGGTGGAGGAGGGACTTGGTGATGCGGTCGTGGAGGGTCACACTGCTCAGGTACCTCAGAGACTTCACGTCCAGCAGGTGCTGCACAGAGAGAGGAACCGCCATAAGAACACGGTCAGATGAGTATTACATTTGTTACTGTTTTTGTTTTGATAAAATGGAGGAGAGGTTAAAAAAATCAAAAATAAAAGTTGCAGTACATAGTGCCCTGTTCTATTGAGCGTGCAATGATGTCGGAGAAAATAAATCTGCGTTTGTTGCTTGAGGTAACGTCTTTGTTGTTGTAATATCGCAAACGGATTTCAGCTTTCAGCTCTGTCATTTCACTGCAGTGCTGTAATCAAGGGCTATTTTTCTTGCCCATGTACCCCCGCTCAGGCAAACCGACAACCCCCCCCATCATATCATTTCTTGTCTTATCATCAGGTGAATGATAATGGAAAGGAGAAATAGGATCGTCAACATTTTAAAAAATGAATCGATTTGGTAGATCTTTTTTTTCTCCATTTTTATGACCTTCCCACATAATTGAAGGAAGAAACTCAAACATAGCCTATTAGCTAGAAACTCAAACATAGCCTATTAGCTAGAAACTCAAACATAGCCTATTAGCTAGAAACTTTCCGCTAATAAGAACTATTTAGCTTGTTAAACAAAGGATAGTCATGTGTTGGCCAGAATAATACTGCGTCTGCAAGCCTATGTTAGATACCTCAGTGAGTGTAATTAGCTCCAATGAGTGTAATTTGCTCAATATTAGGAATTGAGAAATAACGTTGTCATTATAAATAAAACATTTGTTTATTCTGTTGTTGCTAGTGATATTTGTCCAATCCCCCCCCCCATGTAATTTAAATATATATATATTTGCAGACCCCAGGTTGAATACCCCAGCTGTTACCCATTAATTCACTATTGGCCTTTCATATGTATATCATATGTTGAAGCCATAGAGAAATTCTCACTTGTACATTCACGGTGGAAAATGACCACATCTTTGTAAGGTCCTTACCTTTGGTAGGCAGGGCTTGGACTTATAGTTTTTGTTCCGCCTGTGGGAGAGAGATAGGTTGTCAGATATATTACAGAATGAACATACAGCATAAACACACATTGACCATGGATTGACCACTGCCTGACCACGGTTGCTGACCGTGGTGCGAGCTGCATGATGAATGTCAGACGGATCATGTTCACATGAGGATGCCCCTGCGCTCTCCCCAGAATAATCACATAATAACACATATTGAGCGTGGGATTGAACACCGGCTGATCAACGTTTGAGTGTGTGCGTGGTCCGACTTTGTAGTCATACTCACATGAGGATGCCCTGCGCTCTCTCCAGGAGCTTGCTGCTAGTGGAGTTGACGAAGACGCCGTCATCGAACTCCGAGCCTGAGGAAGACAGACGACCCTGTATGGAGCTACGCCCGTTACAGCCCACACCATAACCATCCCTTCAGGAAAGAGAGAGAGAGAGAGAGAGAGAGAGACACAGAGAGAGAGAAATTGCTAATTGCTGTAGCATATACTGAACAATCACACACTGAAAGCAGAACAGCTCATTGCTCTGAGTGTCCATAAAACAGTGTGACAGCCAGGTTCATACCTGGCGGATTTCTCGTTCAGTGTGTTGGTGCCATGGATGTCTGACAAGGGGGTCCGGGGATTCTTTCTAGCGATACCTGTACGAGACCGTGATGTAAGGGAGGAGGGAGAGCGAGAAAGAGAGAGAGTGTGAGGATGTGTCAATTTTATAAACCTTTAAGGAGGGACATGTGGTCTCATCACCAAAAAAACATGCATACAATGAACGTCTGTCTAGTCAGTCTGTATCATTGGTTAATGTATTGCTTAATTCACATTGGGCCATTATCAGGCAAGATGCATGCGTGTGTGATTAAAAGGCACCGCACTGCCAGACCCTCATTTTCTAAACAGTGATCAGCCACCGCCACCCCCCCCCCAAAGGCCAAAGGCTGATGAGGACAGATATGAGCGCTCCCTCCCTCCCGTCTCAACTCTCATAATGGACTGATTTCCCAGCAGGTATCTCCCTGCCATGCTTTAAAAAGGCCAGATAATGGGGAATGAGAGAGATATCCCCACGGGCCTGAGGCGTAATTGTATTTAACATTGAACATTTGAGACAAGCTGCATGGTTTGGAGGCTTGGAAGCTCACTGAATTCTTTAACTGTCCATTGTCCTGTACACTGGAAACATTTCCCTCAGGGGTGATCCATTTAAGAGACTGAGGCTGTTGCGCATTGGATTCAGTTTGATTTGTGTGTCCATCATGAAAGTGCTATGACATATGGAACACACACACACACACACACACACACACACACGCGACAGGGTCCAGGCTATTGTCAGTCCGTCTCTGAACCGGCAGCGAAGCCCCTGAGGACGGAGGAAAATGGAACAACAGAGGAAGGAGGAAACAGTAACTCACAGTGCTTATTAAACACACTGCCATGAGGTCTATTTCCGTGCGTATGTGTGGGAGTGGTCATGCATGACAAACAGCCTCATTACGATCACTATTACAGGGCAAATAGCACAACAGGGCCTTATGAAGTAAGAGGATCCAAGTCTGATTTCCAATGAGTTATTAGTAATAGCAATGCAATTTCTTGTCGAGGCCAAAAATTGTTGCAGACCTGTTTATTATTACTAGTGATGCACAGATATTACATTTTTGGCCGATACCGATATCCAATATTTTCCTTGCCAAAATACCCAATATCGATAACCAATATTTAAAATGTTAGCAGCCTTTTAAGTTTGAAGTTAAATAGTTAACACACACATACATGGACACAGCGGTCTAAGGCACTGCATCTCAGAGCAAGAGGCGTCACTACAGTCCCTGTTTTGAATCCAGGCTGTATCACATCCGGCCGTGATTGGGAGTCCCATAGGGTGGCACACAATTGGCCCAGCGTCGCCTGGGCCAATTGTATATAAGAATTTGTTCTTAACTGACTTGCCTAGTTAAATAAAGGTTACACCACACACACACACTGACCAAAAAGTTATTTTGTTGGCATTTACGTATGTCCCCATTACCAGTAAAACATAATCAAAACCTATTTATTTCACTTACTTGCTGTGCTGTTTCGTTGTTAATTTGTTCAGTCGTTTCATTCTTAACCAGGATTTCTATGGAACGCCATTTGGGTCTTTGCGTGTCAAAAAAGATACACTTCAAATAACACGACAATCTGTTTCAGTAGCTATAGTTAGCTAGCTAACTATACAGCTAGGGGTCATCTAAAATAACCCTAATTTATAAGACAGTTTTTATTTGATTAATGGTGGTCGGTCCCATCGATGTGAAGCTAAGAATTAGCCACAATAGTGGACTTTGCGGTTAGCCTTTGTAAGGAAGTGCTATTTCTTATGCAGGTGACCAGCCTACTGCTATTACATTGCTATAACTGAGACAACGTATTTTCACAGTAAAACATGTTAGGTCCCATACAGGATAGCTCCCACACCCACACACACAGCACACACACATTACACACACTAACTGCCGAGGACACACAGATAAGACATACACCCACACATTGGGAGGAAGAGACAGCCTTGACTTGCAGAAACCAGCGCACACACCTAATCTCCTTTTTTAGCTGAACATTGTGTGACAAAGAACAAGACTCAGAGGGATGACGGACGGCCCAACAGGGCCAATCCAAGAAGACTACACCTCAGCCTGAACCAACCCGAAGACCCGATCTTCTAGAATCAACCTACTTTCTGTTCTGTATATGAGACATGTGCACTCTGTTATCTGCGCTCTTTTCTGCTGGTTCCTTAAGAACCGAATGAAATGGGCCCGTATACGTTGTACCAGATATCTTTACTCATAATTAAACTGTCACTTGTCATACAATAGACCACCTTGTCTGAATCGATCCTTGACCGGCTCGCCCTCCTACATATCCCATTATCAACACCTTCAAAATAAAAGTATGGAATAATTCTACTATTTGTAATCATTTGCATCACTGTCAATGACATACTTTTATTTTGAAGGCAAACCGCAAATTCCACTATTGTGCCTAATCCTTATTGTGGCTAGTCCCGGTCTAGCCTCACTAGCCAGATAAAGCTAGCTGGCTGTTTATAACGTTAGCTTTGGGCAACAGGGTTAAGTAGCTGGCTAGCGATTTATTTTCATGAACTGAAGTTCAATTTCAATAGGAGAACAGCAACTGACAACCTAGCTAACAATAAATCCTAAATCATTGCTAAGAATAATAAAAATGACTGCAGTTCCTACTGGTCTTTGTTTTCAGGCTGGTTGTGTTGGTGCTAGCTACCCCAGAAGTTGCAGTTGAACAAATGATGCTTTATTACCAACGCGGTATTGTAAACACATCGTTTGTGGCTGGTGTTTGCTTGTTTTTTTGTACAGCTTTGACAGTGCTACTGTATAATTTTTGACATGCAAAGACCCAAACGGCGTTCCATAGTATGTATGTCGTGAAGCTAATTGCAGTAATGCTCTTACTGTGTAACTCCAGTAGGGCAACATCTGAAAAATAGCGCACTTGGTAGTGTGTACCGTTTCTCGACCAGTCAGCGAAAGCCAACATCTTCCACGACAGAGAACAGTTGATTGTCAAGGGCAATGAATTCCATTAATGGATTTCACATTTGAGTTGTGGGTTAACAGCCTTGTTCAGGGGCAGAACGACAGATTTATGTACCTTGTCAGCTCAGGGATTCGATCTTGCAACCTTCCGGTTACTAGGCTACGCTGCCGCCCCAAATACAAACACATTAGTTACATGTTAAATGATAAAAAAAAAACACTGTAAATATCAGAGTGGGCCTTTAATTGAGGGAGAACAAGTTAATTCAAAACAAGCTAATTGTCCCCTTCTTTATTTGTAAGCCCAGGAAAGGGGAGTTGGGCAGCAGAGAGGATGGTGAGACTTGGAGTTTCCTACTGTATTTCTCATCTTTGCATCTCTGCAGGATCTCCAGGCTCCTCTGGTGCACAGGGTGGTGGAGGAAGCTGAAGCTGTCCACGCTCTTGACGACACATGGTACAGCAGCATCATTCCCTGCAAAAGAAAGAAAGAAAAAAAGAAAGAAAGAAAAAGAGAGAGAGAGGAGACAGAGGTGAGAGACAGAAACAAAAAGAGAGAGAGAGCGAAAAAGGGAGGGAGGAAAGAGAGGAACAGACAGGGAGAAATAAGAGGAAGAAATAGTATGTTGTTAAGTTTGCAAAATGTTTGACTGAATGTCACGTAAATGGCTGGAGATGAAGCCTAATGTGGAAGTTCAGTTATAATCGGGGGGGGGGGGGGGGGGGGGGAGTAGCAGCCCATGCATCATCACTGGTCAGGTTTGTCCCCCTAAAACTATCAACCTCCAGGATGTTGCCTTGCCAGTGTTTATACATGGGTATAAAAATGCATACTTGAACATCCCCGAAACCAGGGGGCGGTCTCCATGGCGATGAATAATGGAATAGACTTTCGTTCAGGGGTTGTGAAATCAAGCTAGTCTAATGGCGGAGAACGATCAGGAGAAACACATTATGTGGCAGGGAAACTTTCCCCCCCCCCCCGCAACCCTGGAGAAAAGTAACATTTGATCAGTTGCTATTTCTGACAGCCCACTGAGGGAAACATACTGTACTGTGGTGGCTCCGGAGAGAGATAACTCGTATCACAAAAAGCCTCAGTATGTGCACTCTATCACTGTGGAAGAGCGGTGTGTGTGTCTGGGAGAGTGTACGTCCAAGAGTGTGTGTGTGTGTCTGGGAGAGTGTACGTCCAAGTGTGTGTGTGTGTGTGTGTGTGTGTGTGTGTGTGTGTGTGTGTGTGTGTGTGTGTGCTTGACTGAGTGTATACACATACATGTATGTGTTAATGTTTACGTACTCGAGCAGTCTATGGTCTCACCTAGGGCTGTGGCGGTCAGGACATTTTGTCAGCTTGTGATTATCAAGCAAACAACTGCCGGTCTCGGTAATTGACCGTTAATTAGCTACGAGCCACTGATGCAGACCTTTGGAACATCTACATTTTAAAAAGTCTAATAAATCCATTTAAATAGAGCCTACACCTTCACAATAAATCCATTAATTGTTTTAGACAGGTCTAAAGAAACATGATATGAAGAAAATGTAGTCCATTTCAGAAGAACAGAATAGCATACTCGTGAGTTGTCCTTATGTTAGGTGCTGATCTGGTTATGCCTTATGGCTGTGGGCTACACTAGTTCATTTAGCAAGTCAGATTTGCTTAGAACTCCGTGGCATTATTTTATATTATTTGATAGTATGAAGAAAAAAATAATAGTGCGCACATTTGGCTATTCTGTGTTGAGCAGTTAACAAAGAAACATGTCCTCCTATATGCTTCATTTAGAGTCCTTTATGCTACTTTAGTTGTGATACAATCATTGGTCTATATGTTTTGATGTTTTACACATTCTATGGCTGCATGATGGGAACTCTAATGATGATTTGAAAAAAGTCGCAAGCTACACACACTTCATCCGTCTCGTATTCACAATTTGACAAGCCATGGAGTAGGTCACGTTTGTCCGAGCTCCTGCTGAAATTGCATTTATTTGATACTTTCTCTGCGCTTTGACCCAAAAAGGACTAGGAAACACCGCCTTTGAATGACGCGCTTTACTTTGTTCAACTTGTATATATGCTTAAATTGCGCATAACCTACAAAAGTTCAGCGGAGTCACTGACAAGAGAGAAAACACTAGGCACAAGACTGAGGAGCTCGAGTTCTTCAACAAGTGGGAGCAGCAGTTCCTCCCCTCTGCGAAAAAAGTTAGTTGCTGCCCCCAGAGCGGACATTTCATCTACACTCAAGTCGGAACTCAAGGAGGCACTCAGTGAGGACTTACATTTTATTAAGACGGAGTTACAAGCAGTCAAGAATGAACTCGCAAAGCATACAGCAATGGTTCGTATTGAACTGGATACAGTTAAGAAAACTGTCTCCGACATGGAACAAGGCTTGTCAACATGCTCAGATGACACAATTACACTACAAACCACGGTTAAGAAGCTCGAAACTGATGTGGCTAGCCTTAAAGAACAATGCATGTATTTACAAGGTTATATGCGAAGATCCAATATCAGGATCATGGGGGTAGCTGAGGACCTGGGCTCAAGTTCTACTTCATCGGTCTCAAAGTTATTGAAGGAAGCCCTCAATTTGGATAAAGACGTCCTTGTAGACCGCTCACATCGGGGTCTCAAGCAAGAAAGCCTGGCAGAAAGCCTTGCGTCATTGTGGCTAAACTACACTACTATCAGGATTGTGTTGATGTTCTTCGGCGTGCGAGAATTTGGCCCAATTTGATGCAACGGAGCACCCATCTCCATCTCCCCAGACTATGCCCCCAGCGTTGCTTGTGACCGTGCCCCTTTAAATGATATCAAGAGTGTACTCCGGGGACGGACCGGCATTAAGGTATGGTGTGGCCTTTTCTGCCTGACTCCGCATATTATACAACGGCACTGAGAAAGAGTTCCAAGACCACCACAAGGCGATGGCCTTCATAAAGGCGAACGTTCTACCGAGGTTTAATGAAGAAAATGACTGAATGTTCACCTATTTGACGATTAAGGTAATGGACGAATGTGTCTACCACTGCAGACTCAGTCTCTCTTTTGTAGATACTGTATAGCGTTGCCAGTGGTATCAGTTCATATTGTTATTATTAGGTAACGTTAGTGCCTTAGTTCTGATGAGTCAATTCTCCTTTTGTTTTAATGTTTTAATGTTTTATTACCATGAAGCTGCTCATTTCTATCTATTGATGGTACCCATATCCAGGTTAAATAAAGCACAGTTCTATTATTAGGTTACGTCATTTCTTTAAAGATGTTGCTGCTAACTTAGTGGTATTGCTGATTTATAAAATGTTAAACTTTCTTTTAAAACAGCCTAGTTTTGGGCTTGTAAATAAGTGTCTCTTATTTATTTATTAACTTGTTTTAAATCCTTCACTATTTCACCAAGGCTTTCTGCTTGATACAAGCACATTATGTGTGGATTTCTTTGTGTGGGGATTAGCAGTTACCTTGTTCTATTAGGTGCCCAGTGTGGGATTTATTTTTCATACCCGACTTCAGAGTATTGTTTTTTTGGTTTTGTTTTTTTAAACTTTTGGGTTTATTTGCCTTTTTTTATGTTTAATGGATCAGTTCTTATTGTAATCGGGCATCTATCCTTCCTGTTTGGCCCTGTCCGGGGGTATCATCGGAAGGGGCCACAGTGTCTCCTGACCCCTCCTGTCTTAGCCTCCAGTATTTATGCTGCAGTAGTTTATGTGTCGGGGGGGCTAGGGTCAGTTTGTTATATCTGGAGTACTTCTCCTGTCTTATCCAGTGTCCTGTGTGAATTTAAGTGTGCTCTCTCTAATTCTCTCTTTCTTTCTCTCTCTCGGAGGACCTGAGCCATAGGACCATGCCTCAGGACTACCTGGCATGATGACTCCTTGCTTTCCCCAGTCCACCTGGCCGTGCTGCTGCTCCAGTTTCAACTGTTCTGCCTGTGATTATTATTATTTGACCATGCTGGTCATTTATGAACATTTAAAACATCTTGGCCATGTTCTGTTATAATCTCCACCCGGCACAGCCAGAAGAGGACTGGTCACCCCTCATAGCCTGGTTCCTCTCTAGGTTTCTTCCTAGGTTTTGGCCTTTCTAGGGAGTTTTTCCTAGCCACCGTGCTTCTACACCTGCATTGCTTGCTGTTTGGGGTTTTAGGCTGGGTTTCTGTACAGCACTTTGAGATATCAGCTGATGTACGAAGGGCTATATAAATACATTTGATTTGATCTATCCTTTTCCCACCTGACTTTACATGGCTAGACCTAATATCATGAGAGGGAGAGCTGGTTGCTCGGTCACTTTTGCTAGCTGGAATGTTACATCTTTAAATCACCCAGTGAAACGTAAAAGGGTTCTTTCTCATTTAAATCACTTTAAAGTAGATATCACCTTTCTTTAGGAGACACATCTCTGCATCTTCGACCACTTTCATTTAAAAGGAGGGTGGAAAAGTCAATCATATCATTCCAATTTTCATTTTAAAACTAGAGGAGCAGCCATTTTAATTAGGAAAAACATACTGTTCGTAATGTCAAGTGTAGAGGCAGACTCGGCAGGCCGCTTCATTAATGTTGCAGGAAGCCTGTATAATACACCTGTTATCTTGGCTTACATTCATGCAATAAATTGGGATAACAGTTCATTGTTCACAAATGACATTTTCTTGATTTCCAAATGTGACTCGTGTCAGGAAACTAGGCGTATGTCGTGCATCACCACTAGCCATTTGAACGTAAACGTAAAAAAAAAATCTAAATGTGCTTTGGGGCAGAAATGCCTTCGTAAACATGTGAACATTCATGTGCCTTAATAACAAACTTGTCTGCCATCTGGAAATACTAATACAATTATTAAAATATGGGCCTAGTTGGTTTAGCCACAGAAAAAGGTAAGTAACCTTCCTACTAGCCATGATTGGCTGAGATAATGAGTGGGCTGGACATGTGAGAGATCGAGTTTTGAAATCATTGGAATTAGAGTATGATTGCTAATGAAATGGAGAAAACACCTGTCTCCGGATTACATCATCATGGATAACATAAAAACAACAATAAAATAATCTGTGAGCTGTTCTCTCATTTGTGTCTGGAAATAGCTAGCAAGCTATTCAAAGTTAGCCATTTAGCTTGGGTGCTTATCTGCTCCTGTTAGGACAGAACGCTCTGGTGAACTCTATTTCGTGTGCTCTAAACTCCCCTAGAGCAAATCTCTCTGAATTTCCGAACGGACAATCTGACAACGCTCTGAGTTTATGGGCGGGGCTATAGCTTAAGAGGGTGTGAACGATGCCGAATGAGTGCAGACAAAAAAAAGCTCTCCAGTGGGTGTACCAAAACATTCAACGGCCATTTTCTCAAAAGTGGAGTTACAAGTTGATCAACTTTCAATGCAGAATTACTTTCCCATTGTTCCTCAACTGTAGTGTATGATATACCATTTTCGAGCTCTGAGTCTTTACTTTTATCCAATGTAAAAAAACACAATTTCAAATGTTGCTACATAAGACTGAATTGAGCCTCAATTATGGACACACACCTAATACTAGGTGGTGATGTAATGAATTGTGTACTGTCGCCCAAGGGACCAAATTATTTTGTATAGCGCAAGATTAAGGAAGTGCAATATTCAACGCCTAGGGGAATTTACAAATAAAATTCTCAGATCTACTCTCTCCTCTCTTGCTTTCCATATTTGAGGAATCATTCCCCTCAAACTCTTTACCCTCAGCAATGAGACATTGAGTTTGGTTCATATAGGCCAATTTCTTACTGAATTGCGATGTAAAGATACTTTCTAAGATGATTTCATGCCGTTTTGAGTCAGTCCTTCCCTCCCTTAGCTCTACAGATCAAACTGGTTTCATAAAAAAGTATCATTATTTTCTCAACATTTGATGTCTTTATAATATACTTAATAATTACTTTTCATCTGACACTCCAGAGATATTGTTATCACTTGATGATGATAAGGCGTTTGATTGGGTGGTTTGATTATCTATTTTATACTCTCAAACAATTTGGATACGGTCCCAGTTTTATGGGCTGGATAAAAGTCCTTTACTCCTCCACTATAGCTACAGTGTAGCTACAAATAATAACCTTTCATTCTATTTCCAACTTTAACGTGGGACAAGACAGGGTTGTCCTCTATGCCCTCAGCTGTTTGCCATCGCAGTTGAGCCTTTAGCCATAGCAGTACGTAATAACACCAAAGATACTTGAAGAGGGGGCTTACAGCATAAAGTTTCACTCTATGTGGATGACATGCTAATATATATCTGACCCTTTAACTGGTCTTCCAGAGATTCAGGTTCCAGTAAAGACATTTGTTAAAATACACCACCGATCAAAAGTTTCAGAACACTAAGGGTTTTTCTTTATTTTTACTATAATCTACATTGTAGAATAATAGTGAAAACATCAAAACTATGAAATAACACATATGGAATCATGTAGTAACCAAAAAAGTGTTAAACATCAAAATATATTTTACATTTAAGATTCTTCAAATAGCCACCCTTTGCCTTGATGACAGTTTTGCACACGCTTGGCATTCTCTCAACCAGCTTCACCTGGAATGCTTTACCAACAGTCTTGAAGGAGCACCCACATATACTGAGCACTTGGCTGCTTTTCCTTCACTCTGTGGTCCAACTCATCCCAAACTATCTAAATTTGGGTTGAGGTCGGGGGATTGTGGAGGCCAGGTCATCGGATGCAGCACTCAATCGCTCTCCTCCTTGGTCAAATAGCCATTACACAGCCTGGAGGTGTGTTGGGTCATTGTCCTGTTGAAAAACAAATGATAGTCCCACTAAGCCCAAACCAGATGGGATGGCGTATCGCTTCAGAATGCTGTGGTAGCCATGCTGGTTAAGTGTGCCTTGAAAACTAAATAAATCAGACAGTGTCACCAGCAAAGCATCCCCACACCATCACACCTCCTCCATGCTTCACAGTGGGAACCACACAGGCGGAGATCATCCGTTCACCTACTCTGCGTCTCACAAAGACATGGATGTTGGAACCAAAAAAATCTCACATTTGGACTCATCGAGTAAAGAACAGATTTCCACTGGTATAGTATCCATTGCTCGTGTTTCTTGGCTTAAGCAAGTCTCTTCTTCTTATTGGTGTCCTTTAGTAGTGGTTTCCTTGCAGCAATTCGACCATGAAGGCTTATTTGCTTATTTGAGCGGTTCTTGCCATAATGTGGACTTGGTCTTTTACCGAATAGGGCTTTTTTCTGTATACCACCCCTACCTTGTCACAACGCAAATTATTGTCTCAACCGCATTAAGAAGGAAATAAATTCCAGAAATTAACTTTGAACAAGGCACACCTGCTAATTGAAAATCATTCCAGGTGACTACCTCATGAAGCTGGTTGAGAGAATGCCAAGAGTGTGCAAAGTTGTCCTCAAAGGCAAAGGGTGGCTACTTTTTTGTTTGTTTGTTACTACATGATTTCATATGTGTTATTTCATAGTTTTGATGTCTTCACTATTATTCTACAATGTAGAAAATAGTACAAATAAATAAAAAACCTGGAATGAGTAGGTGTGTCCAAATTTTTTTTTTTTTGTGTGTGTGCCTGTTTTGAGTGTTATTTTGGCATTAATACGTGTCACATATCAGTTTGCAAATAATGTATTTAAAAAACAATAATTGAGTTAATGAAGCCACATACAAACATGGTCTTGAGTAAGGCAGCTCCAAAATGCAGGTGTTTCAGCCTAGCTCAGTACTTTCTGTGGTGGTGAGGCAGCCAGCAGAAAACACTGAGCATAGGGGTTGGCAATGTTCTCTAGTTACGCGGTGGTATGCTCAGTGTTCTGTCACTCATGGGGACACTACATCACTGCAAAATGTATGGGGAGAATTTGAAAATTTAAGCCCCTTGGGTGGTGCCATAGACTTACATTAGAAGTGCCCATCCAAGAAGGCTCAAGGTCATTGGCCACAGATAAAATTATGTCAAATCACGTTATATCTACCGTAGCTTTGATTGGACTGATCATGTCAACATCATACTTTCAAAATCTTAGCTAGCAAGCTAGACAAGCAGTCATCTTCATGAATCAAGTCGACAATCTACTGACAAATTATTTTCGATCCTTGTCATATAAAGAGAAAATACAGATAAAACGTATCTGTGCTCATTGGCATTTGGAAATAGACATTACACAACAAGTTGGAAATCGCAAATTCAACAATGAGTGGTTTGGAAGGAATCAGCAGCTAACTGCAAGTGTTGCAAGGCAATCACTAGTCTGCTATTCATTGGAGTGGGTGTGTGGTCCAAGTCTGGGTTTAAGGGTCTTTTTCCAAGCTTAAAAGGATAAACATTCACATGCAACACCATGGGCCAGAAAATATTGAATACATTGGCCATGCTGTCAATCCTGCATGACTTCTGCCTTGTTCAATATCAACTGGAAACTCGGAATTATGAAATCTCAGACTTAAGTGAGTACAAGAACACTGGGACTCAGAAAAAAACGAGCACCGACTAGGAAAATACTTTTGAACAGTCATCCAAATCGGAATTCCAAGTCGGGAACTCAATTGTCTTTCTAGAGCTCCGGACTGAAGATCACTGATGTCATGATTCAACCTTTTATTTTTCTGAGTTTCCAGTTGTCTTGAAAGCACCATAAATCCAGAGAATGCCAGACTTTGATGACCAAATTTGACCACAAGAAGGACCGCCGCACCACCTTCCTGTGAGGTGAGTCCAAAAAAGTATTGTATGCTTCTGCATAAATGATGTAATATGCCAGGGAGACATGTATACTGTAGCTAAGAAAGTAATACTAAGTGTATGTTGTGTAGTAAGCTGTTAGTAGCTCATAGTAGCTCACCCTAATAATTTCCCTTTCCCCCCTCATAATTTAGCCTACTGTTCTGACTTGGTGATGCACATGTAGCCTATAGCCTGTTTTAGAGAAACGTAATCATCGAATATTGTAAGAGCTTTCATTTCCTACTTATATGTCCCACTTTATTTATCCTACGATTCTGACTTGGTGTACAGGGAGAATACTGTAAGAACGGCCCATGTTCTGAATTCTGTCGCTAGCTCGCTCATTAATCAAAATTACGGATAGCCTCTTATCCGCTCCCCTTATTCCATAGTTTGTACATCTCAACTGTCAGTAGAAACCACATTTGTTTAAGCAAGTGGGCCATATCAGCTATCTTTTTAAAAGGCAGTAAACGAGGCTGAATGAACTGTTTCACTGCCAGACAAGGCTCTGCTGATAGCCAGGTGTAGCAGAGGTAAGGATTCACTCCACGGTGCTGAAAAGAAAGCTCTGCAGTTGGGACAGCTTTATTTAGGCCCTAAAAGTTTGTGGGCACCATTTGTCACAGTTATAGTGCAATTAATGTATTGTTTAGTGTTGTGTAGTGGCTTTGCTGCCATGCATCCCAATGTTTTGTTGTTGTTTGCCCCACCAAGATTTACATGCTAAAATCAACACTGGTGCGTAATATTAGGAAAGTTGATAAATAAATATAGTAGGCCTAGCCTATAGAAAGCTGATGGGATCCTCCTCTTTTTAAGAGGCCATCAAAACTCTTTCCTCACGCAGTTGCATAGCCTATAAAAATATTGCGCAACATGAGCTCATGGGCACTCATGAAGTGTTTCGATTAGATTTTTGATCACATTTGCAGTGATGCCAGTGTGATTAGAGGAACAATAGAGTGCTGAGCACCAGGCCGTTAGCAAGTTTGGTAGGCTACTAATGACCATCAGCAGCGTCAGAGCTTGGAGAAGCCTAATTACTGTGACTAAACGCTCACGTGGAATTTGACTGCCGTCACGACTCGTGACCCCCCAGGTGTGGCAGTAATAAGGTCACTGTAACAGCCCTAGTCTCACCAGTCTTTTTGTCGGTGTGTCTCTTCCCGGCCTCCCTGAAGGCCACCATGGCTCTGAAGTAGGCTCTGAGCACGGCCCAGCGGAAGGTGGCCACGGGGTCGATGCCCATCAGGCCACAAATGAAGGCGTTCTTACTGCTCTTCAACAGGGCCACGATGTCCGGACGCATGTGGTCCGTGTTCTTCTCCCTGAAGTCCTGCATGAGGGGAGGGGAGGGGGGGGGGGGGGGGGGAGATAGTATACAGATCTATCAACTGGATCAACTATAGATAAACACACTAGACATAACCTACACCATACTTTAGCAGCAGAATTGCCAGTACAAACAAAGAATTTTAAGAAAGACTGTTAATGGTAAGCGTCTATTAATTGAACACTTGGGTGTTCATTCTACTAATTGTAAATCTATGAGCTACTACAGTAAATCTATGAACCGACTAATACCAAATGGAGGGGATGGCTCTAAGGTGGATTGAACTGGCAAGGATTTGGCAACATAATTAGCTACACTTTATGTGTAAGACCTATGACACTAATGTGGTAATGACTATATCATGGCTCACTTATGAGCTCGAAACCAAAAGCGAGTGCAAATGTGTCCTTGTTCAAACGGCTCTGAACACGAGAAGGGCATTCCAACCTCATTGTGTAGAAATATATAAAACATAAGAAAATCAAGTGTTTGCCTGCACTGGGCCTTTAAGGAGAGAACATCGATAACGTAAATACGATTTGTTTCATATTTCATATCATCGTGCAAGAGAATACTATGCCCTTTACTTAAGAATGCAAAACAACACTGCGGCGGGAAAATATTTGTTTAATAGCACTGACGTCGCACACACATGCACAATTCCATGTACTCTCTCCCTCCACTGGTGTTCATGGCTTCCCATGTACCAGCTGTGTTCATTATCAACCATATTACTAACACGTTTAATGCATACATGCTGGGTAGCTGTCAACTGATATGTGAGAGTTATGGGTGGGCCTATATACAATATGATAACAAGTATCACCCCTCCAGCATATATAAAGATTTTTATCAAAACACAGCAGGGAACTGGGCAGTGAATCTGATTCAAATTGCAAAACAGGTCAATGGAACAACAAGAGGACTGGTTTCCCTTCTGTAACTATACCTACGGTCTACACTGAGCGTACAAAACATTAAGAACACCCTCCTAATATAGAGTTCCCTCGAAACGGCCTCAATTCGTCAGAGCATGGACTCCACAAGTTGTAGATAGCGTTCCACGGAGATGCTGGCCCATGTTGATTCCAATGCGTCCAACAGTTGTGTCAAGTTCGCTAGATGTCCTTTGGTTGGTGGACCATTCTTGATATACACACTGTCGAGCAGGAAAACTGTCGAGCGGGAAAAACCCAGCAGTGTTGCAATTCTTGATACACTCAAACTGGTGCGCCTGGCACCTACTACCATACCCCGTTCAAAAGGCACTGAAATCGTTTGTCTTGCCCATTCACTCAATTGTCTTAAGGCTTAGAAATCCTTCTTAACCTGTCTTCTGCCCTTCATCTAAACTGAGTGAGGTGGATTTAACAAGTGACATCATTAACGGATCATTGCTTTCACCTGGATTTACCCTATGTCTACGTCATTATGTCATGGAAAGAGCAGGTGTTCCTAATGTTTTGTACACTAAGTGTATGTTTGAGAAGTCTGACAAATGACTCAAAGAATGGAAGAATGATGCAAGGCCAGGGCAAATACCACAGTGTCATAACTGATCACTGAATGCATTTTTTTGCAGGGAATTTGCTGAATGCATTTCTCTTTTGCTGAGAATTTGGGATTGATTTTCTCTCAAGGGAAGTACCTAGCTACACACCTTGTTACACTTTTTCTGGCACAGAATATTTCATTGTTTTTATTAGAGGTCCAGGAGTACATTTAGGCTTGTGTCAAGGGCAATCATCAGTTAACAAAGCCAGGCTGACATGTGGCATGACCTGTTGTTGAGAATGTTGTGTTGTCGACAGGTGAGTACACTGATCTAAGGACACATGTTGCCATCATGAAATCACGTCAGCAGTCCTTACCTTGACCCCGTATTTGACCTTGCCGGCGTAGTGGTGGATGATGAAGGCCGGCTCCATGACTGCGGGGAACTCGATGTAGCTGTTCCCCTCGTGCTGCCGCTTGAACTTGTCCAGCAGGGTCTGGTTAGAGGCCTGGGGAAAACTAAAGGAACAAACGAAGGGGGGGTAAGTTAAAAGGGTTAATTCATTAATATAAAGACTGTAGGATGGGATACCATGGGATAGAGATCTGACTAGCCTGGTTCCAGATCAGTTTGTGCTGCCTTGCTAACTCCTGTGGTCATGCATGACAACACAGAGTTGGGACCAGGGTATTTACTGACAGGCAACATATCATCTTTAGACGTCTCGGTCTACCTCTCAGAATTCACAAGAAACAAATGCATGACAAAGTCCTATGAAACCGGACACAAATCTCTAGCTACACTCCCCTACATATTTATTTGGACGACCCTCCTTTGGACAGTGAAGCTAAAACATTTAATTCGGCTCTATGCTCCAGCATTTTGGATTTGAAATCAAATGTTTCAAAATGAGGTGACAGTAACAGAATGTGACCTTTTATTCGAGGGTATTTCCATACATATATTTTAACATTTACAAATGAAAGCAATGCATTTGCGTAGTGGCATAGAGCAGGAGAGTCGAGGCGCTTGCAGGAGATACCCACATGGGGAAATGTTTCGGTAGCCTAGGGTCTAATAAAAATATGGCCTTCTATAAACGCATTTCATGCAATTCTACATCATTTTACAACGTTGGAGAGTGCAACGCTGGAGAGATGAGAGTTGCAGGCTCATGTCTATCACGCCAGTCAAGTTCTGTTAGAGATACAGGCGTGCCTCTCGCACAGCCACGACCACGCGTTGGTCTAAAACATAGGTTACAATGTTGCGCAAACCATAAGCCCGGACCGGCCCAACCAAAATCAACTCTTAGAATAACAGGCCCAGGCTGAAAAACAACTTTTACACAATGTTTTTTGGGGTGTGCAGGAGAATTAACAGAGAAGGCCACTCAAATGAACGTTGATCGCTTTTATTCAAATGTTTACACGTTGTAAAAAGTGAAAATTGTTTTAGATGCCACAAGAGGTATCGGATCCGGCCAAAAAGGCTCCGGAGCAACAGTCCAAAAACGGAGAGGTGCCAGACCTGTTCCAGCTCAAATGAAATCCACCCATTTGAAAATGTTGTAAGTATTTGGACAAATACACTTATACAGTGCATTCGGAAAGTATTCAGACCCATTGACTTTTTGTTATGTTACAGCCTTATTCTAAAATGTATTCAAATTTTCATAAGTATTCCTTCCTTTTTACTCAGTACGTTGTTGAAGCACCTTTGGCAGCGATTACAGCCTTGAGTCTTCTTGGGTATGACATTATAAGCTTGGCAGACCTGTATTTGGGGGAGATTCTCCCGTTCTTCTCTGCAGATCCTCTCAAGCTCTGTCAGGCTGGATGGGGAGCGTCGCTGCACAGCTATTGTCAGGTCTTCCCAGAGATGTTCGATCAAGTTCAAGTCCGGCCTCTAGCTGGGCCACTGAAGGACATTCAGAGACTTGTCCCGAAGCCACCTCCGCCTGTCCTAAACGCTCTGGAGCAGATTTTCATCAAGGAACTACCTTTTGCTCTGTTCATCTTTCCCTCGATCCTGACTAGTCTACCAGAACCTGCCACTGAAAAATATCCCCACAGCATGATGCTGCCACCACAATGCTTCACCGTAGGGATAGTGCCAGGTTTCCTCCAGACGTGCTGCTTGGCGTTCAGGCCAAAGAGTTCAATTTTGGTTTCCTCAGACCAGCAAATCTTGTTTCTCATGGCCTGAGAGTCCTTTAGGGCTGTCATGTGCCTTTTACGGAGGAGTGGCTTTGTCTGGCCACTCTACCATAAAGGCCTGATTGGTGGAGTGTTGTAGAGATGGTTGTCCTTCTGGAAGGTTCTCACATCTTCACAGAGGAACTCTGGAGCTCTGTCAGAGTGGCCATCGGGTTCTTGGTCAACTCCCAGACCAAGGCCCTTCTCCCTCGATTGCTCAGTTTGCCTGGGCGGCCAGCTCTAGGAAGAGTCTAGGTGGTTCTTGGTGGTTCCAAACTTCTTCCATTTAAGAATGATGGCGGCCAATGCTGCAGAAATGTTTTGGTACCCTTCCCCAGATCTGTGCCTCGACACAATCATGTCTCGGAGCTCTAAGGACAATTCCTTCGACCTCCTTCTGACATGCACTGTCAACAGTGGGACCTTATATAGACAGGTGTGTGCCTTTCCAAATAATGTCCAATCAATAAAATTGACCACAGATGGACTCCAAGTTGTAGAAACATCTCAAGGATGATCAATGGAAACAGGACGCACCTGAGCTCAATTTCCAAATACTTATGACACCTTAAAAATGGGGGGACTAGATACAGTACATAAAGTGCTTTAATTTCTAAACAGTAAAACAAATATGTATGAAAATACCCTCAAATAAAAAAGGTGACATTCTGTTCTGTCGCCTCATATGAAACATTTGAACTCGAAAGCAAATTAACGGTTTTAGCTTTACTATCCAAATAAATATGTTGGGAACTGTATACCAAAAATTATAAGCCTATGGTATACCGGGGTAAATTGGTGTCAGCTTTTTCTATCATACACATTGTCGCAAACTTTCGCCCTTTAGCTAAAGCATGTTAAGGGACTCCTCTGCTCTGTACAAATTAACGTGCTCCCTTATTAAAGTAAACTACACACCATACACTAAAACATGCCTCGGAGGCTATGACACATCCTGGCTCCCCTTGGGGTCAGAGAACGCGTCACTGGCCCTTTATAAATGGACTAACCTGTAGTAGGGCCCCTGGAAGCAAATGCTATCCTTGAGAGAGTCTGATTGCTTCAGCTAGCTTGCGGTCTCTTAACTATAAATTCTGAAATCTTAAGTGGGTTCTGGGCTGCTTCATAATGATTACCATCGCGTTCCTCCGTATGATGAAATAAATCACGTGAGGGGCCCGGGAGGGAGGACTTTAAGAGGGGGAAAAAGATCCCTCTTTGACCTTGTGGCTCTGGGAAAGCAGTCCCCACACTCATTCATCCACTTGTTATTACATCCAGATGAGTGTTCAGGGCTAAGTGGTTAGCAGCGCTAATAGCTAGGTTAGCTAGCTTAGCATGGCTAATACAGTCATGGTGGTCCTGTGTGTTTTTGTGTGTGTGGCTGACTTTAATTTATGTGGGATTGAGATGGTATTGTGAAGTGGCCTGTGTGAGAGAGAGAGAGGCTTTTAAAAAGGGCGAGCGAAAGCGTACATGTGTCCCAAAAAGGCAAACGTATGAATGCGTATCATTTTTATGTGTTTAAGTTAGCCTGGCTAAAGCTGTAATCAATCAAGCATTTCACTAGTAATGAAGAGAGCCTGTTGTATTCCTCATCTCGTCTGTAATCTGCGGGATGACTAAGTAGGGAGACTAAGGTCACTATAAATGTGTAGGTCCATCAATGTAAACAACTTGGTTTTATATTGGCTTTGTTCTAAAGACGTTTGACATACAGTCAGGTCAAAAATTATTGGCAATAAAAGACTGTATAAAATAAATAATACAAACACTGAGTGAGCTATACTGTATGCAAATTTTTTTTTTTAAATTATTTTATACTACTGTAATACATTTGCTCAGGAAAATAGATAAGTAATACAAAAAAATATAGGGGTAAAAATTATTCATTTTTGCACTATTTTTACTTGTCTTATTTTTTTCTTGGGAATTGGGAAGGGCTCATAAGCAAGTACAGTAAAGTCTACAACCCGTTGTATTCGGTACATGTGACAAATAATATTGGATTTGATAACAGTACTCCAGCACCCTCCCCTTGCGGAAATGGTTAATTGACCACAAAATCATCATTCTGCAGAGGCCATCTCAGTCTCTGGACACGGAACCCCATTGGAAACCTGTAGTTTGAATTGAAAAGGGAAGTCCATAAGAGCAAACAGCAAAACCAGCACCATCTTCTGGGCCCTGCCTAATCCTTCCCAACTACTATGTTCTTAGGAGCTTGAGGACACTCAAGAACAAACCCTTTTTACAGGTTTTGGAAAGAAATTACACATCTTAATGTGACATTGCAGGAAACTGCCCTGAGGTATTGCTTTAACTAGGACAGAGGTGTATAAAAAAAAAGGATGGCGAAAAGAGACCGGCTTTGACGTGATAGCTCACATACTTGCACTCTTCGTCCAGCAGGTGGAGCAACGCAGTGGGCTTCTTGCTGATGAGGTTGATGCAGCCGGTGTTGTCGATGTAGTCGATGTTGTGCCAGCTGATGCCCTCTGCCCTGTACTCCTCCTGAGGGGGCAACAGTGATGTGGTGTCAGAAATAGTGCCCACGGTAAAAGTTGTTCACAAATCATCCAATACGTAACATTTCACCTTTGGGACTCAATACATTTCATTCAATTCATGTGAGTGTCAAGTCAAAAGTCTGGGGAATGCAGCAGAGAAACAACATGTTTGAACAGTACATTCATCACACTTGTTATGGTACATTCTGATAACTTTAAAGGGATACTTTGGGATTTTGACAATGAGGCCCTTTATCTACTTCCCCAGAGTCAGATAAACTCGTGAATACAATTTTTAAGTCTCTGCGTGCAGTTGGAAGGAAGTTGCTAACCAGCGCAATTGCTAACAAGCGTTAGCACAACGACTGGAAGGTGTATGCTAGGCTAACATATGGAATTGTTTTAAGATGGTCATACCATGGATCATTTAGCTATTAGATTTTTTCTTTTAGGACCACTTTAGGTTTTTAATTTTTTTTAATAAAAAGATTATTCAATAGAATATTGAGTTTGGTCTTTACTACTAGCCCATAAAAACACATTAATAAATGGCAAAAAAAATAATATTCCTTATGATTAATTTTTTGACTAAGGTTTTGAAGTATCTGTCAAAGGAAATATTTTTGTTTTTTTGGACACATATTTTGTTGGCACAAAACTACCTCCAACCCTTCGTTTGTATGGGTTACCTTCAGATGAGTGCCGATTGGATGATACAGACATTTGACAGATTTTCCTCTCATGGTCCGACAAACACTGTTGCAGCCCGGCCACCTTCCACCGCAGATGCGGCAGGCTGGCATAGACTGATGCGGTGGATTGCCCAAACCTGATATCTCTAGCTTAAACTGATGGATTTTGATAGGCGATTTTTGTACTATGTTACTTAGATTGACGTATGGGTGCGTCTATAGACGCAGAAAGCATAAGAAAGCATAAGCCACATTGAAACAGACCAGATGGTTAACTATACAACGAAGGTCTCCAGTGTGTCCACGTGTGAACAGCCGCCCCCTCCCCCCCCCCCCCCCCCCCAAAAAAGATGAGGGCGAGACCTTTTACAGTGTAACGTCACGAAGAAAGTCTGGAAAACCACCAGTTTATGACACCTGGAACCCAGTGGAGTTGGGGAGGGATATAAACAGGTTTAGGGGTGCAGGTCACATATGTTAGCTGGGTGTTCTAAGCCCCTCGAGCTCTCCGACTACTGTAGTATGACCCAGAAGCCCTGTGGGAGTCATCGTGTGCGTCTTTGGGTCAGACACCATCACAACAGAGGACCAGGAAGTGGAACTAGCCGGGACGCCCATCTCCGCAGCTAGCAGGGCTAGCTGGCTAGCGTGGCCAGCTGAAGCAGGGACATGCTTTCATGTGTGCGACTTGACATGCCTACCCTTCCTTTCTCTCTCTGCGGTCTAAACCCTATGTGGCAAGCACACAAAGTAAAGCCTTCTTAACATGCAGTAGTTAGAGAAAAGAGGTTGTGGAAAAGGAAAAATGAACCAGAAATGACAAATTAGTCATAGTTTTAGAGGAAATAAGCCTTTCTATTCCTCAGCCCAAGTGACAGCTAGAGGCAAACTATACCCATGAAATTGTACATACAACTTACTCACATCATGAAGCATTACGATACCGTCTCATTATGACAGTGCTCCGGTGTTAATCTATCACAAAAGACAAAAAGTTCAAAATACATTTTTATTTAAAAAAAAAAAGAATTTCAAAGAAATTCCAACCTGGGACATGACAAATCTGAACTAAACACAGGGCAAAGCAATCAAGGCCTAAACCTTCCTGTATTACAGAGGGGAACATAAGTTCTATGTGCAACAGAGCTTTTCAGGGGTTATGGCCGTATCATCTATTACTGCAGTTTGTGCTCTCTTCCTGTGCTCTGTCTCTCTCCCCCTCTCCGTCACTTGCTCTCTCTCTTTCTCTCACTCTCTGCTCTTTTTCACTGCTCTCTCTCTCTCTCTCTGCATCCTATGCTGTATTGTACTTGGCAGGCTGCCCCAGTGTTAACGGCCCAGGGCCGTAGGGGACAGAAGCAGGCGCTCTCTCGTTACTATAAAATGAAAGGGTGGTTTATTGAAGTGTAGGGAGGAACACTGGGTCTGTAGAGTGAGTTGGGGAGCAAGTTATGGTGATTCTTAAACCTTTAGAAGCAGCTAGAGTATAGATACATCATTGTGAGTCATGGAGCATCTCTGTATAGCCTGATCCCAGATTTGTTAGCGCAGTCTTGCCAATGGGAGTTGGAAAGAGGTTGCCTCTTTCCAACCATGAATAGATCTGGGATCAGGCTATCGCTGTTCGTGAGGGTAGTTTACTTTCTCTGTACTCATGCTGTAGAGCAGAGAGGTCTGAAGGAGTCAGAGGATTGGGACTTAAGACGGGTCCACATGACTCATGGTGATGACATACTCAAGGCGTGAGCTGAACTCGCTGACCGGAAATAGCAGCCACGGGGTTGGAATAAGGCGGTACCGGTATAAAGCTAATCAAATCCTATCTAAATGATGGCCATTTTTACATTTCATTACGTTTACAGACTTAAGTGGGCGGGTGATGCATTATGAATGCACTGACATTCCATTTACACAATTATTCATCGAAAAGGCAGGATCGAATCGCCCTCTGATTTCAAACACAGATACCAGAGCACAGATGTTTTCTTGAAGTTGGCGAGAAGTCTATATATCTCAGGAGAGTGCGTACATGGGATACACTGTTTGCATAGAGGCTGTGGTCAAGTGCTTTTGAGCTCGGATACGTCTGTAACTCATTTTCATACGGAGCGTATATTAAAGAGCAATTGGCATGGCGGTGTAAACATTGGAGTCGGGCCCCTGTGGGTAATACTATTTGGTGGGGTCCTATTTGCTTTGGCCACTGTTCAAATGTAAACCCTCAAATACTCACTGCTGATAAGAGTAACTGATTGGTTGGAGAGGTGAGAGAGGGCCCAGTGTGGGGGAAGAGGACTAGGACTAATTTTTGCATGTCATCACCCTAACAATTCAAGTTAGGATTTGGGGAGGATAAACTGGATAGCTGATCCTAGATTGAGCAAGGGGGAGTAGAATAAATTTACCCTACACACTAATCTGAGGTCATTTTTGCATTTCATCAGGATCTTATCAGATTAGGATTTGGAGCAAGGGACCCAGAGCAAGGGAGGGGGATTAGAAGTGTGTAGTATTTAACGTAATTCAAACGTCAGAGGGAGGGAAGGGACATGACCACACCACTATTCACAAACACAAATCATTCAGAATCTGGCAACCCCTTACACAAGGCCTGGTACTCAATTTAACCTCCACAGTTTCTATCGTAAAATAAACTCACATATGAAAAAAACAATAACTACGCAGGGCCAAACACCCCCTAAAAGCAACATTAGGGGTGATGTTTTTGGGGTAAATGCTTAAGTGGCAGTTTCCTACTTACTAGTTGGCTATCACAAGGACCAGGTCCCGATCATGTTTCAGAATGTTATGGCGAAATGTAGATTTCCGCCTAAATAGACATACCCAAAAGTTATTATTTTCATGAGATAGCCATAAACAATAACGAGTAGCGCGGCATTGTTCTAGAAAGGTCTGGAACTCACCTTTTCTGATAAAGATAGTTATACATTGCTGAGGTGTACTCACTTTTGAGGACAAAAGCGCAAGGAAATAATACAAATATTATGAAACTACAAACAACTATACAACTTTTTTTCTATTCAACACAAGTGGGGGTAATAGGGCTTGAAGTACCTGAAATGCTTTCTAAATATAGCAACAATCAAATTACAAATAACTTATTAGAAGATTTCACCTTTCTTATAAACTGTAAAACAAACATGATCCCATTTAAAGTGACAGTACAAATTTGGCCGCATTTCATAGAACTGACAACAGAGCATTTTCTGCCAAGCCTCCTCTGAGCGATGCAGACACACCATTAGAATGCTTGCAGAGTCGTTACAACTTCCGCTTTACACACAAAAGTGAATACGTCCCTCTGTGACCAAGAGAAAGTGGCCGTGTTTCAATTTCTACTAAATTGATTTTCTAATTATTCACAATGAGAGCGCCAAATCTGGCTGAAAATAATCACAGTGAGACAAAACCGCGATCGATCACATTGCTGAACTGTCCCCTTTCATGTGGATTATGTGTATGTGTTGTTTCTGTTATCACAGGTGCACTTCGGTGCAGCTGTGATAACCTCTGCAAATCTGTGCACGCCACCAATAATCTTTGATTTGATATGCCGTCTCCCGGGCTGGGCTCTGTCGATTCTTTGTCCAGGTAGGCCAGAAAATGCGATGTCTTTGTTTTGCTGACAGGGTGGTAGCGGGAAGCAGGCAGATGGGGCTTTCCAGTACTGGACCCTGCGACGTTCACAGAGCGTTTTGTACACCAGTCGGAACCGGTCCAGAACTGCTCAAAGTCCCCTTAACATCAAAGAGGTTTAAGAACCAAAAGTGAGGTATGATGATAAAATCTACAGTATAGGCCTAACAGAAAAACACTGACTTCATAAGAATTACTAAAGGCTTGGTTGGTTTTAGCTACTGTTATGTTTGACAGGGCCTTACACAACAATGTTTTCCATGACAAATGACACATTTTGTTTCACACCCGAACTAATATTAATCAACACTGTACAAGCTGCATTTGTTCAGAAAATCATTTTGTATTATTTAACTTCATATCAAATGTTCCATTTTATGATAAAAGAGCAATTAGTGCATTTCAAAAGTTGCTGTGAAGGCCCTAAACCGGGCTAAAAACACTCAGTGTGTGTGTGTGTGTGTGTGTGTGTGTGTGTGTGTGTGTGTGTGTGTGTGTGTGTGTGTGTGTGTGTGTGGTGTGTGTGTGTGTGTGTGCGCACGTGTGTTCCCAGCCCACAGAGTGGAGGTGACAGAAACAGATGACATATAACCACCAGCTGGCATTGGCTATGTGAGCATCATTGTGAGTGAAGGGACACTAGCCCACACGTTTAAAAAAAAAAACACTGCTCTTTTTTCCCCTCCCTCTCCTCCAGCTGGCAGCGATGGGCCCGCCCGCCGACCTGCCACAGCCAATCGGGGACCGGAGAGAGGGAGACGAGCGGTGACAGCCATCGTGACACCGTGTTGGTCCGTCTGTCTGATCACAGCGTACATCTATCCAGCAGCAGTTTTAGGAGGTCACCATGAGAATGAGAGAACTACGGTGGTTGACAGAGTAGACAACCTAACACGCAGTGTGCACACCGTATCAAAGATGTGTTGACTGCAGAACGAGGGCGCAGGGTATGTCATTGTGTTAAGGACAACTGAAGTGTTGCTCATCAGTTTCTCATCATGATAGACAGAGAGAGACAGACAGAGAATTACTGTGTTAATGAAAACTCAAGTGTCTCAGCCTCATCATGACCGCTCATCACACAGCCTAGGTCCTCCAGACCTAATTTACTCACGGGTGACATGCTAAATGCTAATCAAAGTACACTGAGGACGTGCAGTCGGGGCTGCGGCAGTCACGGAATTTCGTCAGCCGGGCGATTGTCAAGCAAATAACGGTCGATCTCGAGGTAATCGACCATGAATGAACATAAACACATTTAGCATCTCCTGGCTTCCACACACTGCCTACAAGTCACTGAATGCAGACCTTTGGAACATCTTCATTTTAAAAAGTCTAATAAATCCATGTAATACAGCCTACACCTTCACAATAAAACCAGTATTTATTTTAGGCAGGTCTAAAGAAAATGTAGTCTATTTCAGAAGAACAGAATAGTATACTCAGAGTTGTCCTGATGTTACGCCCTGATCTGGCTATGCCATATGGCTGTGGGCTACACTAGTTCATTTGGCAGGCAAGATTTGGTTAGAATTCCGTGGCATTATTTTATATTATGAAGAATACAATTGAACAAAGCTAAATAAAATAGAAAGGATATTTTCGCCAAACGATTTGCACACATGCGGCTATTCTGTGTCGAGCGGTTAATGGAGAAATAGGTACTCCTATATGTTTCATTTAGAGTTATTCATGTAACTTTAGTTGCTCTACAAACGTTGGGCTATATGTTTTGATTTTTTAATACACTAAGGCTGCATGATGCAAGTAAATTATGATTTGAAAAAAGTCGCTTGAAAAGCATGAGCTCTGTTTTGTTTTTTTGTGCAGGCTATACACATTCAGTCTCTTATTCACAATTTGACAAGCACTTGATAATGCCTCGGATTTCCTGGCGGCATCCCCTTTCTGTGGCCATAATGCACCCTAAAAATATCCATGCCAGTAGCCGTTGTGCCCTTCTCCATGATTGCTGCGTGCTCGGAAGCACCTCTCACTCACATTGCTCTCCATCACATGATTGGGCCTTTCTCACAGGCTACAAGTGAAGACAGACACTTCGGGGATGCAACTGCACGTATCCTTATCCAATTCCGAGGTGCACATTGAAGATATTGGAAAAACTGTCCACATTTACTTTTTGGTCAGCCAACAAGATGAGTAGGGCTAACGAACAGCAAAAGCACTGGCCTATGTCAATCTACTATCCCCCACAGTACAAAAGTCGACCTATTCCATTCTGTGCGAGAAATAAATATTCCAAACATAGTCTGGGACAGTTGTGGGATGCGATAAAACCCAAATTAATACAACCACTAGCATAAAAAAAAAACCTTTTTACGCAATGAGGCTGACAAAGTTTAGCTTAAAATGTGATGTCCTATTAGACTATTTCTTCACATTATAAGCGCAGCAATGCGCACACAGCATTTGGCTATAAGCGCGAATGTTCCATTACTGGGAAAACACCATTATCAAAAAGGGTCTGTAAATGCAATTATGTAGGTAATGCTTTTATTATAAAAGGTGCATTTTTATGGTGAAAATTATCTTCCCCAAACTTGAAACTCACACACTGCTCATGTATGCCAGTTTGGCTCTACACCCCCTGTAAAGTGGATTAATGTGCTACATTTTAAGTTATCTGGCCACTTTAGTTGTGATACAAACCTTCAAAACATATATAGGCCTATGGGATAGGCTACATGAGGTGTGCGACTATGATTCGAAAAAGTCAACAACAAAAAAAGGAATTGTTTCTTGCCTTACTGGGCATGTGATAAGCAATGTGCTTAATATTAGGAGAGTTGAGAAATAAATATGGTAGGCCTAGCCTATAGAAAGCTTATGGGATCCTCCTCTTTTTAATAGAGGCCATCACTCTGATTTTATAGAAATGTTGGGCAACATGAAGTGTTTGATTATATTTTTTATTACATTTGCTTTGATGTCAGAGTGATTAGAGGGACAATAGAGTGCTGAGCACCAGGCAGTTAACAAGTTTGGTAGCCTACTAATGACCATCAGCAGCATTAGAGCTTGGAGATGCCTAATTACCGTGACTAAACAGTCAAGTGGAATTTGACTGCCTTCATGACGCCAATGTGGGGGTAATACGGTCACCGCAACAGCCCTACATGCAGTGTAGCGATGGTTGAAACAGAACAGAGAGATTCAACCACACATACATTATTCTACACTTAGACAAAGAGGGAAAGACCTAAGGTAAAATAATGATTACCTGATTAGATATGAAAACAACACTCAAAGACAATTACAGACAAAATCAATTGATCAATTGACAGAAGAGTGGATCTAAAAGGTCCTGCTTTAGCGCAACCACTTAGCAGCTGTGTGTGTGTGTGTGTGTGTGTGTGTGTGTGTGTGTGTGTGTGTGTGTGTGTGTGTCCTTTCTGCCCTGCTATTTCACTGTAATGGCAGTGCCTTAGTAGATACGTGCACTAGTGCAAGTGGTGAGTCATGGAGTGGTAACAGTACTGACACAGGTTCTGACGCAAATGACCGGTCACAGCAATGACAAGCAGCAGCTAAAGGACTCAGGGCTACCTTGAAAGAGAGATTCCTATCTCAATGGGACCAGGGCCTGTATCCACAAAGCGTCTCAGAGTAGGAGTGCTGATCTATGATCAGTTTTGACTTTTAGATCATAATAAATAATAATATATGGAAAGATCCTAGATCAGCACTTACAACTCAGATGTTTTGTGGATACGGGCACTGGTTAAATAAAGAATAAATAACTAAAACATGCACCATAGAATTAATGCTAGGCTGGATGAACTATACTTCCTGGTACAGATAAAAAATAATACAAAAAATGAATTGGATGTTCTAAGTCCACAATAATGCTTAAACCACATCAGGAAAACATTTTGAGTGTAGTTACCTTTTAATTCAAGTGCGCACCAGCAAGAGACCATTCTTTGGTCAGCGGGGTTTCTGTAGCGCACGTGATCACAGAGTTTGCAAAACAATAGGCCACTGGATAGATGCAAATAATCATGATATCATCCTGCCAGGTAAGCATAGTTTACCTCGTAAAATAACATTTCATTTAGAAGGTTTTTGGGATCATCTCAACAAGAAGGTTATCGTTAGCACCATCGCTAACGGCTGCACAAAGGGTCGACATACACGCGCGTCACAGACACGGCCATTGCCTGTTCAGAAGGTCGCAGGGAAATATGAATCGCTGACACATTTTGTTTAATGTCTCATGATAAACTGTCTCATGCTCAAATGAATACATTTTGTAAGAAGTTCAATCAATTTAGTTGATTTCCTACCAAGTATATTTTTGAATATTGTTGAATTCCGTCTGGATTCTGTGATTCAGTCCGCAACGTGGATATGGTAAGGCCCTACATAAGCAACTGAAAATACTCAAAAGTCAGCGAAAGAAACTTACCCCACTGAAAAGTCTGCATAGAACTTGAGTAAGAAATGAACCGCACTCAAAAGTCCTCATAAGCCAGGCACTGGGGCGCTAGCCTAAAATAGGCTAAATGGGACATAAACCAAAACAATAAACACCATGCAGACAAAACATGAATAGAACAAGCCTATCTCCAGGTCATTATAAGTGGTAAACACAGACAGAGGGGAGACAGGCAGTGTTACTCGAGTCGGTAGCCAAGAGGGCCAAAACATCCTCATCAAAACCAAATCAAAACACCCCGCCTGGAAACCTCGAGTGCGTAAATTCCAGACCTCGTAAACCATGCTTTCACTGCATTCCTTCCAACGATGAAGAAATAGCCCTTTTTCACAACCCTATTCATTCTACGTGGTTTTCATCTACGGTTTCAATCTGAAGCGATAAAAAGCCCTATCATTTTTGGAGAAGTCTATAAACATAATGTTGTGGAATGTGGAGTAGATTCAATGCAGTGAGAGGAACACACACCCACTCTGAAGCTCAGACATACATATATGCACACACAGTATGACGCTAACACACACAACGGCCGGGTGTGAGCGATTGTGTGCCCAGCGAATAAGACCAAGGTGAGGGTACTATAGAAAGGAAATTACAACACACCTCACAATAGCGATTGTGGAACTTGTAAACAGGCAGACCAGTCACAGCTTTCAGGTTAAGTGATCACACATCTCAGCTAAAGAGCCATAAGTCACAACTATAGAAATACATAATTACTAGAATGGTAGTGATGGGTAGACTCGCAGCTTCTATTTCTACAGTCACAGCATTGGATTGAATAGGAGACTTTATTGTACACAAAACACTGTAGTCCAAACAACAGTTAAAACTTGTATGACTGAACGCGCTTTATTCTGTTGTTGACCTGAAGTGTGGTCCATAAGCACTGACACACACACACACACACACGACAGAGAGAGACCTTACTTGTTCTAGCTTAAAGATGTGCTGGTTAAAGTAGTGTTGGAGCCTCTCGTTGGCAAAGTTGATGCAGAACTGCTCAAAGCTGTTGTTCTCGTAGTCTTCAAAGCCAAAGATGTCCAGCACTCCAATTGAAAGAATCTGCAGAGAAAGAGAGTGTTCACTTTAATTTGGCATCGATCAAATATTAAACATTTTAATACATAATACTCCATCTAGAAAAAAAGACAATGAGCTCTTGATGAACCTTCCATCAAAACCTACATAGCCCTGACATAATGGAATAACGGGGCATCATATGTCACTGTCTATGCCATCCTGCTCTCTCTATGCAGGCCTCATGAAAAGTGTACAATTTGTAAGGCCCAATAAAGACAGGGGAATGACAAATTGTGAGTGACAGATGGATGTTCAACTCTGCTCCAATATCTTACGTCTCAAGAGTCTAGCGGTCTGGCTGAGCACATCAGACAGCACTGTGGGACAGAGGAGGGCTAAGGGACACAACAGTGCCTCTAACATTGCCCCAAACCACAGCTGTCTAAATCTACCCTCATCTGCTCTCCCACACACACACACACACACACACACACGCACACACACACGCACACGCACACACGTCTGTTGAGCACCACCAAAACAAGCAGAAGAGGCCATCGTGCCATCTGCCTCAATTTTCTGGGCACACATGTGTACACAAACACACGCACGCATTTGGGAGGAGAGATGCAAATGTGATCTAATCCTTTCCATGCCCACTGGGCAAAGCCAGTCAGCTGCCACGGTGACCCCTCCCCCACCCACACGCAGCAAAAATGATGCAACTCCAGTACACACCAAACTGAGACAGAGAGAAACATATTCAGTACAGATAACGGAAACAAAGAAACAAACAGAGAGAGAGAGAGAGAGAAACCTTTAAATAGAGCCACAGACCAAAAGAAAGAGGTCGACAGAGCTAGACATGAGGTTAGGTTTAGAAAATAAATGGTCTGTTAGCGTAACGTCTGTTAGCATGCCAGCTAACAGCTAACAATCTCCTCTGGTTTTTCTACCCTCCGAGCCCTGCTGGAACACACAGCCTACGCAAACTTCACCACAGTGCAAAAACGTGACGAATTCTACTGGCCTGTGATGAAATTATGTGTGTGTGAGTGAGCCAGTGACACACAGACAGAGAGAGAGAGAGAGAGAGAGAGAGAGAGACAGAGAGACAGAGAGCGAGAGTGCAAATTTATTATTTTATTTCACTTTTATTTAACCAGGTAGGCTAGTTGAGAACAAGTTCTCATTTGCAACTGCATCCTGGCCAAGATAAAGCATAGCAATTCGACACATACAACAACACAGAGTTACACATGGAATAAACAAACAAAACATAGTCAATAATACAGTAGAACAAAATAAAATAAGTCTACATACAGTGAGTGCAAATGAGGTAAGATAAGGGAGTTAAGGCAATAAATAGGCCATGGTGGCGAAGTAATTACTATATAGCAATTAAACACTGGAATGGTAGATGTGCAGAGATGAATGTGCAAGTAGAGATACTGGGGTGCAAAGGAGCAAGATAAATAAATAAATAATAGTATGGGGATGAGGTAGGTAGATAGATGGGCTGTTTACAGATGGTGAACAGGTGCAATGATCTGTGAGCTGCACTGACATCTGGTGCTTAACGCTAGTGAGGGAGATATGAGTCTCCAGTTTCAGAGGTTTTTGCAGTTCGTTCCAGTCATTGGCAAGGAAAGACGACCAAAGGAGGAATTGGCATTGAGGGTGACCAGTGAGATATACCTGCTGGGGACGTGTGCTACGAGTGGGTGCTGCTATGGTGACCAGTGATCTGAGATAAGGCGGGGCTTTACCTAGCGTCAGACCATGTGTAATGTTTGTGTGTGTGTGTGTGTGTGTGTGTGTGTGTGTGTGTGTGTGTGTGTGTGTGTGTGTGTGTACAGTTGAAGTAGAAAATTAACACACTTAGATTGGAGTCATTAAAACTCGTTTTTCAACCACTCCACAAATTTCTTGTGAACAAACTACAGTTTTGGCAAGTCGGTTAGGACATCTACTCTGTGCACGACACAAGTCATTTTTTCAACAATTGTTTACAGAGATTATTTCACTTATAATTAACTACATACACTAAGTTGACTGTGCCTTTAAATAGGTTGGAAAATTCCAGAAGATTATGTCATGGCTTTAGAAGCTTCTGATAGGCTAATTGACATCATTTGAGCCAATTGGAGGTGTGCCTGTGGATGTATTTCAAGGCCTACCGTCAAACTCAAAGCCTCTTTGCTTGACATCATGGGAAAATAAGAAGAAATCACCCAAGACATCAGAAAAAAATTGTAGACCTCCACAAGTCTGGTTCATCCTTGGGATCAATTTCCAAATTCTTGAAGGTACAACATTCATCTGTACAAACAATAGTATGCAAGTATAAACACCATGGGACCACGCAGCTGTTATACTGCTCATGAAGGGGACGTGCTCTGTCTCCTAGAGATGAACGTACTTTGGTGCGAAAAGTGCAAAATAATCCCAGAACAACAATAAAGGATCTTGTGAAGATGCTGGAGGAAACGGGTACAAAAGTATCTATATCCACAGTAAAATGAGTCCTATATCGATCGACACAACCTGAAAGGCTGCTCAGCAAGGAAGAAGCCACTGCTCCAAAACCGCCATAAAAAAGCAAGACTACTGTTTGGAACTGCACATGGGATCGTAGGTCCTCTGAAATGTCCTCTGTTCTGATAGAACTGTTTGACCATAATGACCATCGTTATGTTTGGAGGAAAAAGGGGGAGGCTTGCAAGCCGAAGAACAACATCCCAACCGTGAAGCACGGGGGTAGCAGCATCATGTTGTGCGGGTGCTTTGCTGCAGGAGGGACTGGTGCACTTCACAAAATAGATGGCATCATGAGGATAGAAAATTATGTGGATATATTAAAGCAACATCTCAAGACATCAGTCAGGAAGTTAAAGCTTGGTCGCAAATTGGTCTTCCAAATGGACAATGACCCCAAGCATACTTACAAAGTTGTGGCAAATTGGTTTAAGGGCAACAAAGTCAAGGTATTGGAGTGGCCATCACAAAGCCCTGACCTCAATCCTGTAGAAAATTGGTGGGCAGAACTGAAAAAGCATGTGCGAGCAAGGAGGCCTACAAACCTAACTCAGTTACACGAGCTCTGTCAGGAGGAATGGGCCAAAATTCACCCAACTTATTGTGGCAAGCTTGTGGAAGACTATCCAAAACGTTTGACCAAAGTTTAAAAAATTTAAAGGCAATGCTACCAAATACTAATTGAGTGTTTTTAAACTTCTGACCCACTGGGAATGTGATGAAAGAAATAAAAGCTTAAATAAATAATTCTGTCTACTATTATTCTGACATTTCACATTCTTAAAATAAACCTTTTATAACTAGGGGGCAGTATTTTCATTTTTGGATAAAAAACTTTCCCGTTTTAAACGGGATATTTTGTCGCGACAAGATGCTCGACTATGCATATAATTGACAGCTTTGGATAGAAAACACTCTGACGTTTCCAAAACTGCAAAGATATTGTCTGTGAGTGCAACAGAACTGATGTTACAGGCGAAACCCAGATAAAAAGTGCCACATTTTCTGAAACCACCTCATGCCAATGACTCCTTATATGGCTGTGAATGAGCTACGAATGAGCTTACGTTTTCTACGTATTCCCCAAGATGTTTACAGCATTGTGACGTCTTTTTACGCATTTATGTTGAAGAATAGCCGTAAGGGACCACATTTAGCGAGTGGTCACATGATGGCTCCGGCAGAAAATCTTGCGTAAAGTACACAAGTAGCCATTTTTCCAATCGCTTCTTATGAGAAACCAATTGTCCTGACGGATATATTATCGAATATATATGTCAAAAACACCTTGAGGATTGATTCTAAACAACGTTTGCCATGTTTCTGTCGATATTATGGAGCTAATTTGGAAAAAAGTTTGGCGTTGTAGTGACTGCATTTTCCGGTCGATTTCTCAGCCAAACGTGAAAAACAAACAGAGCTATTTCGCCTACAACAATCTTTTTGGAAAAAAGGAACATTTGCTATCTAACTGGGAGTCTCGTGAGTGAAAACATCCGAAGTTCTTCAAAGGTAAATAATTTAATTTGATTGCTTTTCTTATTTTCGTGAAAATGTTGCCTGTTGCTAGCAGGGCATAATGCTATGCTAGGCTTACACAAATGCTTGTCTAGCGTTGGCTGTAAAGCATATTTAAAAAAATCTGAGAGGACAGTGTGATTAACAAAAGGCTAAGCTGTGTCTCAATATATTTCATTTGTGATTTTCATGAATAGGAAAATTTTCTAGGAAGATTTATGTCCGCTGCTTTATGCTAATTAGTTTGAGGCTACGTTACGCTCCCGCATGCGGGATGGGTAGTATCAAGCAGTTTTAAAATAAAGAGGTGACCCTAACTGACCTAAGACCGGGAATTCTTACTAGGATTAAATTGCAGGAATTGTGAAAAACTGAGTTTAAATATATTTGGCTAAGGTGTACGTAAACTTCCGACTTCAACTGTATATTATGTATGTGTGTGTGTCAGAGCTTGCATGAGTGTGAAGAATGTGTGTGAGGGAACGTGTGCGTGTGTCAGTGTCATGAACGACTTAATGCGTGCGTGTGTACACTACCAGTCAAAAGTTTGGACACACCTACTCATTTAAGGGTTTTTCTTTATTTTTGCTATTTTATACTTTGTAGAATAATAGTGAAGACATCCAAAATATGAAATAACACTTATGGAATCATGTAAAAACCAAAAAAGTGTTAAACAAATATAAATCAAAATATTGTTTTTATTTGAGATTCTTCAAATAGCTACCCTTTGCCTTTGACAGCTTTGCACACTCGTGGAATTCTCTCAACCAGCTTCACTAGGTAGTCACCTGGAATGCATTTCAACTAACAGGTGTGCCTTGTTAAAGTTAATTTGTGTTATTTATTTCCTTCTTAATGCGTTTGAGCCAATCAGTTGTGTTGTGACAAGGTAGGGGGGTATACAGAACATACCATAATATGGCTTTTACCAAATAGGGCTAAGAACAGCTCAAATAAGCAAAGAGAAATGACAGTCCATCATTACTTTCAGACATGAAGGTCAGTCAATATGGAACATTTCAAGAACTCTGAAAGCGCAGTCGCAAAAACCATCAAGCGCTATGATGAAACTGGCACTCATGAGGACCACCACAGGAATGGAAGACCCAGAGTTACCTCTGCTGCAAAGGATACGTTCATTAGAGTTACCGGCCTCAGAAGTTGCAGCCAAAATAAATTCTTCAGAGTTCAAGTAACAGACACATCTCAACATCAACTGTTCAGAGGAGACTGCGTGAATCATGCCTTCATGTTTGAATTGCTGCAAAGAAACCACCATAAAAGGACACCAATAAAAATAAGAGACTTGCTTGGGCTAAGAAACACGAGCAATGGACATTAGACTGGTGGAAATTATTCCTTTGGCTGGAGTCCAAATTGGAGATTTTTGGTTCCAATCACCGTGTCTTTGTGAGACACGGTGTGAGTGAACGGATGTTCTCTGCATGTGTAGTTCCCACCGTAAAGCATGGAGGAAGAGGTGTTCTGGTGTGGTGCTGCTTTGCTGGTGACACGGTCTGTGATTTATTTCGAATTCAAGGCACACTTAACCAGCATGGCTACCACAGCATTCTGCAGCAATACACCATCCCATATGGTTTGGGTTTAGTGGGACTATCATTTGTTTTTCAACAGGACAATGATCCCAACACACCTCCAGGCTGTGTAAGGGCTATTTTACCAAGAAGGAGAGTGATGGAGTGCTGCATCAAATGACCTGGCCTCCACAATCCCCTGACCTCAACCAAATTGAGATGGTTTGGGATGAGTTGGACCGCATTGTGAAGGAAAAGCAGCCAACAACTGCTCAACATATGTGGGAACTCCTTCAAGACTGTTGGAAAATAATTCCAGGTGAAGCTATTTGAGAGAATGCCAAGAGTGTGCAAAGCTGTCATCACGGCAAAGGGTGACTATTTGAAGAACCTCAAATATAAAATATATTTTGATTTGTTTAACACAATTTTGGTTACTACATGATTCCATATGTGTTATTTCATAGTGTTGATGTCTTCACTATTATTCTACAATGTAGAAAATAGTAAAAAATCAAGAAAAACACTTGAATGAGGAGGTGTTCTAAAACTTTTGACCGGTAGTGTATGTCTAAATCCTACCTTGGCACTGTCCTCCAGGTCTTTGTTGTTGAGCAGGGCATGGTTGGTCCTGAAGACGATCCAGTCAAACAGGGCGCTATACAGGGATTTGGCCATGGAGTCCCGCACGGTGCCAGCCTACATTCACACAGAGACAATCATGACACAAGAACACATTTTACCGTCTGCTCCAATCACAGCGCTATAATCAATCAATCAATCAAATGTATAAAGTATATGCATTCCATCTGGACCATGGGTTTATCCCCCTGTCAACCCCCCCTGCCTCTCCCCTTCACAAAAACACACAATACTCTCCCCTCTTGATCTTGAGCTGTACAGACTATAGGACAATATAAAAACACAATGTCGTTCAAATCCTTACACAATGTAGATTAGGAACAAGCAACAATGGAAAACATCTCCATAAAATAATCTGCCGTACTCTTCACAACACACCAAATGAATCCACTAGACAGAAATAGAGGTGTGTGTGTGTGTGTGTGTGTGTGTGTGAGCATCTGTAACATATTATTTACATATGTTATTGTCCCAGATGTTTCTCCCTTCTTAAAGTGCTTGCTAATCTTCCTGCACAGCATGTGGTTTTACAGGGATTTAATACTGCACAAGGTTAATCAGACATGCAAGGGCAAACCCTCAAAGGCTATAACTGCAGCACGACGAAACAAAACTACTGTACCGTATCCTTCTTTCTCCTGATCTGTTTATCTAGGCTTATCTATGTCTCGTCTAATATATTTGTATTTCCATCAAGTCTGTGTGTCAGTCTGTGTGTGTGTGCCAGTCTGTGTGTGTGTGTGCGTGCGTGCGTCAGTCTGTGTGTGTGTGTGTGTCAGTCTGTGTGTGTGCGTGCGTGCGTCAGTCTGTGTGTGTGTGTGTGCGCGTCAGTCAGTCTGTGTGTGTGTGCGTGCGTCAGTCTGTGTGCGTGTGTGCGTGAACCTGTGTGCGTTAGTCTGTGTGCGTGTGCGTCAACCTGTGTGCGTCAATCTGTGTGCGTGCGTCAGTCTGTGTGTGTGTGTGTGTGTGTGTATGTGTGTGCGTCAGTCAGTCTGTGTGTGTGCGTGCGTGCGTCAGTCTGTGTGCGTCAACCTGTGTGCGTGTGTGCGTCAATCTGTGTGCGTGTGTGCGTCAATCTGTTGCTCTTGCTGCGGGCGATTCCCTGATCCACCTCTACGCAGACGACACCATTCTATATACTTCCGGCCCGTCCTTGGACACTGTGCTATCTAACCTCCAAACGAGCTTCAATGCCATACAACACTCCTTCCGTGGCCTCCAACTGCTCTTAAACGCTAGTAAAACCAAATGCATGCTTTTCAACCGTTCGCTGCCTGCACCCGCACGCCTGACCTGCATCACCACCCTGGATGGTTCCGACCTTGAATATGTGGACATCTATAAGTACCTAGGTGTCTGGCTAGACTGCAAACTCTCCTTCCAGACTCATATCAAACATCTCCAATCGAAAATCAAATCAAGAATCGGCTTTCTATTCCGCAACAAAGCCTCCTTCACTCAAGCCGCCAAACTTACCCTAGTAAAACTGACTATCCTACCGATCCTCGACTTCGGCGATGTCATCTACATAATTGCTTCCAACACTCTACTCAGCAAACTGGATGCAGTTTATCACAGTGCCATCCGTTTTGTCACTAAAGCACCTTATACCACCCACCACTGCAACTTGTATGCTCTAGTCGGCTGGCCCTCGCTACATATTCGTCGCCAGACCCACTGGCTCCAGGTCATCTACAAGTCCATGCTAGGTAAAGCTCCGCCTTATCTCAGTTCACTGGTCACGATGGCAACACCCATCCGTAGCACGCGCTCCAGCAGGTGTATCTCACTGATCATCCCTAAAGCCAACACCTCATTTGGCCGCCTTTCGTTCCAGTTCTCTGCTGCCTGTGACTGGAACGAATTGCAAAAATCGCTGAAGTTGGAGACTTTTATCTCCCTCACCAACTTCAAACATCTGCTATCTGAGCAGTTAACCGATCGCTGCAGCTGTACATAGTCTATCGGTAAATAGCCCACCCATTGTTACCTACCTCATCCCCATACTGTTTTTATTTATTTACTTTTCTGCTCTTTTGCACACCAATATCTCTACCTGTACATGACCATCTGATCATTTATCACTCCAGTGTTATTAACCTGCAAAATTGTAATTATTCGCCTACCTCCTCATGCCTTTTGCACACAATGTATATAGCCTCCCCTTTTTTTCTACTGTGTTATTGACTTGTTAATTGTTTACTTACTCCATGTGTAACTTTGTGTTGTCTGTTCACACTGCTATGCTTTATCTTGGCCAGGTCGCAGTTGCAAATGAGAACTTGTTCTCAACTAGCCTACCTGGTTAAATAAAGGTAAAATAAAAAATAAATAAAAAATCTGTGTGCGTGTGTGCGTCAATCTGTGTGGGTGTGTCAGTCTGTGTGTGTGTGTCAGTCTGTGTGCGCGTGTGCGTGCGTCAGTCAGTGTGAGTGCGAACGTGCGTGTGTGCGTGTGTGCTTGCGTCAGTCAGTGTGCGTGCGAACGTGCGTGCGCGTCATTCTGTGTGCTTGCGTCAGTCTGTGTGTTTGTGTGTGAGTCAGTGTTTGTGTGCGTGTCAGTGTTTGTGTGCGTGTCAGTCTGTGCGTGTGTCAGTCTGTGCGTGTGTTTGTCAGTCTGTGCGTGTGTTTGTCAGTCTGTGTTTGTGTTCATCAGTCTGTGTGCGTCTGTCAGTGTGTGTGTGTGGTGTCAGTCTGTGTCAGTGCTTTGCTGGTGACACTGTCTGTGATTTATTTAGAATTCAAGGCACACTTAACCAGCATGGCTACCACAGCGATGTGCCATCCCATCTGGTTTGAGCTTAGTGGGACTATCATGTGTTTTTCAACAGAACAATGACCCAACACACCTCCAGGCTGTGTAAGGGCTATTTGACCAAGTAGGAGAGTGATGGAGTGCTGCATCAGATGACCTGGCTTCCACAATCACCTGACCTCAACCCAATTGAGATGGTTTGGGATGAGTTGGACCACAGAGTGAAGAAAAAGCAGCCAACTAGTGCTGAGCATATGTTGGAACTTCTTCAATACTGCCAGAAAAGCATTCCAAGTGAAGCTGGTTGAGAGAATGCCAGAGTGCGCAAAACTGTCATCAAGGCAAAGGGTGGCTACTTTGAAGAATCTCAAATATAAAATATATTTTGATTTGTTTAACACTTATTTTTGGTTAATACATGAGTCCATATGTGTTATTTCATAGTATTGATGTCTTCATAAAGAAAAACCCTTGAATGAGTAGGCGTGTCCAAACTTTTGTCTGGTACTGTGTGTGTGTGTGTGTGATATATAGTGGGGCAAAAAAGTATTTAGTCAGCCACCAATTGTGCAAGTTCTCCCTCCCTTTACCTATGATGAAAATTACAGGCCGTTCTCATCTTTTTAAGTAGGAGAACTTGCACAATTGGTGGCTGACTAAATACTTTTTTGCCCCACTGTACATACTTATGGGTAGATTAATATAATATTATTTATACAGTGCCTTGCTAAAGTATTCGCCCCCCTTGAACTTTGCGACCTTTTGCCACATTTCAGGCTTCAAACATAAAGATATAAAACTGTATTTTTTTGTGAAGAATCAACAACAAGTGGGACACAATCATGAAGTGGAACGACATTTATTGGATATTTCAAACTTGTTTAACAAATCAAAAACTGAAAAATTGGGCGTGCAAAATTATTCAGCCCCTTTACTTTCAGTGCAGCAAACTCTCTCCAGAAGTTCAGTGAGGATCTCTGAATGATCCAATGTTGACCTAAATGACTAATGATGATAAATACAATCCATCTGTGTGTAATCAAGTCTCCGTATAAATGCACCTGCACTGTGATAGCACCAATTTTTCAGTTTTTGATTTGTTAAAAAAGTTTGAAATATCCAATAAATGTCGTTCCACTTCATGATTGTGTCCCACTTGTTGTTGATTCTTCACAAAAAAATACAGTTTTATATCTTTATGTTTGAAGCCTGAAATGTGGCAAAAGGTCGCAAAGTTCAAGGGGGCCAAATACTTTCGCAAGGCACTGTATATACAGTGGGGAGAACAAGTATTTGATAACCTGCATTATCAGCAGTGTTTCCTACTTACAAAGCATGTAGAGGTCTGTAATTTTTATCATAGGTACACTTCAACTGCGAGAGACGGAATCTAAAACAAAAATCCAGAAAATCACATTGTATGATTTAAGTAATTAATTTGCAGACAGACTCTACATGCTTTGTAAGTAGGAAAACCTGCAAAATCGGCAGTGTATCAAACACTTGTTCTCCCCACTGTATATATAAATAATATTATATTAATCTGCCCATAAGTATGTAGGTATCTCTCCGTAGCACGCGCTCCAGCAGGTGTATCTCACTGATCATCCCTAAAGCCAACACCTCATTTGGCCGCCTTTCGTTCCAGTACTCTGCTGCCTGTGACTGGAACGAATTGCAAAAATCGCTGAAGTTGGAGACTTTTATCTCCCTCACCAACTTCAAACATCAGCTATCTGAGCAGCTAACCGATCGCTGCAGCTGTACATAGTCTATTGGTAAATAGCCCACCCATTTTCACCTACCTCATCCCCATACTGTTTTTATTTATTTATTTTTCTGCTCTTTTGCACACCAATATCTCTACCTGTACATGACCATCTGATCATTTATCACTCCAGTGTTAATCTGCAAAATTGTAATTATTCGCCTACCTCATGCCTTTTGCACACATTGCATATAGACTCCCCCTTTGTTTTCTACTGTGTTATTGACTTGTTAATTGTTTACTCCATGTGTAACTCTACACTGTAACTGTGTTGTCTGCTCATACTGCTATGCTTTATCTTGGCCAGGTCGCAGTTGCAAATGAGAACTTGTTCTCAACTAGCCTACCTGGTTAAATAAAGGTGAAATAAAAAAAATAAAAAAATATCTATCTAGCCACCTGTCTGCCTGTCAGTTTACAGTACACGTCTCTCAAGCCAGATATGCCTGTCTGTCCATCTGCAGTATCATTGACTCAGGGATGCTGATGCATTGTAATACCACTCTCTCTCCCAAATGCTGGGAGCCCAGCCAACACCTGCTCCCTGCACTGCACCAGCTTAGCAAAGCAAAACCAAGGCACACTTAGCGTTTCTACCTTTGCACTTGGCCACAGTCAAACGTTGAAGTACGTACTTTAGAAAGGCAAATGAACAAATAGACTGTCATCAGCATTCTAAACGGATATGTTCTTTAAAACCTCTCTAGGGTACGTGGGACGGTAGCATCCCACCTGGTCAACATCCAGTGAAATTGCAGAGCGCGAAATTCAAAAACACTAAATTCAAATATTTAACATTCTTGAAAATATATGTGTTATACATCAAAATAAAGCTTAAATTCTTGTTAATCCAGCCGCCATGTCAGATTTCAAAAAGGCTTTATGGCGAAAGCAAACCATGCAATTATCTGAGGACAGCACCCCGCATTCAAACACATGAAAATCCTATTTCAACCAGGCAGGTGCAATACAAATGTCAGAAATAGCGATATAAAAAATGCCTTACCTTTGATGATCTTCTTCTGATGGCACTCCAAAAGGTTGCAGTTACATAACAAATGGTCCTTTTGTTCAATAATGTCCTTCTTTATATCCATAAAAACTCAATTTAGCTGGCGCGCTTCAATCAATAATCCACTCAGTTTCCCTCCATCAAAATGCATACAAAATGAATCCCAAACGTTACTAATAAACTTTTACAAACAAGTCAAACAACGTTTACAATCAAACCTTAGGTATCCTAATACGCAAATAAACAATGCTATTCTCCGTCTTAAATTGTATGTTCATTACCGGAGATAAATAAGAAAGAACGCACTTTCCTCCACTCTCTTGGAAACACTACAGCCAAAATGGTAGCCACCTAGAAAAACTACAATTTCTCGGTCATTTTCCAAAAATCAGCCTGAAACTCTTTCCAAATCTAGTGAAAGCCCTAGGAACTGCAATTTGGGAGGACTGGGCTTAAAATTATAGTACTAGCCATTGAAAATAGTGGTAAGCTGATTTTTAATTTTTTGGGGGATGGTTTGTCCTTGGGGTTTCGCCTGCATTATCAGTTATGTTATACTCACAGACATCATTTTAGCAGTTTGAGAATGTTTTCTATCTAAATCTACCAATTATATGCATATCCTAGCTTCTGGGCCTGAGTAACAGGCAGTTTACTTTGGGCATGCTTTTCATCCGGATGTCAAAATACTGCCCCCTACCCCAGAGAGGAGAGGTTGTTCTTTAAGGAGGACACAAGAAGTGGTGCTGAGATGACGTAGAACGTGTAGCCCTATATTGGATGCCATGCAATCACGCCTGTACGCCCTAGAAGGCTACAAAGCATAGCCTTAGGGGGTTACTTGTTTTTGAAAATCCTGTTACTGAAGGCACATCTATAATTTGTACGTCCTACGTCCATCCGGATTGTATAATGTGTAAAGAATTAGTCTGAGCCTAGCTTTCTCTAAACCGGCGCCAACTGTATAACTCGGTTGGGATAGACAGCAGTAGGCTACATGGAACCATGCCTTGCAAGTGGAGAATGAATAGGAGATGCCTACAATGCTAGCCAATATCAGTGTAACATCACAGAGGCCCAACATTGCGATACTTCCAGCAACGCTTCGCGAAGCAGACTCTACAGGCCAGACTGGGATTTGGGAAGTCAATGGGAGAAGCAAAAGGTTCGTGAAAGGTTCGAAAGTTTAAAAAACTGACATGATTTAATTTTTTTATCAAAAACAACTTTATATCGCAGGAGTGACTTTGATTTGACGGGCCTGCACATACGCAGTTCAGCGCGAGAAGACACCCGATGACTAATTCTCTGCATGAGCTTAGCTAGCCAACATCGCCTACAAGCGGGATCAGGGATTTTTTATTGGAGAAGCAGTTTCTAGGAATCCTCATACTGTACTATCTTTGGTAACATGTTAGCATCCTCTAATGCATAACAATGTTAGCTCGCCAACAATAGTGCAACGTTTGTCAGCATGCCAGATGACAAGTTCCTCTGGTTTTTCCACACTCCAAGCCCTGCTGTGTTACAACACTACAGCTTTAGGTGTTTAGGAGATTCAGAGCCAAAGCTTTAAGTGTTTCCAGACACACAAATCAGTTTTTGGACACGTCATCGATCCATAAAAAGCAACTGACAAGATAGACGATTATTGTGCCTCGACAGGCCAAAGGGAAAGTACGCTCTCTACTTAAGGTGATGAAAGGCATGCTAAGCTAGGGCTATGGCGGTCATTACAATTTTGTCATCCGGTAACTGTCATGCAAATAAATGCTAGTCTCATGGTAATCGACAGTTAATTAACAAACATGTTTAGCATCTCCGTGTTTCCGCGCTTAGCCTATGCGGACGTTACATGGAACATCTACATTTAAAATAAATCAACTTAATATAGCCTAAACCATCACAATAAATTCATTATTGATTTTATGCAGGTCTATAGAAACATATGTATCATATTCTGAGTCGTCCTTATGTTAGGTACTGATCTGGCTATGCCATATGGCTGTGGGCTACACTAGTTAATTTAGCAGGTAAGATTCGCTTATAATTCCTTTGGCATTATTTTATAGTAAGACGAATACAACTGAACATAGATTAATAAAATAGAAAGGATATTTTTCCCAAAACGATTTCCGAGGGAGTTTGATTCAATCATTTGAAACAGGTCCTCCTATATGCTTAATCAGAGTAATTCATGCGACTTTAGTTGGTATACAAACCTTAGGCCTTTTGAATACCTTTTGAATACTAAGGCTGCATGATGCAACTATTGATGATTTTGAAAAAAAGTTGCATTAAAAAGGCATGAGCTCTGCTCTGTTTCTTGCACAGGCCACACGCACTTCATCAGTCTCTCATTCACAACTTGTTAATATTCTCACCCATCAGACTATTCTCAATGTAATATTGTCTTTACATATAGCCTACTAATTACGTATGGACATTTTTTATTTTTTTTTACTTAGAATGGCCCACCTAAAAAACATGTCATCCGTAGCCTGCACTCGAATAGCGAACGCGGTTACGATTATAATTCGCCGGGTAGGCTCCACCGGTTGTAAAGCGGAATAATGTGCTTAATTTTAAGAATTGAGCAATAAATAGAGCAGCACAAGAAATACAGTAGTGGCCAGTCAAAACTCTTTTTATACATGATTGCACAATGACTTGACCAAAAGAAAGTGGTCAGATGAAGCAGATGCAGGACTGTTTTGCTAGCACAGACTGGAATATGTTCCGGGATTCTTCTAAAGGCATTCTTCTGATGGTACACCACATCAGTCACTGGCTTCATCAATAAGTGCATCGATTAAATATGCATGAGAGCACCACCTGTTCCGGACGACTGTGTGATCATGCTCTCCGAAGCAGATGTGAGTAAGACCTTAAAACAAGTCAACATTCACAAGGCCGCAGGGCCAGACGGAATACCAGGATGTGTACTCCGAGCATGCGCTGACCAACTGGTAAGTGTCTTCACTGAAATGTTCAACTTGTCCCCGACTGAGTCTGTAAAACCAACATGTTTCAAGCAGACCACCACACTAAGGTAACCTGCCTAAATGACTACCGACACGTAGCACTCACGTCTGTAGCCATAAAATGCTTTGAAAGGCTGGTCTTGGCTAACATCAACACCATTATCCCAGAAACCCTAGACCCACAAATTTGCATACCGCCCCAACAGATCCACAGATGCAATCTCTATTGCACTCAAAACTGTCCTTTCACACCTGGACAAAAGGAACACCTATGTGAGAGTGCTATTCATTGACTACAGCTCAGCGTTCAACACAGTAGTGCCCTCAAAGCTCATCACTAAGCTAAGGACCCTGGGACTAAACACCTCCCTCTGCAACTGGATCCTGCGCCGCACTCAGGTGGTACGGGTAGGTAACAACACATCCGCCACACTGATCCTCAACACGGGGGCCCCTCAGGGGTGTGTGCTCAGTCCCCTCTTGTACTCCCTGTTCACTTATGACTGCATGGCCAGGCACGACTTCAAACCATCATCAAGTTTGTCGAAGACACAACAGTGGTAGGCCAGATCACCAACCACGATGAGACAGCCTACAGGGAGAAGGTCAGAGACATGGCCGTGTGGTGCCAGGACAACAACCTCTCCCTCAACGTGATCAAGACAAAGGAGATGATTGTGGACTACAGGAAAAGCCCGCCCCCATTCTCATCGATGGGGTTGCAATGGAGCAGGTTGAGAGCTTCAAGTTCCTTGGTGTCCACATCACCAACAAACTATCATGATCCAAACACACTAAGACAGTCATGAAGAGGGCACAACAAAGCCTATTCCCCCTCGGGACACTGAAAAGATTTGGCATGGGTCCTCAGATCCTCAAAAGGTTCTACAGCTACAACATCGAGGGCATCCTATAAACTCTCCAGTAGTAGTACCAAAACATTCAAAAAGTTTAAACTTTCAAAGCAGAATTCCTTTCCCATCCTTCCTCACATTCAGTGTATGACATACTTTGTTGTATCTCTGTATCTCTGCTTTTATCCAATGTAAAAAACACCATTTCAAATGATGCTACATCAAATCAAACCTTATTTGCCACATGTGCCGAATACAACAGATGTAGTAGACCTTACCGTGAAATGCTTACTTACAAGCCCTTAACCAACAGTGCAGTTCAAGAAGAGTTAAGAAAATATTTACCAAGTAGACTAAAATAAAAAGTAACAATTAAAAAGTAACAACAATAAGAATAACAAGGCTACGTACAGGGGACACCGGTACCGAGTCAGTGTGCGGGGCTATAGGTTAGTTGAGGTAATTTGTACATGTAGGTGGGGGTGAAGTGACTATGCATTAATAATAAACAGTGAGTAGTAGCAGCAGTGTACAAAAGGGAGGGGGAGGGGGAGGGGGGTCAATGTAAATTGTCCGGTGGCGATTTTATTAATTGTTCAGCAGTCTTATGGCTTGGCGGTAGAAGCTTTTGAGGAGCCTTTTGGTCCTAGACTTGCACTCCGGTACCGCTTGCCGTGCAGTAGCAGAGAAAACAGTCTACAACTTACTGGAGAGTCTGACAATTTTTTGGGCTTTCTTCTGACACCGCCAATTACATAGGTCCTGGAAGGCAGGAAGCTTGGTCCCAGTAATATACTGGGCCGTTCGCACTACCCTCTGTAGCGCTTTACGGTCAGATGCCGAGTAGTTGCAACCGGTCAGCATGCTCTCGATGGTGCAGCTGTAGAACCTTTTGAGGATCTGGGGACCCATGCCAAATCTTTTCAATCTCCTGAGGGGGAAAAGGTTTTGTCGTGCCCTCTTCATGACTGTCTTGGTGTGTTTGGACCATGATAGTTTGTTGGTGATGTGCACACCAAGGAACTTTAAACTCTCGACCCTCTCCACTACAGCCCTGTCAATGTTAATGGGGGCCTGTTCGGCCCACCTTTTCCTGTAGTCCACAATCAGCTCCTTTGTCTTGCTCACATTGAGGGAGAGGTTGTTGTCCTGGCACCACACACTACTGAATCAAGGTGGTCGTTCACCTATAGGCTACGCTTACAGTTATTTGGCCACTTTAGTTGTGATTCAAACCTTATCAAAACATATAGGCCTATGGGCTAGGCTACATGATGCATGTGGCTATGATTTGAACAAAACAACAAAAATGAATGCTCTCTGTTTCTTGCGTTAGGCTGGGCATTATTCACAAGTGACAATATTCTCCCCCATCAGACTATTCTCAATTTAATCTAGTCTTTACATATACTAAATAATATATGTGTGAAATGAGTTTTGATTGCGAATGGGCCATTATCATGCACCTGTCGGAAGTCGGGCAGGGGAAAAAAAAGACGTCATCCTTATGCACTTGAATAGCGAACGGAGGATGCTTTTCCCGCGGTTCATTTTCATGCCAGCCAGGTAGGCTATACGCCGGTTGTACAGTGAAGCAATGTGCTTAATATTAACAAAGATAAGAAAATAAACATAGTTAGCCTAGAGAAAACTGATGGGATCCTCCTCTTTTTAATAGAGGCCATCATTCTGTTTTCTCACGCAATTGCATAGCACAGTCTACAGAAATGTTGCAAAACACTTATTTCATTCCATGCATCACATAGCTACGAGAAATTGGCTCTAGCAATGAGGTGATCCTATTCTGATCAAACTCTGAATGACAAGGCTCTCATGAAGTGTTTGATATTCGAATGCATTTGCATTAATGCCAGAGTGATTAAAGGGACAATAGAGCGCCGAGTACCAGGCGATTAGCGACTGGCAGTTAGCATGTTCGGTAGGCTATTAATGGACCATCAGAGCACGGTCTTGGAGAAGTCCAGTTACCGGGACTCAACGGTCACGTGGAATTTGACTGCGGTCAAGACTCGCGACTGCCGTTGTGGAGGTAATACGGTCACCGTAACAGCCCTATGCTAAACTATTATAATAGGAGTGTTATGGAAGGGGAATGGCGTTTAAGTCTGGTTAGCTGTGGCTGGTCAGACACAGGTCTGTGCTGTTACTGGAGGCTTGTCCAACATACTCCACATGACAGAGAATTATGTCTGTTAGGCTTACATACTACACATTTGAACTTTGTTATGAACCTTCAGTAACCTTGCGTGCCCCTGAACGCAACCTTAATGTACAGTAGAGTGTCAGCAGGCAGGTACGTGTGTTTAAACCGATTCGACTAGGTCGAGGGGAGCACAAATTTATGAGGAAGTAAAAATGTGTGATACACAACACATTTCTATTAAACGGACTAATGTGTTGTGTCCCTGAACGCACGCCCTTAATGTACAGTGCATTTGCAGCACGTGTCTAAACAGTTTCAACTAGGTCCGGGGGAGTAGAGAATAGTGACCAAGCAAAAATATGTGTTTTAAAAAGCCTCCTCTTCTTCCCTAATGCATTATTGATCTAGGCGTTATTTTTAGAGGTATGAGCTTCGCTGTTTCCTGCTCCCAAAGGTTATGTAAGTCCACATGCATTATGCAACAGTTTCAAACCCCACTCCCAATCAAAACGGCTCAAAACGTCCACCAGGGATTTTCAAACATGACATTCTGTCGCGTCAACGAACCTCCATTGTCAGGAAACGTCACAACCAGATTCAATTATTTACCACAGTGCTAGAAATGTCAGGGAATGGAATTTGATGGAGAGAAGAAGGAAAAAACAACTCCCGAAAACAAAATTTATGAGATGGCCACCCAAGAGGCTGACAAAATAATTAGAGGGAAGTTATCAGAGAGAGTTTAGTAAACTGTTCTGGGGTCGAGTCTGTAACAAGGTCTTGGCTGGTGTTTGGAAATTAGAAGCCTTTGCAGAGGAGCCTAACAGAGGGGGCCTTGCCATTTCTCGCTAATGGCTTACAAACACACTCCGTGAGCCACAGGAGGTGTAAAACAACACCCGGCATGAGACCGCAACGCAAATAACTTGCTAGCCTCTTCTCCGACGGGGTGCGTGTGAGTTTTTGAAGCGTTTGTGTCCAATTGGTTGCCTGTTTGTGATGCCAGTTTATAGAAGTGTGTGTGTGTAACATGTTTAACGATACTTGTTGGGACCAGAAGTCCCTACAAGAATAGTAAACAAACAAAGATTCAACCAGCTGGATACATTTTGCCTGCCCCCCCCCCCCCCCCCACAAGGAAAAAGGCTACTTATTTGTAGGGGGTTTAGAATTAGGGTTAGGGGTTAAAGGTTAGGGGTTAAAGGTTCAGGATTAAGGTTAGGGAAAATAGGATTTTGAATGAGAATCGATTCTGTGTCACCACAAGGTTAATAAAATAAGACAGTGTGTGTGTGTGTGTGTGTGTGTGATATATATATATATATATGTACGTTAGCTGCAAAGACGTTTAAATAGCTTTGATATAGAGTGGCACTGTTTAATCTAAAGCACATGAATGCACAGCAGAGCCGTGGTTAATTAAAACACACTCTACCTCTCTCATTAGCCAGCATGCAGCAAGCCTTAGCTACAGTAGGCTTCTTTTTATAGGACCTCTTTCATGAAATAACTAGGTTAATGCTTGGTAATATATCATTGACAGTAGAATAAACTGGCAATTAAGTCATGAGAGAAGGAAACTGACAGGTATCCAACCAGTCAGGCCGTTCCTCATGTGTGTTAACCCGTGTGTGTGTGTGTGTGTATATATATATATATATATATATATATATATATGTGCCTTGCGAAAGTATTCGGCTCCCTTGAACTTTGCGACCTTTTGCCACATTTCAGGCTTCAAACATAAAGATATAAAACTGTATTTTTTTGTGAAGAATCAACAACAAGTGGGACACAATCATGAAGTGGAACGACATTTATTGGATATTTCAAACTTTTGTAACAAATCAAAAACGGAAAAATTGGGCGTGCAAAATTATTCAGCCCCCTTAAGTTAATACTTTGTAGCGCCACCTTTTGCTGCGATTACAGCTGTAAGTCGCTTGGGGTATGTCTATCAGTTTTGCACATCGAGAGACTGAAATTTTTTCTCATTCCTACTTGCAAAACAGCTCGAGCTCAGTGAGGTTGGATGGAGAGCATTTGTGAACAGCAGTTTTCAGTTCTTTCCACAGATTCTCGATTGGATTCAGGTCTGGACTTTGACTTGGCCATTCTAACACCTGGATATGTTTATTTTTGAACCATTCCATTGTAGATTTTGCTTTATGTTTTGGCTCATTGTCTTGTTGGAAGACAAATCTCCGTCCCAGTCTCAGGTCTTTTGCAGACTCCATCAGGTTTTCTTCCAGAATGGTCCTGTATTTGGCTCCATCCATCTTCCCATCAATTTTAACCATCTTCCCTGTCCCTGCTGAAGAAAAGCAGGCCCAAACCATGATGCTGCCACCACCATGTTTGACAGTGGGGATGGTGTGTTCATGGTGATGAGCTGTGTTGCTTTTACGCCAAACATAACGTTTTGCATTGTTGCCAAAAAGTTCAATTTTGGTTTCATCTGACCAGTGCACCTTCTTCCACATGTTTGGTGTGTCTCCCAGGTGGCTTGTGGCAAACTTTAAACAACACCTTTTATGGATATCTATAAGAAATGGCTTTCTTCTTGCCACTCTTCCATAAAGGCCAGATTTGTGCAATATACGACTGATTGTTGTCCTATGGACAGAGTCTCCCACCTCAGCTGTAGATCTCTGCAGTTCATCCAGAGTGATCATGGGCCTCCTGGCTGCATCTCTGATCAGTCTTCTCCTTGTATGAGCTGAAAGTTTAGAGGGACGGCCAGGTCTTGGTAGATTTGCAGTGGTCTGATACTCCTTCCATTTCAATATTATCGCTTGCACAGTGCTCCTTGGGATGTTTAAAGCTTGGGAAATATTTTTGTATCCAAATACGGCTTTAAACTTCTTCACAACAGTATCTCGGACCTGCCTGGTGTGTTCCTTGTTCTTCATGATGCTCTCTGCGCTTTTAACGGACCTCTGAGACACTCACAGTGCAAGTGCATTTATACAGAGACTTGATTACACACAGGTGGATTGTATTTATCATCATTAGTCATTTAGGTCAACATTGGATCATTCAGAGATCCTCACTGAACTTCTGGAGAGAGTTTGCTGCACTGAAAGTAAAGGGGCCGAATAATTTTGCACGCCCAATTTTTCAGTTTTTGATTTGTTAAAAAAGTTTGAAATATCCAATAAATGTCGTTCCACTTCATGATTGTGTCCCACTTGTTGTTGATTCTTCACAAAAAAATACAGTTTTACATCTTTATGTTTGAAGCCTGAAATGTGGCAAAGGGTCGCAAAGTTACAAGGGGGCCGAATACTTTCGCAAGGCACCGCCTATATATATAGAGAGAGAGAGATATAGAGAGAGAAAGGGGGAGAGAAAGTGGGAAAGAGAGAGAAAGATGGTATAGGCCTAGTTTCCCTGGGAGCAGAGAGGAGATGTCTCAGTGACCAGGGGAACTGCTACGGCCTCTACAGCAGTATCCTACTGATGTGCAGTAGTGTAGGGAACATGCTTGGTGCTGTTCTGTGCAGATATCCTTCTGACACGGTGAATGGAATCTCTCCCTCCCTCCCGCGCTCCTTTCTCTAAAAGGCTCATATTAGGCTGTGACAGATGGGGATTTCCATGCAGTGGAGGGCCCCTCGTTTTATTTCCCTTCCCTTCTCTCAACGCTCCACCTCCTCAAAGACCTCTCTCTCTCTCCACATTAAGTTATGGCGGATGGGGGACTTCCATAGCATTAGCAGAACAACAGAGCTACAGTAACAGTAAGTGTTGAGTATGTATCGTAGCCACAGTCTTCCTATAGGATTACGTTTTTTTAAAGTCCATTGTCTGAGCCTCTAGTACGACTGTATATGGAGAGGCTGAGGAAGACGGAGACTGGATTTGGTTTCTGGTCCGGCTGTATATTCCAGTGGAGGATGCACATTCCTAGGCGGAGACCACATGACTGTCTGGGGGGATGGATGCAGCTATTGTGTAGCTAGTCGCTAATGTGTAACCAGAAGGGGGTGGGATGGTGGAGGAGAGCTCAGTTATAGACTAGCCTTGTGTAGAATTTCCTCTGAAACACAAACGCCCCCAGGCGACCGGGGTGGGTGACAGGCAGGAACTCATATGAAACGGTTGAGAGAGAATGCTGGGCAGTGTTCGTTAGACATAAAAACAAAAACAACAGTTCTGTTTGCTGTAGCAAAATGTTTTACAACTTTTTCCATTGATGAACCTCAACCCAGGTTTTGTATTAAGGTCATTTCAAATAGGCTCTCTGTGAGATTTGGCATACATGCGCGACAAGGATGCTTTTTGGCGCTAAGGGGGGGGGGGGGGGATCAGCGCCACCACAACAAACCCTCATGAGACGGCCCCTTATAATCCCTGACCACTGACGCACTCTGCGGCCAAACAAAGAGACTCTGCTTTTCTTTCTCGAGGCCTTTAGGAATGTACTGTACGCCCTCCCCCTGTTGACTACAAAAGCCTTTTGAGTTTCGGCGGAAGGAAAGCAAATCCAAGCAAACAAGTAGTGTCCTTAAGAATTTCGGCTGTCAACAATTCATAAACACGACTCTATCAACGAAGTCCCTAGACTTTATACAAGATGAAATATCTTGGAGCGTTCTGAAGCTCTGAGGCTGTTGTTGTTGTCACTGTGGGGGTCAGCTAGGGTTCAAAGCCGCCTGTGTGGTCTGGTGCAGTTGTGTTATGATGTTTGTTATTATTAAAAGAACAGGAAATCTCGCGGTCACCTCTGCCAGTTTGTATGGCACGATCAGCCGCTCTCCCACCGTGACAGTCTTCCTGGTGGTCAGAGCCTCGAACAGCATCTCCTCCTTCACCTGCGGACATAGACAAGCACAAGGTCAGTCAGACAGTAGAGACAGGAAGTCACTCTGAATAGAGCGCATAGCTATTAGTTGCATACATACTTTAGATAACAACAGATAGCGGTTAGCCAATGCTCTACTCAATCCCCTCTTTCTAAGTGACACTGACATGGTTAGCTGAGATTAGCTTCCTTGTGTAGAGCAGGACACAGACACGCACGCGCTCACACGCATGCTAGCCTTGGCCTCAGCAGACAGCCCATTGAGAGAGACAGATGTCACTGCACACACATCTGACCACTCATCCATCCACTGGGATTATGCTGACAGCTGCTGCTGAGGACGCGGCAGAGGGTACACTGTGTGTGTGTGTGTGTGTGTGTGTGTGTGCGCGTGCGAGAGAGTGTGAAGCGGCAGGGTGTTGATCTTAAACACCATCATGGCTGAATGTTTTTTTCAGTTGTTTCCTTTATAAATGGTCTTTGATGTAAACAGCAGCATTTGTGAGGGACACTAATTAGATTTAAATTCGTACTTCTTGGTAATCTCCCACTGGGTGCGGAGCTAATTCTACGGCTCACCGATTGGTCTGTGCTTCATGACTGTCGCCTGGTAACCACGCTTAGATTCCATTCTCTTGCACGGTTTTTAATACATAAAAAAATACATCTGTCCTGTTACTGTATATTAATACATTTCTCAATCAAGCAAATGGGAGATGTGTCCTGAAGCAAGGCCCAAACTGACCCTGGAACTCTTTTACTGTCACAGTCCCATCACTTAACACTGTCCTAGCTCCACCTAGCCCTATTGGGACCCTGTGGTCCAGCCAGAGGAACCAGTCTGTCAACTCTACCATCTGACCCTGCTCCACTTCCTCTTCCTGTTCTGCCACCCCCCCACACAAGAAACAGGAAGTCCGAGCCAGTCATATTCCCATTCATGCATCAGTCTACACCACGGCCAATTAGCTTTCCCTGTGGAAAGTGCTGCTCACGTGACACCAGTGTAGTAAACGCAAAGATGGTGAATTGGTGACCGATAGTTCACCCGTGGTATGATATGATACATGTTTATGTTCTAGATATTTGCTGCTCATGTTAGTGGTTTTGAGGTGATTTTGCTTTTAGACAGGGGCTAACAGCTATCACGCCCATTGTTTTGCAGCAGACACAAGTGCTAAAAGCTTATCCCGAGCCAAGTAAGCACACCCAAATCTTTAGTTGCGGGCTGTCATTCCGCTGTATAAATTAATGGCATAGTATCTAATCATTTAGGCGAATTATTCCATTAATTCAGCAAAACTTTGCCTTGTTTGAATAATGTGACAACGGGACTACTGTACCAGAGCATTGAGAAACCCCAGTATTTCCTTTTCGACGGTGCTTCTACTCTCTCCGACCCTGAACATGTGGTGAGCATGTGCCTCCTCTCACGTCCACATAAATCACATGGTACTTGCGGCACAAAACGACTCTCTTCCTTTAAAACACCCAACTGGTTCCCCTTTCTGCATAATACCCTGTGGCACAGTTGTCAGACTTTTCCAACACACTTTGATCATTGTTTTATCAGTGACTCAACAGGGTAGACTGCGTAATCCTTGTGGTTTGTGTCCGCGGGTAGAGCGACGTACAATCCCTCACTTCTGAGGTAAATGAGAACAGCATGTGCCCACCGCCGAGTAGGCTCCGGTCAGAGTTTCTACAGTAAGTTGACCTCAGCTAGCGGTTACGTCATGGTTATGATAGCGTGATGTAGGCTTTATGTCAGTCAGTTTGCTTAAGTAGTGTAGAAAGATACCTTGATGCCCTCCTATAACATATTTTTGTCTTTAAAGCACAGCACAATTAGATATGTCAACTGTGACAATGACAGGCTACATTCTGAGGTACAGGAGAATTGCTCAGTTGGCTGGCAGCATTAGCAGTCAGACGCCGTAGCTGTGGAACAACAGCGGAGAGTGATGATGTATTTGCGGTTCTACTGTAGGAGGGAGATGCAGCAGGGCACAGAGTGGAAGAGCTGTGGTTAAGGAGGCGGGCGTGTCTAATGCAAGCTCATTCCCACAAGGCACTTGTGTTGGTTCGTTAGCACTGCAGTGGAAGCGTGAGTCAGAGAACTGGGGCTACAATACATCCAATGCCCTTTTCACACTAATCGAGCTGATCAGAACCGTACGGTGCTGGCTCAGATGTTTTCCTTTTCAGCATGGTTCCAGCAACTGTGGTGTATACAGGCTGGTTGCGGTACAGTTTCCCATGGGCCAATTTGGTTCAGTTCCGTAGTGTGAAAAGGGTCAAGAAGTCTCCTTTGTAAGGAGAGAACGTGATCCGGACCCCAAAAATACAGACACTCTTCTCAGCACATGAACAACTTCTGAATAGAAATAGATATTCTAGATCACGCATCTGCCATGCTTTTTCTTCCCGTTATGTCTCCCACTTGAGTTCCTCAAATGGAGCACGCCCATTGTCTAATCATGTTAGTCCTACAGTATAATGTCTAGCTTAGCTTAGCTTGTGTGTGTGTGTGTCCACGCGTGCTGGTCCTAACCATGTATTTACAGTGCAAGTTCAGCCAGCTCTGCTCAAACAACCATTTCAACAGTGTCAGATATTGGGGGTGACAACACTCCAACAAACTGTCAGGAGTAGGATGTGATTCGTTAAGAGTGGTGTGTATCTCATTGGAAATATTTGATTGACGAGGGATTTCTTTGGACTAGTACCCTTGCATTGGCCTCGTCGCTGGCCTGTGGCGATCAAAACCATAAAAACGATTTGCAGTCTACGCAAACTTTTGAAAACAATTCAGTGACAAATTATGGATGCCATGCCACAATTGAGTGTGTGTGTGTGTGTGTGTGTGTGTGTGTTGCACAATATTCTGGCTGTCATGAGCTCTAGTCACCCAGTTTTCATAAGACATCTCAATGTTGAAAATGAAAACAAGTCTTATCCCACTGGGCAAAAACGGGTTGAAATCTACGTCGTTTCAAATCAAATCAAATCCAATTTGTATTTGTCACATACACATGGTTAGCAGATGTTAATGCGAGTGTAGCGAAATGCTTGTGCTTCTAGTTCCGACAATGCAGTAATAACCAACAAGTAATCTAGCTAACAATTCCAAAAATACTACCTTATAGACACAAGTGTAAGGGGATAAAGAATATGTACATAAAGATATATGAATGAGTGATGGTACAGAGCGGCATAGGCAAGATACAGTAGATGGTATTGAGTACATTATATACATATGAGATGAGTATGTAAACAAAGTGGCATAGTTAAAGTGGCTAGTGATACATGTATTACATAAAGATGCAGTAGATGATAGAGTACAGTATATACATATACATATGAGATGAATAATGTAGGGTATGTAAACATTATATTAGGTAGCATTGTTTAAAGTGGCTAGTGATATATTTTACATCATTTCCCATCCATTCCCATTAATAAAGTGGCTGGAGTTGAGTCAGTGTGTTGGCAGCAGCCACTCAATGTTAGTGGTGGCTGTTTAACAGTCTGATGGCCTTGAGATAGAAGCTGTTTTTCAGTCTCTCGGTCCCAGCTTTGATGCACCTGTACTGACCTCGCCTTCTGGATGATAGCGGGGTGAACAGGCAGTGGCTCGGGTGGTTGTTGTCCTTGATGATCTTTATGGCCTTCCTGTGACATCGGGTGGTGTAGGTGTCCTGGAGGGAAGGTAGTTTGCCCCCGGTGATGCGTTGTGCAGACCTCACTACCCTCTGGAGAGCCTTACGGTTGTGGGCGGAGCAGTTGCCGTACCAGGCGGTGATACAGCCCGACAGGATGCTCTCGATTGTGCATCTGTAGAAGTTTGTGAGTGCTTTTGGTGACAAGCTGAATTTCTTCAGCCTCCTGAGATTGAAGAGGCGCTGCTGCACCTTCTTCACGATGCTGTCTGTGTGGGTGGACCAATTCAGTTTGTCTGTGATGTGTACGCCGAGGAACTTAAAACTTACTACCCTCTCCACTACTGTTCCATCGATGTGGATAGGGGGGTGTTCCTTCTGCTGTTTCCTGAAGTCCACAATCATCTCCTTAGTTTTGTTGACGTTGAGTGTGAGGTTATTTTCCTGACACCACACTCCGAGGGCCCTCACCTCCTCCCTGTAGGCCGTCTCGTCGTTGTTGGTAATCAAGCCTACCACTGTTGTGTCGTCCGCAAACTTGATGATTTAGTTGGAGGCGTGCGTGGCCACACAGTCGTGGCTGAACAGTGAGTACAGGAGAGTGCTTTCCTTTTAACAAAATATGATGACGTTGAAACCAACGTGGAAAACTGATTGGATTCGCAAAAAGGGATTAGTATTTTCTTCACCAAACTTTTAACGTGGTGACATTTGTTGTTGACTTCACGCTGACTTGACGCTCGTCGACAACTCAAACAAATGTCACTCAAAACAAGACGTTAAACCGACGTCCGTGTCCAGCGGGGATGACTCCACCAATAAAGACGAACGCGGCGCAAAATGATATAACAAAATGATAAAAACTATCAAAAGATACGCTGCCTGCAAAGCCAAATCATCTTGGAATACATTCCCACCCCCCCCCCCATCTCCATACAGTGAGTTAGTAACAAAGTCCTGTTGTTGCTACTCTGCGTCTGACTGTAAACTAATCCATTTGCATTCCTTACAGCCATTAAAATACAAAGGAATCAACGTGACAACTGCGGCTCGTGCCGGAGTTGGTACAGTTGAAGTCAGAAGTTTACATACACCTTAGCCAAATACATTTACCGTAAACTCAGTTTTTCTCAATTCCTGCCATTTAATCCTAGGAATAATTCCCTGCCTTAGGATCACCACTATATTTTAAGAATGTGAAATGTCAGAATAATAGTAGAGAGAATTATTTATTTCATCACATCCCCAGTGGGTCAGAAGTTAACTCAATTACTATTTGGTAGCATTGCCTTTAAATTGTTTAACTTGGGTCAAACGTTTTGGGTAGCTTTCCACAAGCTTCCCACAATAAGTTGGGTGAATTTTGGCCCATTCCTCCAGACAGAGCTGGTGTAAGGCGGCAGGGTAGCCTAGTGATTAGAGCGTTGGACCAAGCAAACAAGTGACATCATAAAGCACCAGAGATATCAGAATGGGCGGGTCAAGCAAACGAGTGAACGAAGGACTAATTGACATGCAGGTACACACCTCGAGCAGCTCCGAGACGGTGGGCAGCACCTCTGGGTTACAGATGTCTATGGAGTCGTCCCTGTAGGACTTCTTCCTGTAGCGGATGTTGCCCAGGTGGAGGATAGCAGAGAGCAGGGAGAAGATCCTACCAGACAGAGAGGGAGAGAGAGAGGGACGGAGTCAAATACGAGTTAAGGTGAGGATAAACCTAGACAACTGCATTAGAAATGATGGTGTGGAAAAGATGGAGAGAGAAAGGGAGAAAGAGACAGACATGCGGGGCATGTGTGTGTGTATGTGTGTGTGTGTGTGTGAGTGTGCATGCATGTGTTTAATGTACTTACTGTTTGCGTGTGGCAGGCAGGAACCCCACCATCTCCATAGCCAACTGCAGCCGCTCAAAGTCGTGCTTCAGGTCCTCCCCTTCCACAGTGAAGCAGTCCTGCTGAAGTAACGAGTACCGCTATCAACAGACAATACAATGTACACCTGTACCATAGAATACCACACACACTAACTATTGGTCATGTCTTACACACTCTGACACTACTTTTGACTCATCCACCCTTCCACATCTTTTTTCTAGTTCACATCTTATCTGATTTACTGAATCATAGTCCATTTCATTCTTGGAGCTCTGGTTTTCATTCTCCCCTAATTCAGGGTTGATTGATAATCATGAATCAATCATTTACAAAATATATATTTTTTTAACTGAACTACTTTGGCCCTCCAGGCCAGGAACTGAATAAGCCTGCTTTATACAACAGCCTTGTGGCATAGGAGTGTTTGGTTGTTGTTCTAAGGGAGGTGGTCAAGCCAAAACACACACACACACACACACACACACAAGGTTGTCCTTCCGTGCTCGGAGCCTGGTGGCCACTGGCAGGGCTAATAGAGAGCGGCCTTCCTCTCAGTTCTAATGATGGGGCAGAGAGCAAACACACACACGAAACAGGATCAGCTTCTAAAACCATTTAACATTCTTCCCTGCTGTTTGGATTTCTTTACCGTTTCCAGGGTACAGTGACGGGCAATTTCTGAGGTGAAAATGTGCACTTTCTCCAACATGAGATTTGAGGCTTCACAAGCACTTGGGTAAAAAAAGAGAATGTCTGAATTGCTGGGTTCGTTGGTCGTTTTTTTTCTTCTCAAATGCCAAACAGCGCAATGCGATATGTCAAAGGAAGTTGAGAAAACAAAGAGAGATCATTGTCGGACAGTTCCAACTTGGAATCTCTGGGCCTACACCAAACCCTTAACTCTGGTACTCCTCTAATCAAAACAAAATTGGTTTAGACACTGAGGGAATGACTGAAGAAAGCTCCCTCCTGTTCTTTTTACCTTCTCAAACAGAGAACGGTATTTTATTCAGCACATACGCTACAGTTTACTTACCACGCCTAGTCATCATTAAGTTAACGCTAAAATGTACATGGTGAAAATGTTTGGGATAAAATTCGATACATATGGCATATAGCTTTTAGCAATTATCCCACTTGGGGCCGAATTCTGACTTGAGATACTGTCTGTGCGCGTATCTCAAAAGATTAATTTAAAAAATCACACATTGATATCAGTGCGAGAAATATTCCAAGTTAGGATTGGCCCCTTGTCCTAAACACAGACTTAGGCGGTAAATGCCTTTTGACAGGCCACCGGTGTTGTGTGAGAAAGTGCTCATCATTCAAAATGTGTCCCACGACAGCATGCTTCTCACACCAAAGCAATTCGACCAAAGTGAACCCAAAAAAGACACGGAAATACACCCATAGCCACCAAGCCAGAAACATACCACATCCCAAATTTTTTAAAACGGCAAACATGTTTGGTCATTGTGATCTTGTGTCAGACGCTCCCTTGTGTTTGTTTATGTTTCAGAGCGTGTGAGTGAGTGAGTAGAAAAGAGAGGGAAAGAGTACAGCCAAGCTGTCAGGAAGCGTTGGGAGGCACGGCGCGACAGAGACTCTGACATCATCTCCTCTGACTCAGGGGTCAGGGATTGCAGACGAAAGGGCAGGGAGGTCATAGACTCACCCCTGAGACATGCCATATAAACAGACACTCAGATACAGGACATCACAATGACCACTACATAGACCACTATAAGTGAAGGCTGTGCAGACAACGGCAGGGAGACAACAACACACTGAAAGATATCAACACACACACTCCAAAAACAAACAGGATTGTGCTCTCATGTGTGTGAAGACGTGACAAGAGCCGAGGCCCAACCCAGCACCAAATCGACCCCACATGTACACAGACACACGCGCACTCAAAAGAGGTATGCACAACTAAACACACACACACACACACAATACTGACCAGCTCGCTCTCATAGTAATTTTCCCAGTGGAGTCTGTGAGATTTCTTTGTCATCTGGAAGTAAGGTAGAGGGGGTTAGAGAGAGGTATGTATACACACACTCAAAACACACTCACTCAACTGACTCGGAGATGACGCATACTGTTAATACACGGGGGAAGATTCACTAAACTGGTCTAAACACACACACACACACACACACACACACCACAAATCCCCAAAGCTGCAATAATTAAATCCATTTAGCAATGACCTAAAAAAAAAAAAAATGAATGACTCAACTAGTTTGAATTGCGGGAGAAAGATCTGTCTTTCCAAGAACATTTCGAGCGAAAGAGAGGGAGAGAACAGAGGGTGACACACTCCAGACTCACTCTCTCTCTCTCTGTGGACACATGGACACAGGAAGGACGCAAGAGTAATAGAACTGCTCAGCTATGGGAGGAATTCACACCCTGCTCCCAGATAGGGTTAGGAGTGTTCACCGGGGATGGGCTACATAGACAGACACATGCCAATGCTGCCATGCATTGCACATGACAGCTTATATTCTTTACTAAAAAAAAAAGGAGAAAAGACAACAGCAATCTGTTTCGGAGAATGTCCTTTGTATCGTGCACGAACACGTATAGGGTCCCGGTCATACAGAGCGAGAGAAAGACATAAAGAGCGACAGAGAGATACAAAAACACAGACCGCTTTACACACCATGAACACGCATGCCATCGTCACACGCGCGCACACACACACACACACACACACACAGCCAGCGCCGCTGCACGCGCCAGGAATCGAGATTAACTCTCCACTCGTGCTGTCACCATGGAAACAGCGGTGCAGAGTAACAGACGGTGTGGAGCTGGGTTTGTTGTCGGGGGGATTAGGGGTGTTTTGGGGGAAGAGGAGGGGGAAGAAGAAAAAAAAAAACATACTTTTTTGGGATGCCAAAAAATAACCAAGGAACAAAGGATGCAGATTTTCACCAGTGTCCTGTGAATCTGAATATGCATCTGTTGCCAAAGTAGGCAGATGTGTACACACACGCACGAGCACACACACACACACACACACACACACACGCAGGCACGCGAGCGCACACACACACGCGCAAGCTCACACATACACAGTAGTGGTGCTGTGAACAGACGCACACTCGGAATGTGGGTCAAAGCAATCAGCAGCCAGAGGTGTTGAGACGGGCTCCATTTAGGAACTGAAGCGCGAGACAAACATCCAACTGAAGTGCAACCATTAGCATCACCTGCAGTCTAAACAGCTCTCTCGCTATTACATGTGTCCACAGGATACACACACACACGAATACACCCATACTACATCCTGATTCCGTGTGTGTGTGTGTGTGTGTGGGGAGAGCCCACCTGGTTGAGGTAGTGGTACTCCTCAGGTTTGAGCAGGTGGAAGGCCTTCCTCTCCTCCTCACTGGCTCCGGCCAACAGGTAGTAGAACACATGGTAGTTCCTGGAGAGAGGAGGGAGACACAGGGTTGCCAAGGTGGTGTTCAATATGGCATACAACCGAACACGTTTTAAAACAATTTGCAACGGAAAGAGAAAAGCGTTTCTTATCGGACTGGTCCATGTCATCCCTTCCCCTGTTTTAGTCTGTTTTCTTATGTTTGATGCCCAATGAACACAACCCAGATTGAGGTAAAAACAGGTTTGCCAGATTGACATATTTAACATGAGACTTTCTGACACAGTATAGAATAAGAGAGTTCTGCTGAGTGGGCCAATGGGTTAGAAAAAAGAACCAGACGGATGATTGAGCTGAGTCTTGACCACATTGACTTGTCACATGTGGATTTAGCTCCATAAACTCCAGCCTAAGTCAGACTTGTTTGATGTCACGCATTGCTGTCAACACAATACAGTGGTGTACACACACTTAGCTTAAGCACAGAGCTGTCCTGTTGACAGCAACGCATGACTAGAGCCGAAAATCGGAATTTAAAATGTGCGACACGCACATGGAGCCCATCTGATATCTCCTGATGCAAAAGTGTGGTCTCTTACGACCGTGAAAGCAATAGGCAAACCCTGTAGAGACTCAATCCGCGCAACACATTATAGACAGCGAGAGGTTGCATTTCCAGTGAAAACAAACAGTACGTCGCCAAAGTATTAAACCATGATTAGGCGTGACAAAGACTGGGAGCTTTCCAAGTGTGTGTGTGTGTCTACGTGCGTCCAAGATAAAGAACTGTAAATTTGTACTTCGGTAGGTTCAAGACTTGGTCTAAAACATAACACTTATTGGAGTGGACACTGTGGTTAACAGTGACCTCTCCTCTCCTCACCCCCCCCCCCCCCCCCCCGGTCTAAAGGAGAAGGCTGGGAGGTCTGGTTTGAGTTTGAGCCGCATCAATATGGCCGCCTGTGCTGCCATCACGGTGAAATGGAAACCTTGGTGGCCAGCGGGGCCAAATTCAGGGCTTGGGGGATAAAACAACCACGGTTTTAAACCTATTAGGGATTTTGTGATTTAGCGATGAGGTGGTGTGTATGTGTCGGAGTATTCTGGTTGCACAACCTGTCAACAACATGTTTATGAACATGAATGTAAAAAAAAAGAAGTTCAACAATACTGTTTATGTAGTTAATAGCCTACGTATATGATATTACATAACCACAATAATGATAATGATTCAACTTGAGGGGAAAAATATAACACTCATTATGAGAAAGCAATGAGTTATTCTGACAGCTATTCTGATCTATTTCGGATGTACATCAGATATCCTGTGTGGAGATTGAGGAAATTAAGATGGCTTATTCAGTGTCAGAGAACAACAGACAAGAAAAACTGAAAGTTACTTGGAATATCAACTTAGTGGCCTGAGCGGTTAGAGTGAGATTGGAAGGTTGGGGATTTGATCCCAGGGCGAGTCATACCAAAGACTTAAATAATGGGACCCAATATATATCAAGCTGCGTCACGCTACAGAAACAGGAGATTGTCTCCTGACCTACAGGCCTTAATTGTCCAGGCTGTTCCATGTACAGTATATAGAAACATTAAAACACTGGTCACTTACCGTTTCTTTTATACTGTTTTTCATACTGTGTGTGTGTGTGTGTGTGTGTGTGTGTGTGTGTGTGTGTACACACACAATATATGAGATTCTTAAAAATAGCTACCATTTGCCTTGATGACAGCTTTGCACACTTCTCCCAACCAGCTTCATGAGGTAGTCACCTGGAATGCATTTCAATTAACAGGTGTGCCTTGTTAAAAGTTAATTGGTGGAATTTCTTTCCTTCTTAATGTGTTTGAGACAAATCAGTTGTGTTGTGACAATCTGGGAGTGGTATACAGAAGAAAGCCCTATGTGATTGAAGACCAAGTCCATATTATGGCAAGAACAGCTCAAATAAGCAAAGAGAAACAACAGTCCATTACGTTATGAGATGAAGGTCAGTCAATTTGGAAAATTTCAAGAACTTTGAAAGCACAGTCGCAAAAACCATCAAGCACTATGATGAAACTGGCTCTCAGGAAGACCGCCACAGGAAAGGAAGACCCAGAGTTACCTCTGCTGCAGAGGATAAGTTCATTAGAGTTACCAGCCCCAGAAACTGCAGCCCAAACAAATGCAACACAGAGTTCAAGTAACAGACACATCTCAACATCAACTGTTCAGAGGAGACTGCGTGAATCAGGCCTTCATGGTCAAATTGCTGCAAAGAAACCACTACTAAAGGACACCAATAAGAAGAAGAGACGTGCTTGGGCCAAGAAACACGAGCAATAGACATTAGACCAGTGGAAATCTGTCCTTTGGTCTGATGAGTCCAAATTTGAGATTTTTTGTTCCAACCGCCGTGTCTTTGTGAGATTCCAAGTAGGTGAATGGATGATCTTCGCATGTGTGGTCCCCACCATTAAGCACGGAGGAGGAGGTGTGATGGTGCTTTGCTGGTGACACTGTCAGTGATTTAGAATACAAGGCACACTTAACCAGCATGGCTACCACAGCATTCCGCAGCGATACGCCATCCCATCTGGTTTTGGTTGCGCTTAGTGGGACTATCATTTGTTTTTCAACAGTACAAGGACTCAAAACACACCTCCAGGCTGTGTAAGGGCTATTTGACCAATGAGAGTGATGGAGTGCTGCATCAGGTAACCTGACCTCCACAATCACCCGACCTCAACCCAATTGAGATGGTTTGGGATGAGTTGGACCGCAGAGTGAAGGAAAAGCAGCCAACAAGGGCTCAGCATGTGTGTGAACTCCTTCAAGACTGTTGGAAGAGCATTTCTCATGACGCTGGTTGAGAGAATTCCAAGAGCGTGCAAAGCTGCCATCAAGGCAAATGGTGGCTACTTTGAAGAATCTAAAATATATTTTGATTTGTTTCAACACTTTTTTGGTAACTACATGATTCCATACAGTGGGGCAAAAAAGTATTTAGTCAGCCACCAATTGTGCAAGTTCTCCCACTTAAAAATATGATGAAAATTACAGGCCTCTCATCTTTTTAAGTGGGAGAACTTGCACAATTGGTGGCTGACTAAATACTTTTTTGTCCCACTGTATGTGTTATTTCATATTTTTGTTATCTTCACTATTCTTCTACAATGTAGAAAATAGTAAAAAATAAAGAAAAACCCTTGAATGAGGAGGTGTGTCGAAACTTTTGACTGGTAGTGGATACATACCAATACATACTGTATTCGACATGGCTAATTCTAATATCTACTACTGTACATTGCATTTTTGTTACACTGCTTAAACACACAGCGTATTCAAATACTGGATTCTTGATAATGGATTCCCTAATTTATCTACAGCTATATATTGTTGTGTACATACACAAATATTGAGTTTGAATGACTGTATTAAGGTTGTTAAATTGGATTTGTCTTGATTTATTGTTTATGATATTTGTGTACTCGTTTGACATTTTACTGCACTGTTAGGAGCCAGTAACGGAGCATTTCTCTGCATCAACTATAACGTATTCTAAACTGTGTACACAACCAACGCACTTGGATTGGATTACTTACCACTGAATCAAGCTGATTTTACGATACTGAATCAATACTAGATAAACAACCATATAAGTTATGTAATACTATATACTTGCATGCATTTCATTTAAGCTGTAGGTAAATACTTTCTCCCCCTTACCTTTCATTGTGCTCCTGGTAGACCAGACGTGACTTCTCTAGAAGGTACTTCTCCACGTACGCTCTGAACACACACACAGGAGTGACTTTAGACAAGATTTACATCATACAGAGATTGAGATGTCCCATTGACAATTTTGATTCTAATTTTTTGTTGTTGTAAATAGACAGAGACAGAGAGAGACAGAGAGTGAGAGAGAGAGAGAAAGAGAGACAGAGAGAGAGAGCTTCAGCCCACTGCTGCTAATCCAATTTTGATAAACTCCCATATCTACTGGGTGAAATACCATAGTGTGACATCACAGCAGCAAGATTTGTGACCTGTTGCCACAAGAAAAGGGCAACCAGTGAAGAACAAACACCATTGTAAATACAACCCATATTTATTTTCCCTTGTGTACTTTTACCATTTGTACATTGTTACAACACTGTATATATACATAATATGACATTTGTAATGTCTTTATTGTTTTGAAACTTCTGTATGTATAATGTTTACTGTTAATTTGTATTGTTTATTTCACTTTTGTATATTATCTACCCCACTTGCTTTGGCAATGTTAACATATGTTTCCCCATGACAATAAAGCCCCTTGAATTGAATTGAATTGAATAGAAAGGCAGTGTATGAGAGCGACCGCAAGAAAGAGAGAGAACGAGGAAGGAAGGCGAGGCTGGATAAAGAAGGTGTAGATGTCTCACCCCCGGACGGTACCACTCTCTTGGTAGTTGACCTGGATGAACTTGCCAAAGCGGCTGGAGTTGTTGTTGTGAGCTGTCTTGGCGTTCCCAAATGCCTGGGGAGAAGAGGAGGATATACGTTAAGGTTTATTTAGGATCGTTGTACATATGAAACAAACATGTAGCGTGGAAATGCAAGCACGCATACATACAAAAGCTCAGGTTTTTACTCATTCCTCTTCCCTGCACCCAACACACACAAAAAAACACCCAAACACTGTACAGTGTGATAGTTTCTCACAGGTCACTTTTCTGTTGGCTAGGTCTCGGAGTCAGGGAGTACAGTGCACTCACTGTTAAAGCCAAACAGAGTCAATCATCACCCACCACAGATCCTAATACCCATCATGCATGGCTCTGCTATATGTAAAATCACAGCAGGTGGGCCAATAGCAGTGGTCAATGTCACAGTGATGCCTCTTATCTAAGCTAACTTTACCACTGTCCAGTTATCTGTTCTCACACACACACAC